>NC_086453.1:201747004-202063076 GCF_028390025.1 Pseudophryne corroboree | reverse complement strand
GGGACTGAGGGGAGAGAAGCAGCCCTATTCTCTGCAGATAGGTCCTGCTTCTTAGGCTACTGGACACCACTAGCTCCAGAGGGATCGTACACAGGATCTCACCCTCATCGTCCGATCCCAGAGCCGTGCCGCCGTCCCCCTCGCAGAGCCGGAAGACAGAAGCCGGGTGAAAGAAGCAAGAAGACTTCGAAATCGGCGGCAGAAGACTCCAGTCTTCACTGAGGTAGCGCACAGCACTGCAGCTGTGCGCCATTGCTCCCACATACACCCACATACTCCGGTCACTGTAAGGGTGCAGGGCGCAGGGGGGGGGCGCCCTGGGCAGCAATTAGGACCTCTTTGGCAAAAGTTTGCATATATACAGTTGGGCACTGTATATATGTATGAGCCCCCGCCAAAAAATTGTATATTAATGCAGGACAGAAGCCCGCCGCTGAGGGGACGGGGCTTCTTCCTCAGCACTCACCAGCGCCATTTTTTCTCCACAGCTCAGCTGAGAGGAAGCTCCCCAGGCTCTCCCCTGCAGATACACGGTAGAAGAGGGTAAAAAGAGAGGGGGGGGGGCACATAATTAGGCGCAAAAATCAATATAACAGCGGCTACTGGGTTAACATTAAGTTACTGTGTTATACCTGGGTTATATAGCGCTGGGGTGTGTGCTGGCATACTCTCTCTCTGTCTCTCCAAAGGGCCTTGTGGGGGAACTGTCTTCAAAAAGAGCATTCCCTCAGTGTGTGGTGTGTCGGTACGCTTGTGTCGACATGTTTGACGAGGAAGGCTATGTGGAAACAGAGCGGGAGCAAATGAATGTGGTGTCTCCGCCGACGGCGCCGACACCTGATTGGATGGATGTGTGGAAGGTTTTAAATGATAATGTTAATTCCTTGCATAAAAGGTTGGATAAAGCTGAAGCCTTAGGACAGTCAGGGTCTCAGCCCGTGCCTGATCCTATGTCGCAGAGGCCGTCAGGGTCTCAGAAGCGCCCACTATCCCAAATTGTTGACACAGATACCGACATGGATTCTGACTCCAGTGTCATTACGATGATGCAAAGTTACAGCTTAAATTGGCTAAATCCATCCGTTATATGATTATAGCAATTAAGGATGTGTTGCACATCACAGAGGAAACCCCAGTCCCTGACAAGAGGGTACATATGTATGGGGATAAAAGGCAGGTGGTGACCTTCTCCCCTTCGCATGAGCTAAATGAGTTATGTGAAAAGGCTTGGGAATCTCCAGATAAAAAACTGCAGATTTCCAAACTGATGCTTATGGCGTATCCTTTCCCGCCAACGGACAGGTTACGCTGGGAATCCTCCCCTAGGGTGGACAAAGCTTTAACATGCTTATCCAAGAGGGTAGCCCTGCCGTCACAGGATACGGCCACCCTAATAGATGCTGCGGATAGAAAGCAAGAGGGTACCCTGAAGTCCATTTATACACATTCAGGTACCTTACTAAGGCCGGCAATTGCGTCGGCCTGGGTGTGTAGTGCTGTAGCAGCATGGACGGATACCTTATCTGAGGAACTTGATACCTTAGACAAGGATACTATATTAATGACCCTGGGGCATATAAAAGACACTGTCCTATATATGAGAGATGCTCAAAGAGACATTAGCCTACTGGGCTCTAGAATAAATGCTATGTTGATTTCTGCCAGAAGGGTCCTGTGGACTCGGCAATGGACAGGTGATGCCGACTCAAAAAGGCACATGGAGGTTTTACCTTACAAGGGTGAGGAATTGTTTGGGGAGGGTCTCTCGGACCTAGTCTCCACAGCTACTGCTGGAGCGTCAAATTTTTTGCCATATGTTTCCTCACAACCTAAGAAAGCACCGTATTACCAAATGCAGTCCTTTCGATCACAAAAAGGCAAGAAAGTCCGAGGTGCGTTCTTTCTTGCCAGAGGCAGGGGCAGGGGAAGGAAGCTGCACAACGCAGCAAGTTCCCAGGACAAAAAGTCCTCCCCGGCTTACACTAAATCCACCGCATGACGCTGGGGCTCCACAGGCGGAGCTAGGCCCGGTGGGGGCGCGTCTCCGAAATTTCAGCCACAAGTGGGTTCACTCACAGTTGGATCCCTGGGCAATAGAGATTGTGTCTCAGGGATACAAGCTGGAATTCGAAGAGATGCCCCCTCACCGATACCTCAAATCGGCCCTGCCAGCTTCCCCCCACGAGAGGGAAATAGTGTTAACTGCAATTCACAAATTGTATCTTCAACAGGTGGTGGTCAAGGTTCCCCTCCTTTAACAAGGAAAGGGTTATTATTCGACCATGTTTGTGGTACCGAAACCGGACGGTTCGGTCAGACCCATATTGAATTTAAAATCCCTGAACATATACCTGAAAAGGTTCAAGTTCAAGATGGAATCGCTCAGAGCGGTCATCGCAAGCCTGGAAGGAGGGGATTTTATGGTGTCTCTGGACATAAAGGATGCATACCTTCATGTCCCCATTTATCCACCTCATCAGGCGTACCTCAGATTTGTGGTACAGGATTGTCATTACCAATTTCAGACGTTGCCGTTTGGTCTCTCCACGGCACCGAGAATATTTACCAAGGTAATGGCGGAAATGTTGGTACTCCTGCGGAAGCAAGGGGTCACAATTATCCCATACTTGGACGATCTCCTCATAAAAGTGAGGTCAAGAGAGAAGTTGCTGATCAGCGTAGCACGCTCTCTGGAAGTGTTACGACAACACGGCTGGATTCTAAATATTCAAAAGTCGCAGTTGATTCCTACGACTCGTCTGCCTTTCCTGGGCATGATTCTGGACACGGACCAGAAGAGGGTTTATCTCCCGATGGAGAAGGCTCAGGAACTCATGACACTGGTCAGAAACCTATTAAAACCAAAACAGGTGTCGGTGCATCACTGCACGCGAGTCCTGGGAAAGATGGTGGCATCATACGAGGCCATTCCCTTCGGCAGGTTCCATGCGAGTACCTTTCAATGGGATCTACTGGACAAATGGTCCGGATCACATCTTCAGATGCATCGGTTAATCACCCTATCCCCCAGGGCCAGGGTGTCTCTCCTGTGGTGGCTGCAGAGTGCTCACCTTCTCGAGGGTCGCAGATTCTGCATTCAGGACTGGGTCCTGGTGACTACGGATGCAAGCCTCCGAGGGTGGGGGGCAGTCACACAGGGAAGAAATTTCCAAGGTCTGTGGTCAAGTCAGGAGACTTGCCTCCACATCAACATCCTGGAACTAAGGGCCATATACAACGCCCTACGCCAAGCGGAGTCCCTACTTCACGACCAACCGGTTCTGATTCAGTCAGACAACATCACCGCAGTGGCTCATGTCAACCGCCAAGGCGGCACAAGGAGCAGGGTGGCGATGGTAGAATCCACCAGATTTCTTCGCTGGGCGGAGAATCACGTAAGTTACAAGTCGGTGGGAACTGCCACAGGTGGACATGATGGCATCCCGCCTCAACAAAAAGCTACAGAGGTATTGCGCCAGGTCAAGAGACCCTCAGGCGATAGCTGTGGACGCACTGGTGACGCCGTGGGTGTTCCAGTCGGTCTATGTATTTCCTCCTCTTCCTCTCATACCCAAGGTGCTGAGAATCATAAGAAAAAGAGGAGTGAGAACAATACTCATTGTTCCGGATTGGCCAAGAAGGACTTGGTATCCAGATCTGCAAGAAATGCTCACAGAGGACCCGTGGCCTCTGCCTCTAAGACAGGACTTGTTGCAACAGGGGCCCTGTCTGTTCCAAGACTTACCGCGGCTGCGTTTGACAGCATGGCGGTTGAACGCCGGATCCTAGCGGAAAAAGGCATTCCGGATGAGGTCATTCCTACGCTGATAAAGGCTAGGAAGGACGTGACGGCTCAACATTATCACCGTATATGGCGAAAATATGTTGCTTGGTGTGAGGCCAGGAATGCCCCTACGGAGGAATTCCAGCTGGGCCGTTTCCTTCACTTCCTACAGTCGGTAGTGACTTTGGGCCTAAAATTGGGTTCCATTAAGGTCCAGATTTCGGCCCTATCCATTTTCTTTCAAAAAGAACTGGCTTCTCTGCCTGAAGTTCAGACGTTTGTAAAGGGAGTGCTGCATATTCAGCCCCCTTTTGTGCCTCCAGTGGCACCTTGGGATCTTAACGTGGTGTTGAGTTTCCTGAAATCACACTGGTTTGAACCACTCAAGACGGTGGAATTGAAATATCTCACGTGGAAGGTGGTCATGCTACTAGCCTTGGCTTCGGCTAGGCGTGTGTCAGAATTGGCGGCTTTGTCACATAAAAGCCCTTATCTGGTTTTCCATGCGGATAGAGCAGAAATGCGGGCCCGCCCACAATTTCTGCCGAAAGTGGTTTCATCCTTTCATATAAACCAACCTATTGTGGTGCCTGTGGCTACTACTGACTTGGAGGATTCCGAGTTACTGGATGTGGTCAGGGCTTTGAAGGTTTATGTAGCCAGAACGGCTAGGGTCAGGAAAACAGAATCTTTGTTTATCCTGTATGCTTCCAACAAGCTTGGGGCGCCTGCTTCAAAGCAGACTATTGCTCGCTGGATCTGTAACACGATTCAGCAGGCTCATTCTGCGGCTGGATTGCCGCTGCCTAAATCAGTTAAGGCCCATTCCACAAGGAAGGTGGGCTTTTCTTGGGCGGCTGCCCGAGGGGTCTCGGCATTACAGCTTTGCCGAGCGGCTACTTGGTCAGGTTCAAACACCTTTGCAAAGTTCTATAAGTTTGATACCCTGGCTGAGGAGGACCTTGTGTTTGCTCAATCGGTGCTGCAGAGTCATCCGCACTCTCCCGCCCGTTTGGGAGCTTTGGTATAATCCCCATGGTCCTTACGGAGTCCCCAGCATCCACTAGGATGTTAGAGAAAATACGATTTTACTTACTGGTAAATCTATTTCTCGTAGTCCGTAGTGGATGCTGGGCGCCCGTCCCAAGTGCGGACTTCTTCTGCAATGCTTGTATATAGTTATTGCTTAAATAAGGGTTATGTTATAGTTGCATCAGGGTTGATCTGATGCTCTGTTGTTGTTCATACTGTTAACTGGGTAAGTTTTTCACACGTTATACGGTGTGATTGGTGTGGCTGGTATGAGTCTTGCCCTGGATTTCCAAAATCCTTTCCTTGTACTGTCAGCTCTTCCGGGCACAGCTTCTCTAACTGAGGTGTGGAGGAGGGACATAGAGGGAGGAGCCAGAGCACACCAGAATCTAAATTCTTTCTTAAAGTGCCCATGTCTCCTGCGGAGCCTGTCTATTCCCCATGGTCCTTAAGGAGTCCCCAGCATCCACTACGGACTACGAGAAATAGATTTACCGGTAAGTAAAATCTTATTTTATATATATATATATATATATATATATATATATATATATATATATATCCACATGTCCACATACATCTTTGCTATATCCCGCCATGTATGGCACAGTTTTGCATGCCATAGACTCAGAGATTTAGCCATGCCTTGTGTTTTTTCTTAATTTGCTTCTTTAATATGTTACTTTATACATATTCTATTACGGCAAACAAAAAATTTAAAATTCATCCACACGCTACTCGTGAAAAACAGCTTAGCCGTGTTTTGTATGTTGTGCCAAATTGGTAAAAAAGCAAAGATGTAAGTGGACACATCTGTATATCTGTACATATACTAGTCCAGTGCAGTTTTATTGTTACATAATACTGGATTTATTCGCTGGTGTTGTGTACTGTGTCTAAAGTCACATACTAACGGATTTATTTGCAGGTATTGTAATCTGTCTGCATTTATCGTGCTAATTCGCTCTGTTGTCGCATTTGTGTACAATGCTTAACAAGAAAGGCAGTAAGTCTGTGTACGCTCCTGCATCATGCAGAGCATGCGCCAAAGAATTACCAGAGGGGGAAGCTGTGTATGATGGTGTGCGTACTATGTATCATACATCTCCCAGTCAGTCCGTAGCTCCTGTAACCAATCAGGAGCCACCCTGGGCTGCGTTCACAAACCTACTGGGTACTCTGGTGGAATGCCTTACGCTCCCCTATAGGACCATCTGTGCCATTACAGGCACAAATTGTCCCTATGGTTAATCCGCCTTGGGCGGAAACTTTGTCTAACCAGTTGCAGCAATTAAATCTTACCTTGGGCAGACAAAAATCTACTCCATGTCACTCTAGTGTCTCTGGGTCATCTAAGTGGGCTGCTTCCTCCTCACAATCCACAAATCTCTCAGATGTTTCATTTGAAGAGGAAGGGGAGCATACTGTCCTTTCAGACACTGAATTAGGTGTTTCTGACGAGGATTCTCCATTGAAAATTGATGTCCCTACCCTTGTTGGTGCCATTAAGCAAATCCTACAAATCACTGATGATGAGGATCCACTACTGTGGTTAAGAAAACTGATATGTTTAAATGGCAGTAGGTGGTTAAAAATCTATTACCCCATTCTGACCATTTGGTGGACATCAGGCAGGAGCCCTGGTCTAATCCATGGAGGAAATTCCCTCTGTATAATCGGGTCTTGGCTCACTATCCTCTCCCTGCAGAGTTATGTAACAAGAAGGAAAATTCACGGCCGGTGGATTCTCATGTCACCGCCTAGTGGTGTCGTCCACTCTGCCTGTCACCACTGTCACATCACTGAAGTAACCGACAGATAAGCATGTGGAGGGATGCCTGAAATCTATTTACTCCCTTACAGGTGCTGTACATAGACCCACTATTGCAGCCTCTTGGGCTGCAAAAGGAATTGAAGCATGGGTTCAGGCATTAGAGGAAGAGCTGCCCGAGGATATATCGGACAATGCCAGACAATACCTGTCTCACATTACCATTGCCGCCTATTACATTCAGGAGGCGTCCTCTGAGGCGGGTGTGTTGGCAGCCAAGGCGTCGACTACGTCTGTCCTGGCTCGCTGTGTTCTGCGGTTGAGATTATAGAAGGTGGATCTAGACTCAAAAAAGACCTTGGAGGTACTCCCCTTTAAGGGGGACATTTTGTTTGGGGAAGACCTAAATAAAATTGTGTCTGAATTGGCGGCTGCTAAGACTGCCTTTCTCCCAAATACTAATCTTGCTGCACAGAAGGCTAAAGGTACCACTTTTCATTCCTTTCAGCCTCAAAGGAAAGCAAAAGGTCAGGCATACCCGAGACAATCTTGTGCTTCCAAAACCACTAAGCCCAAGGCAAAGCAGTCCTGGGTGTCCCATCAGCCTGCTTCTAAACAAGACACGCCTGCTGCATGATGGGACGGGCCAGCTGGGGGACCCCACGGTGGGAGGTTGACTTCTTCAGTTCATGCAAGTCTGGTTAATGTCCACTTCAGACGCATGGGTGCGAGAAGTCTCTCACGGGTACACAGTCTCCTTCAAGAGATGTCCACATTGCCAGTTTTGCACCACGGTTATCCCTTCAGAACTGTTAAAGTCACAAGCTTTGCAAAAGGTTGTGAGGTCTCTCCTGAATATAGGAGTGGTAGTGCCGGTTCCTCTGTCCCAGAGAGGCAGAGGTTACTACTCGACCCTGTTTCTAGTTCCGAAACCAATGGGTCTTTCCGGTCTATACTCAACCTCAAATCACTGAACAAGTTTGTGAGAGTGTCCAAGTTCCGTATGGAAACACTGCGCTCAGTTATACTGGCTATGGAACACGGAGACTATATGGTATCCCTGGATATACAGGATGCGTACCTGCATATACCTATTGCCATGTCGCATCAGCAGTATCTGTGGTTTGCTATTGGCAACCTCCACTATCAGTTCCAGGCTCTGCCATTTGGACTGGCTACGGCTCCTCTGTTCTTCACCAAGGTCATGGCCGTAATGACGGCCCATCTCCGTCGCCAGGGAGTCAGGATCCTGCCGTATCTGGAGGACTTGCTGAGTCTGGCAAACTCCCACGATGTCCTCCTCAGTCATCTGCAGCTGACGGTAAGCTTCCTTCAAGCCCAGGGGTGGCTCATCAATTGGAATAAATCCTTGCTGGTCCCAGCTCAGAGCATGGTTCATATGGGGGCACTGCTGGACTCAACTTCAACACAGGATAAGATTCTTCCTTTGTCGCCCCAGAGTGTCGATACACTCGGCGATGCAAGTACTTGGCCTGATGGTGTCGGCATTCGGCATGGTAGAGTACACTCAATTTCAATTTCATTCTCGCCCTCTGCAGAGGTTAATCTTTTCCAAGTGGGATGGCCTACCTCATCAGATCAGATCTCATATGATCACTTTGACTTCGGAGGTTCGTCTGTCACTGAGCTGGTGGCTACAGGACCAGCAATTGAGCAGGGGCCGTCCCTTCTTGATCCCCGACTGGGTCTTACTGACAATGGATGCCAGTCTGATGGGATGGGGTGCGGTGTAGGAACAACACTCTTCTTAGGGTCGCTGGACCAAGGAGGAGTCACTCCTCACAATAAACATTTTGGAGTTGCGGGAGGTGTTCAATGCACTGACTCTTGCCCTGCCTCTGGTACAGAACAGGTCGGTTTAAGTACGGTCAGACAATTCCACTATGGTGGCATACATAAACCAACAAGGCGGCACTCGAAGCTGCATGGCTATGATGGAAATGTCAAAAATCCTTCTTTGGACGGAACACCATCTGCCAGCAATATCGTCAGTGTTCATTCCGGGCATCCTAGACTGGGAAGCGGACTTCCTCAGTTGCCAGGACATGCACACCGGAGAGTGGAGTCTTCATCCGGAACTCTTTCAACTCCTAGTGGACAAGTGGGGTCTACCAGACGTAGACCTGATGGTGTCTCGACACAATCGCAAGGTTCCGGTCTTCGGATGAAGGACCAGGGATCCTCAAGCAGCATTTCTGGACACACTGGCAATTCCATGGAACTTTCGGCTGTCCTACATGTTCCCTCCAGTGTCGCTCCTGCCTAGGGCCCTGCGGAAGTCCAAACAAGAAGGATGATTTCTACTTCTAGTCGCTCCAGCATGGCCCAGACGGCATTGGTTCTCGGACCTGCAGGGTCGATCGACAGAGCATCCTCTTCTACTTCCTCAGCGCCCAGACCTCCTCGTACAGGGCCCTTGTATTTATCCAGACCTGGCCAGGCTGGCTTTGACGGCGTGGCTCTTGAGGCATCACTCCTGAGAGCCAAAGGATTTTCTGAGGTGGTCATCCAAACTATGTTAAAAGCCAGAAAACTGGCATCTGCTTGGATTTATTACAGGGTCTGGAATTCTTACTTCTCCTGGTGTGCTGATAAGAATTATGATGCATACAGATTCAGAACTTCCAGAATTCTGGCTTTTCTGCAAAGAAGCCTGGACTTAAGCCTTCGTCTGGCCTCTCTCACATATCTGCCTTGTCGGTATGGTTTCAGAGAAAAATTGCATCCATGCCTGACATTCATACATTCACTCAAGGTGTCTTACGGATTCAACCTTCCTATTTCCCTCTTGTGGCTCCATGAGATCTGTCTGTTGTCCTGAATGCCCTGCAAGAGTGTCTATTTGAACCTCTTGAGATGGTGGACCTTAAATGGATCACAGACAATCTCTTGTTTTTACTGGCTATTGCTTCTGCAATAAGGGTGTCGGACTTAGGCGCATTGTCCTGTCATCTACACTTTCTAATACCTCATTGTGACCGGGCAGTTCTTAGAACTCGCCGAGGTTATTTGCCTAAGGTGGTGTCATCTTTTCACCTTAAGAGATTGTGGTTCCGGTCTTTATCTCTTCTGATTTGTCCTCCAAAGAGCGGTCTTTGGATGTGGTACGGCTCTCCGTATATATGTGGAGAGGACTGCCTCTATCAGGAGGTCAGATTCCCTTTTTGTTTTGTTTTCACAAACGTGGCTACTCGGTCTGTTGGACCTTCTTGGGCGGCCCGCTGTGGCGAGTCTTCAGAACAATTGTGCAAGGCGGCTACGTGGTTCTCTGTGAACACGTTTATTAGGTTCTATGCCTTTGATACTTCTGCCTCCCTGGATGTTTCCTTTGGACGCCAGGTTCTCATACCCGCTAAGGCGCATCCCCTCCCTTGATGAACTGATTTAGGACATTCCCGATGTTTCCCTGTGGAAACCAATGTAACCTGCTGCAGAAAAGGAGAGTTGTCATTGTTAACTCTTTGCGAGGTACATTGAGTTCCACAGGGCGCCCACCCTGATGCACCTAGCTGCTATGGGTTTGTATTGTATTAGCCGCAGGTCCCTTTTCTGGTCGTGAGAATGTTGTTCTATGTGACTAACATCTGCCTTCTCTCTTACCTGATCCTGCATTGGACTAGTTAACGAAACTGAGCTCACAGTGCCTGGAGGTGGGGTTATAGAGGAGGCCCCAATGCATCCTGGGACAGCCTAAAGCTTTAGCCTGTTGGTGCCTCTGGGTCAAGATCCACTCTACACCCTGTGAAACCCAATGTCCCTCGGAGAAAGTGAGTTAACAATGGTAAGTCTGCCATAACTCTCCTATTTCCATACTTTTGGTCCATGTTTCTTGTATGGCTCTGTGATTATTTCAATTATCTGTGTGGAAATAGCTTACTTGTAATGGTGCCCATACACTTATGAGATTATCGGTACTAGCCTTCGATTTCGACCACATCTGTGAGAGAAATCGAAGGATTGTATGCACATTTTAGTACCTTTCGACACGATGCGCGTGCACGCCGGTCGAATATCGCGTCTCAAGATATTATGTGCTGCACATAATATTTATCGAATCGCAGTGCGATCACATGTGTTTCTAGAAACACATGCTATATATTGCACTGCGATGTGCGATGGGCACCCGCCAGGAGCGGCACTCAGCGGTGACATGCCCATCACGTGATTACCATGCGATCTATCGCATGAGTGCATGGTAATCTTTTTGGCAGTTCAGGTGCGATTTCATCGCACCTGAACTGCTGGTGCGATGCCCCGCGATGTCGCGTCGCGGAGCATCGCATAAGTGTATGGGCACCATTAGGGGCATACACATTCATAGAATAATTGTGCTTCATTTCAGCAAGATCTATCTGCCTAAGATCTTAAGATACATAATGAGTCTGTAGTGCAGGGGTAGGCAAACTGTACCACTCCATCTGCTGTGACACTACACACCAAAGAATGCCCTGCAACAGTTTTGCTGTTAGATTTTTCTCACGTCCTAGGGGATCCTGGGATGGTACGAGTTATTATGGGGTATAGATGGGGTCCATTGGAGCCTGGCACTTTAAAATTTCTTCAGTGTGCTGGCTTCTCCCCTCTATGCCCCTCCTGCAGACTCAGTTTAGAAAAATGTGCCCAAGGAGCCGGGTGAATTCTCTGGAGCTCCAGAGAGTTTTCTTCAAATTAGTTTATTATTTTCAGGCAGCACTGGCTGGCACGAGTCTGCCTGCATCGTGGGACTTACAGTAGGGACCGGACCAACCTCTTGAAGGGTTAATGGTCCTTATCCCTGCTGACAGGACATAGCTCCTGAGGTGTTGTTTCGTATTACCCCCAGGGTATGTGCGCACTCCAACAGCATGCCGTCACCCCTAACGGAGCTGAGGATGCTGGAGTGGTGAGTACAGAAATCAGGGTCCCGGTTAGCGGGTCCTCGGTTAAAATGCCGGCACAAGGGCGCGACGGGCACTCGGTGCTGCTCACTGCGGTGCCCACGGCAGATTCCCACACTGGCGCTGATCACAGTAAAGGAGTTTTAACCCCGTTTTCTGCAGAAAAGGAGTGTTTGCCAGTATAAACTTTGCAGGGACTGTGCGCCATTAAGGGGGCGGGACTTCCCGGAGAGCGGGACCAGCAGCTCAGTGGCACCATTTCCTGATGCATCACACTACAGGCTGCATGCAGTGAAGTGCTGCTCCTCTAAGTATCCTCAAAAACACGTTGTTACTGATACCAAGGGGTTTTGTAGAAAGGCGGGAGCAATATATTGTATGTATATACATAAAAAACTTGTTACCTTATTAAGGCTCTAGTTTCTGCCCGGCAAAGCACTGTGTGCTGGTTCTCTCCCTCTCTGTATCACTCCATCCAGGCGACCACTGGGTATCTGTGTTATTCACTGCTCCTGTGTGTGTGTTCTGCTGTATAAACGTGTCTGGACATGTCAGTCCTGCAGCACAAAGTTTTCTCACTCTCCAGGGGGGTCTCTGCTGTGTACACAGTGCAGTCTCCCTTCACAAGGAAGCAGCATACAGGGTCCTGAGTGGCTGGATTCAATAAACGGGGTGTTGTCTAATATATCCTCTGAACTGGCTACTGCCGGGCAGGAGAGACAAGTGTTTAAGAAATCTATGGATGATTTTCTGACTCATACCTCTGATCTCAGACCTGTCTCTCAGCCCCCTCTGCTGGTTTCTCAGAAACGCACATTACCCCATGTGATCCAATCTGACTCTGATAATGAAATGCCAGATTTGGAGGAAGAGGAAGTTGAGGTGGATGAAGGAGACCGTACTCTGTCTCAGGGTGTGGAAGCCCTTATATATTCTTTTAGAGAGGTCCTGAATATCCCTGATAAAGAGACAGAACCCGAGGAGTCATTTTTAATATAAAACAAAAGTCTACTGCCACCTTTCCTATCTCTGAGGAATTAAGCACACTTTTTAAAGACGCATGTGTTAATCCTGACATGAATTTTCAAACACCCAAGCGGTTGCTAAATTTCTTCCCTTTCCCCACTGAGGATAGGAAAGTCTGGGTAAATCCTCTACCTGTGGATACCTCAGTGTCCAGACTGTCAAGTAAGATGTGCTGCCTGTACCTGGTGCTATCTCCTTAAAAGACCCTGCTGATCGTAAGATTGAGACTATGCTCAAATCCATTTTCCCTGCAGTGGGTGTCGCACAGAGACCCACCACTGCTTGTGGTTTTAATACCATGTCTCAGGATGAGCTAATAACACTCCTACAACCTATTCAGGATTCGGCTAACTTCATGAGTGAGGCATTTAAGGAGATTGGCATTATCAACTCACGCTTTACTGCTATGGCTGTCTTGGTGCGCAGGGCTCTGTGGCTGCGACAGTGAATGGTGGACGCCGATTCTAAAAAGGGCATTGAAAACCTTGCCTGCACGGGGGAGGCTTTGTTTGGTGAAGAACTGAACAAGTGGATTTCACAGGCTACTGCCGGTAAGTCCACTTATCAGCCATCAGCGGCTCCTCCGGCCAGACGTGGTAAAGCACACAGACCAGCGGCCGCTGGTTCCCTGGAACAGAGTTCAGGCCCTGCCTCCGCCAGACCCTCCGCATGATGGTTGGCCCCAGCCTCAAGTGGAAGTTCAGGTGGGTGCTCGCCTCAAATATTTCAGCCATGTTTGTGCTGAATCCTGCCCTGATCCTTGGTTGAGAGACCTGGTCTCCCAAGGATACTAGTTGGAGTTTCAACATCTCCCTTCTCACAGATTCTTCAGGTCTGGCTTGCCTGCCTCACCTGTGTCCACGGTTGCCTTGCTAGACGCCATCCAACGACTGCAACAAATGCAGGGCATTGTTCCAGTTCCCCCTCTTCTCAAAAACAAGGGCTTTTATTCCAGCCTGTTCATGGTACCAAAACCGAACGGTTCAGCCCGGCCAATCTTGTACCTTAAATCTCTGAACCCTTACCTAAGGGTATAAAACTGGGGGGATAGGGGTACTGGCGACGAGTGTGGCTAAAAACTATGTTTTAAAAGCTTAAAATTAGAAGCCAAAAAAATTCTAAAATTTATAAAAATATTTTTAATATATATGAGAGTAAAAACAGTTTCCAAGAATGGTTTTAAAAAACAAGAATAAAAAACTTTTGTCCATAAATGAAAAATATAAATACACTTAAAAGGATAGGAATTCAAAACTTAGCTTGTAAATAGTGGGTGGTCAGTATAAGCCCAACTCGTTTCGTCTCAACAGACTTCTTCAAGTCTGTTGAGACGAAACGCGTTGGGCTTATACTGACCAAACATAGCTTTTAGCCACACTCGTCGCCAGTACACCTATCCCCCCAGTTTTATACCTTTTAACATTACCATACCAGTTTTGTATTTTTAGGGGTAGGTAGACACCATTTTGAAAGGTTACGTGGGCTTAAAGCTTTGATAACAGAAATTTCTAATATATTCATACATTCTTTTACTGAGATTTAACCTCACAAGTGGCGCTATACTATCCTTTTTTCACCTTACCTAAGGGTATTCAAGTTTATGATGGAATCCCTCAGAACGGTGATTTCAGGCCTGGAAGAGGGGGAATTCCTGGTATCCTTTTTCAAAGTCGAAAAATATTGCAGTACACACATCACGTACAAACTGCACACAGATGGCCTCCGTGCGTGTACTTGTTCTACTGTGCGTGCGCATATTCGCAATTTGCGTATGGTCGCTCCCGCGGTCCTGCGCATTCGCGTGTGGTATGAGTATTTACGGTAGAGTTTGTGGACGCATGGAAAAGCTATCAAAACACATTACATATTTAATCCAAACAGTGCACAATGTACACATAGTCTCCTCGCATCACACCAGCAAGTTACAACAGTTTAAATGGTATCAGAACAAAGGGATTCATTTTTACAGGATAGGAGGGGACAGAACAAGGTTATAAGGTGGTGTTTAGTATCCAGCTGTAGGGTATTTTAAGGGTAATATTCCGGTGTTGGTTTGCAGAAGATTGCACGTTCCTGCGAATAGTTATGTGCAGGAGCAGAATATAGATTTATAATCTGTATTTACTGTACAGTAGGTATGCGGCGGGAACCCAGAGGAGACCACCCACAAGTGCATCTTGAACAGACATCGCCCACCTATTCAAACCAACCTATGACCTCTTCTGTACTGTAAATGACAATCCCTGTGTCCAATGGACATAGAGATTACAGTATCCATTGTGTTTTGGAAGATTGTATAAAAGGAGCCAGCTGCAGGCCTGGTCACACAAGACTCTCAAAGTTATCTATCTAGATGACCGAGGACCAGACTGGGTAGCGCGGCGAAATCCAAACAAGTATGTACCATTGACTGTAGCCATTATTCTTTTGTATTGTATTGCTTTGTTATTGTAAACCCCCTTTCAGTAATAATATGTTGTGGTGTCGGAACCCGGCAGTTTAATTACAATCTGGTGTTGTGTCTTCTTTTCCCTGCTAAGGTTTAAAGTGTATTACTATCGCATGCATAGCTGTTAAGGGTTCACAATGTATCTTTGGGTGTGTACGCGCTGCGTGTACTTTGTACAGGCAGCACAGCGTTTGTATGCAAAGTCCGTACACGGTACGGGACTCTGTACGCTAATGGTGTAATAAGTACGTAGGTTGTGGATTAAGTATAGCGGCCGCAGTGGCTTCATTTAAAGTGTATGAAATGTATTTTTAAAGTGTTGCTTTTAGTCCTGTATGTAAACCAGCGTTTACACCTTTGATATCAAGGATGCGTACCTTCACATCCCAATATGGCCGCCTCATCAGGCTTACCTTAGGTTCGCACTGAATATAGATCACTTCCAGTTCCGGGCCCTACCCTTTGACCTATCCACGGCTCTACGGGTGTTCACAAAGGTGATGATGATGCTACAACTCCGTGTAAGTGGTGTGAACATCGTTCTATACTTGGACGATTTCCTCATAAAGGCTGTGTCTGAAGCACGGTTGTTAGAAAGCATCGCACGGACTACATGGCTTCTGACAGATCACAGGTGGATTCTCAATCTGCAGAAGTCCCACCTGGCACCATCACAAAGACTGCAGTTCTTGGGGATGATCCTCGACACAGTGTTTCAGAAGGTGTTCCTTCCTATGGACAAGGCCTTGGCAATTCAATCAGTGGTGAGATCCGTTCTGAAACCTCAGAAAATTTTGGTGCATCTCTGCATCAGACTGTTGGGCAAGATGGTAGCCTCGTACGAGGCAATTCAGTATGGAAGATTTCATGCCAGCCCTTTCCAGCTGGATCTGCTGAACAAATGGTCCGACTCCCACCTACACATGCACCTGCGGATATCCCTGTCACCAAGAGCAAGGATTTCCATGTTATGGTGGTTACAGATCCCGCACCTGGTAGAGGGTCGACACTTCGGAAATCAGGCTTGAGTTCTGTTGAGAACAAATGCGAGTCTCCGTGGCTGGGGTGCTGTCACCCAGGAGGCTCAGTTTCAGGGAAGGTGGTCACCTCAAGAGGCCTCTCTTCCAATAAACATTCTGGAACTCAGGGCGATTTACAATGCCCTTCTACAAGCTGCTTCTCTCCTCCAACATCAGGCCATACAGGTCCACACATAAACAAACAGGGAGGTACAAAAAGCTGGGCTGCAATGCGAGAGATGTCCAGGATACTCCTCTGGGTGGAATGCATTGCCAGGGCCATGTCGGCCATCTTCACTCCAGGAGTGGACAACTGGGAAAAGCAGACTTCCTCAGCAGGCACGACCTGCACCTGGGGGAGTCGGGCCTTCACCCGCAGGTGTTTTAGCTGTTAGTACAGCGGTCGTGCTGCCCGCTAATTGACATGATGGCTTCTCAAATCAACAAGAAGCTGCGTCGATACTGCTCCAAGACAAGGGATCCACAGGCCGCAACGGTGGTTGCTCTGACGGCGCCATGGATTTACCAGTTCATCTATCTGTTCCTGCCGGTTCCTCTCATTCCCAGGGTCCTGAAGAGACTAAAGAGGGAAAGCGTTCAGGCAATTCTGATTGCCCCGGATTGGCCTCACCAGGCCTGGTATGCGGACCTCCTGGCCATGTCCCTCGAAGATCCCTGGCCTCTGCTGCTTCAGGTAGATCTTCTGAAAGGGCCGTTCGTCTATCAAGACTTACCACGGCTACGTTTGATGGCATGGAAGTTGAGAGGGAGATTTCCAGGCTAGGAAAGGGATTCCTGGAAAGGTTATCTCTACTATGGTCCAGGCTCGGAAGGTGGTCACATCTAAGCATTACCACCACATCTGGAAGCAGTATGTCTCCTAGTGTGAGGGTTGACAGTACTCCTCTGTGGATTTTCATCTGCGAAGGTTCTTGCTCTTCCTGCAAGTAGGAGTGGATATGGGCGTTCGGTTGGGATCCGTCAAGTTTCAGATTTCGGCCTAGTCTATTTTCTTCCAAAAACAGTTGGCTATTTTACCGGGAATCCAGACATTCCTAACAGGTGTCCTTCATATTCAACCACCCTTTATTCCTCCTACGGCACTGTGGGATCTCAGTTTGGTACTGACTTTTCTCCAATCTGACTGGTTTGACCCATTACACCGGGTGGACATGAAGTATTTGACTTGGAAGACTGTCATGTTGTTGGCCTTGGCCTCGGCGAGGCGTGTCTTGGAATTTGGTGCCTTATCCTGTAAGAGCCCTTATCTGGTGTTTCATGAGGATAGAGCAGAGCTCAGGACTTGTCCGCAGTTTCTGCCTAAGGTTGTGTCGGCATTTCATATCAACCAGCCGATTGTGGTTCCTGTGTTGAAGCAGAAAGAGTTTTTATTTCTTAACCAAGGTTAAGAAAGGATCAGGCGCAAGGTGGGCTGGTGTTCTAATTATAGCAGCTGCTAAAAAACAGGTCTAGTCAGTCCTGAAAACACTATGCACAATAAACAACAAACAAAGTAGCAGCGCTGTGAGATGTAAATATAAACATAAATTCAAATCATTCAAAATGGTGGGAGAGATAAACACACGTGGAGCTGTATGAACTGAAGGTGAAAAAAAGGGGTTAATTTATTAAAATATCTCATACAATATGTCAATAAAATTGATATAGGATAATAAAATAAAAAAGTAAAATACAATGAGCAGGATCACTGTAGGGCTGCCTTAGTAAGACTATCCGTTTTCTTAATTAGTGTGGACTAAATGACGGTATTTTGAGTTAGGTGACAACTGGACTTTATAACACAGTTCTGATGGCATCAGTGCCACATGATTTACCGCTGGAGGAGGGGGTTCTCTGGATAGCGTCCCTTATGACGGGTGGAACCAATAACAGTCTTGTATCCTCACCAGTATGCGGAGTCCTCAGTGCTGAGTGGCAAAGGGTGTGTTGCCAGTTGACAGGTTATTCACCTTTTTCTCTGTGCGTGGTTCGTCAAAGTCCACTAAAGATCCGGATGTCGTGCATGCAGCTTTCAATTGAAGATGGTGATCCTGAAGCATAAACACCTGACGCGTTTCGCTGCAGTGCCTGCAGCTTTCTTTGAGAAAGCTGCAGGCACTGCAGCGAAACGCGTCAGGTGTTTATGCTTCAGGATCACCATCTTCAATTGAAAGCTGCATGCACGACATCCGGATCTTTAGTGGACTTTGACGAACCACGCACAGAGAAAAAGGTGAATAACCTGTCAACTGGCAACACACCCTTTGCCACTCAGCACTGAGGACTCCGCATACTGGTGAGGATACAAGACTGTTATTGGTTCCACCCGTCATAAGGGACGCTATCCAGAGAACCCCCTCCTCCAGCGGTAAATCATGTGGCACTGATGCCATCAGAACTGTGTTATAAAGTCCAGTTGTCACCTAACTCAAAATACCGTCATTTAGTCCACACTAATTAAGAAAACGGATAGTCTTACTAAGGCAGCCCTACAGTGATCCTGCTCATTGTATTTTACTTTTTTATTTTATTATCCTATATCAATTTTATTGACATATTGTATGAGATATTTTAATAAATTAACCCCTTTTTTTCACCTTCAGTTCATACAGCTCCACGTGTGTTTATCTCTCCCACCATTTTGAATGATTTGAATTTATGTTTATATTTACATCTCACAGCGCTGCTACTTTGTTTGTGGTTCCTGTGTTGTCTGACACGTCAGTTGCCTCAAAATCCATGGATGTTGTTCGGGCTTTGAAGGTGTATGTCAAGAAACCTGCTCGTCACCGGAAATCTGATACCCTGTTTGTTGTCTATGACGCTACGAAGATTGGCTGTCTTGCTTCAAAGCAGACCGTTACTTGTTGGATCCGGATGACAGCCTTGCCACTGCAGAGTCATGTTCAGGACCACTCCACAAGGTTGGTGGGTTCTTCCTAGGCGGCTGCCCGTGGTGTCTTGGCTTTGGAGTTCTGCCAAGCTGCTACTTGGTCTGGTTCGAACACTTTTGTAAAGTTTTACAGGCTCGATACCTTGGCTACTGAGTACCTTCAGTTTGGTCGCTGGGTTTTGCAGGGGTCTCAGCACTCTCCCACCCTTTCTGGGAGCTTTGGGACATCCCCATGGTAACTCTTACCAACCCAGTGTCCCCTAGGACGTGATAGAAAATAGGAATTTAATACCTACCAGTAATTTCTTTTCTCCTAGTCCATAGGGGATACTGGGCGCCTGCCTCTGTGCTACCAATTTTCCTGCAAGAGTTGTTCTTGTGTGTTTACTGTTTGGGTCTGCTGTTGCTGTCCCTAGTTTGTAGTTGTGTATTGCACTGCTATCCTCTTGTTATGTTGTGTGCTGGTTCGTATCTCACCACTTTGTCTTGTCTGTTTTCCTCCTCTCAAAGTATGTCCGTCTGCTCGGGCACAGTTTTCCTACACTGAGTCTGCAGGAGGAGCATAGAGGGGAGGAGCCAGCACACCGAAGAATTTTTAAAGTGCCTGGCTCCAATGGACCCCATCTATAACCCTTGGTAACTCTTACCATCCCAGTATCTCCTACGGACTAGGAGAAAAGGAATTACCGGTAGGTATTAAATTCCTATTTTTTCCTGAAGAGACTTAATATCTTAATATATGTAGAACCCATAATTAGAACTGTTCTTCGACAGAAGGCAATAAAAAAGTTAAAATTTGGATTTTAACTTTTACATACCAGCCCACCTTTTACTGCAATGTCACAGTCAAGGGGGGTTTGGACAAGAAAGAACAAGTTTTAAGAGTAAAGAAATGCAGGGCTGTAACTAGACCGTAACTACATAAAGCTGGCCCTGTTTGTGCTGTGGATAAGTTTGCCAGTAACAGCACCTTTTCTCCCATAGCCCTGGGACATTAGTGGGTGGCAGACTGCATCTTGGGATTCAACACTGATCCTCTGACCATTGCCCACCGCAGTGCCTATTTGTTAACCTACTGATTGCCCTATCAAACCTCTTACGCTGGTTACCGAACGTATCTATAACTTTGTGGGGTACGCCCCAGCCTGATATGTTCTGATATTGTCTCCTCTTGTTCACCCGGAACCTATGCTGCTCCGCTTGTTTACTACGTCTATATAGACCGTGTCTCACTATGTCCAAAAATAACAACAAAGGTGGTAAACAAAAAAATTCCCAACAGGGTATCATGCAACACCTTTCCAGGACATCACATCACCCCTCTGACTCACCGCCTGCTTCTCCAGCGGGATCACCTGGTGCGGATGTCACGCCTGGTGATTCTTTTGCAACTAAAAATGACATTCAGGCCATGATGGCGGATTTGAATAAAACCCTCACCTCTAATTTCCAACAATTGTTTGCTGATCTACGAAGTGATTTGGCCTCTCTTTCCAATCACACAACTGCAGTGGAATCTAAGGTGGAATCTTAACGCTAAGGGTCTGCTGGAATTCTCTCAGGACATTAATTATATTTACCGTGAAGTGGAATTTCTCTGTGTTAAAATAGAAGATCTCGAAAATAGAGAAAGGAGATGTAATCTTCGCATTTGGAATGTCCCAGAATTGGTTGCCCCACCTGACCTGGAACCTTACCTTCTTCGTTTGTTCCAGATGCTTGTGCCTTCTCTCAAGGATCAATCATGTTATATTGAACGGGCACACAGGGCCCTCCGGCCGAAGCCCAGAGATGGTGAACCCCCCAGGGATGTGCTGATGAAATTCCTATCCTTTTAAGACTAAGGAACAGGTGTCTGCCTCTAGCAGAGCAATGCCACGCATATTTGATGTAAATGGCCGCCCGGTGTCGGTGAGGGATTCCAAGGAGGGGAAAGACCTGATCCATAGATTTCAGCTATCAGCGACTGGCGTTGGTCCATCCTCTAGTAACCCGTCTAGATCTTAAAAATGGACGTCACATGGGTGATCGGCAGTACTGTGATCCTTGTCTGATGTCCTCCCGTTCAGTATATTTTACACCCGACAAGGGGTGAAATTGGATTATTTGCTACTACCTGTGTTTGTTACCTTTTGATATTTTGTTACTGTTTTTTTTTGGTACACCCATTGTCCCCCTCAATTGCGCTACACAATACTGACGGGAGTCGGTAATGTATGTTTTCCCTACGCTATGTTACCTTGTCATGTTACACTGATTACCAACATGGTATAGTTATTGTTACTGTTTGCGTTCTGTATAATGTCTATACTGTTCGCCTACTTGTAGTTGTTTTTTTGTGTTCATTGTTTTCTGGTTCCGGGTGGACAGTCTCCAGTCTACTTAGCCTCGGCCACCCCCCTCCTACACCTGGGACTTTCTTGAGAGCTTCCCTACTCCCTTTGCTCTCTTTGTGTTTCTATTTACTGGTCATTTTATTGTATCCCTCCCAATAACTGGGTCCACTAGGTTTGCTTATTGCCGAAGCATACCTCACTCCCCTTCTATCTCCCCCGTGGGACCCGCCCTCTGTGAACCCCCCTCTTCTTTGTGAGGCGTTATTTAGTTCGCAACTTCCTCCCCCTCCCCCTGTTGTTACACACATAATTTTATTTTATTTTACCTTCTAGTGTATTACTACCCCCATCCCCAACACTGATCTTTTTTTAAATCTCTGATTAGTTACAGTATTATATATAGATTTTGTGTATACCTGGACGAGTAGGTGCTCCATCCAACATCATGCCTTTCAATGTGCTCTCTATGAACGTTAAATGCTTGAACTCCCCCGCCAAACGTTCCCTCCTGTATAAAACACTCAATACTCATTACGGGGACATTGTGTTCCTTCAAGAAACCCATTTAAAAAAAGTTCTCATCTATCGCTAATATCTAAAAACGCTTTCCCACGGTTCTGTATTCTTCCCACACCTCTAAGAAGAATGGGGTAGCTATTATGATACGATCGTCAGTCCCCTCCCAAGTTCTTTCTACTACTGTAGATAAGGAAGGGTGGTATATCATTATGCTGTGTCAATTGGGCCCTCGGATTGTGACTTTGGTAAACCTGTACGCACCCAATGTGGGCCAATGTAGCTTTTTCCGCAAACTCTTTCTGGAACTTCAGTCCCTCCGTAGTGGTATCGTTTTGGTAGTTGGGGACTTTAATTCTGTAATTTTGCCCGACTTATATAGGAGTACCCCCTGACGTTCCCCTCTTCCACACCCTCCTCTGGGAAATCTTAAGAAACACATGACTGAGGCTGGTCTTTTCGATACGTGGCGGGCGCATTATCCGACCTCCAGGGATTACACATTCTTTTCCACTCCCCATGGTTCATATTCACGAATTGACATGATTCTTGGTTTGCTACTACAAAACTTAGCAAAGGTAGACATTGTTCCCAATGTCTGGTCTGACCATGCGATAGTTCTGGCCACCGTCAATCTTCTAGAATCCCTGGGAGGCCGTTCTACCTGGCGATTGAATGAGACTCTCCTCCGCATTCCCCAATTTAACGAGCAAATTAAATCCGAAATAGAGGATTATTTTAATAACAATGTCACTGCAGATGCTCCCTTCCCTACAATCTTGGAAGCACATAAGGCTGTTATTAGAGGGGCAATGATTAAATATGCCACACATAGAAAAAAGCAGCAGACAGAGCGACTGACTACCCTCACATCTCAACTGACGCAGCTTGAGCGTGTGCATAAACAATCCCACTCCCCGCAGGTACTCCGTCAGATTCAAAGTATTAGAGGCGAGCTTCAATCCCTCCTCGCGGAACGTACAGAGAAATCCCTTAGGTATCTAAAGCAAAGATTTTATGAAAAAACTAACAAATCTGATTTCCTGTTAGCAGCCACCCTTAGAGCCAAAAAAGCTTCGCAGGCCATCTTGGCTCTTAGAAATGGTTCAAATGTTCTTAGCTATGACCCGGGTTCTATTAACGAATCCTTCTACTCTTACTACAAATCTCTTTATAATCTTGTAGAACCGTGAGAGGCCCTGAACTACCATCCGTGGTGGCCCAAGAATATTTGAATGCCTGTAACCTTCCTCGTCTTCCCGCCTCCGCAGTTAGCAAGTTGAACTCTCCCATCTCAGTCGAGGAATTTGATGTGGCCCTGAAATCTAAAAAACCATCTAAAGCACCGTGGCCGGACGGATTCCCCCTGTCATACTATAAATCCTTTTCAGGTTTATTGGTCCCCCATCTGCTCACTGTTTTTAATAAAATAATGCTAGGTGAACGTTTCCATGCAGACTCCCTAAAATCAGTGATCATTGTGTTGCCTAAATCTGGAAAGGACCCGACTAGTTGCACCAGTTATAGGCTGATTTCTCCTCTTAATGCAGACATTAAGTTATTTGCAAAGATTCTAGCGACCCGGTTGAATACTTATTTGGTCCAGTTGATTGACACCGACCAAGTGGGATTTGTCCCGACTAGACAGGCCCTCAACAACACGAGGTGCACAAGCAACCTGATCACATTTATTAATAAACACAAACTTCCATCTATTCTTCTGTCATTAGATGCCGAGAAGGCCTTTGACCGCTTGTCCTGGCCTTTTATGATTCAAACCCTGCGATCCTATGGTTTCTGCGGTAACTTTCTGTCTGCAATACAAGCTTTATAACACAGTCCCACGGCATCTGTCTCTACTAATGTGCTCTCCTCCCCATCCTTTGGTTTAGGTAATGGCACCAGACAGGGATGTCCTTTATCGCCTCTGTTATATGCCCTTAGCATCGAACCACTAGTGGTCCACATTAGGCTGCCTCCGGATATTAAAGGGATTGCTGTCTTTGGTACCCAATATAAAATATCTCTTTTTACAGATGTCTTGCTCTCCTCACCTCTGGCCTCACTCCCCAACTTGCAGACCACACTTTCGTTATTTGGTAGGTTATCAGGACACAAAGTTAATAGTACTAAATCCGAGGCACTAGCGTTTCACCTTCTCGTTGATACTGGGAAGCTTTTAGAAACAAACTTTGAGTATATCTGGCGGACCCACTACATCAGATACCTGGGGATCCAGATCACAAAACACTATGATCAGCTGGTAAAGAAAAATTATCACCGAGCTGTCTTCAGGCGCTGACAGATTTCACATATGATTACTTCTGGAGAACAGGTTTGTCATACGTTTGTTACCTCCAACATAAAACTTAAAAATATACAATAGTGTAATACTTTTTACACTCCACAACTCTCATGAGAATTTATAGGTAGAATCCGTACCATAAAGTATTGTCTGCCGTTAGGTCAGACAACATTCGCATAGACAGGAGAGGACTTGATCCTTAGTACAGTCCAAAATCTTCCTCCACACACCTCCTCGTTTGTCCAGTATCATAAAAGAAATATAGACATATATAGTGTAATATTGCTTTTTAATCTAAAACCAGAAAGAAAGACTGGACTCTCACCATATGGAAGAATACACAAGGCAGAATGGTATAAAACCAGGCGTCCCCAGCACCTCGTGATTCCTCCTACGGGTCCGTTCCAGGCGCCTCTGTCCCCCACAAAATTTGAACCAACGCGTTTCAATACTTTCAAGTATCTTTTTCAAGACATAAACTCTCCTATCCCGGGGATATCCTTTTATACCCCCTTTGATGATGTCATCAATTCCAAATGTAAGACCTATTGCCAGACATGGATCCACTACAATACTAAACATCCCATACATCACATTAAACCCACAATCCCTCCAATTGTCCATTTCAGGTGTTTGCAAAGTCCCTGTTTGGCGCCAAATAATTCCCTTTGCCCAGCAGGAAACGGAGGTGTTTTCACTTCCGTATTTGCATTCCATTCCGTAGACGTCACTTCCGATGACCGTCCACGCGTGTGTTCCGCCCTTCGCAACGTATCCCTTCTGGTATTGTCACTTCCGGTGATGAAGCGCATATGCATTTCATTGTCAGTTTAAACCAATCACTCACAATACCACTGGGGTATGTTAGAGGGAATATCTCATTGAATATAATCGTCCTTATTTCTTTAGCGCCGCCATCTTTGGAGAGATCATTCCGGACTTAGTGATTGCCAAGTATAAAATGCAAAATAAAAATACATATAATTAAAAACAGATATAACTTTATAAAGTGCATAAAGTTACTATAAATGGTTTATTTATAGTAACAACCATGGAAAATACCAAGAATAAAAAACATGAAATATGCTTTAAAATCCGCACCTAAAAATTCCTAGCTGACTCATAAAAACCATTTAAGTTCGAAATCCTTATTAATACCTATTGGTGCCAATGTGTTATAATTGTATATCATGGTCATTTCACACTTGGCTAGTTTAGATGCAATATCCCCACCCCTAGCATCAGTGCAAACTTTTTTTAATGCAAAGAAATTCACAATATATTTCGTATCACAATTATGTGTCTCCTTGAAGTGCTTTTAAAGTGCATGAGTGTCCACACCTTTCCGGATGTTTCTTAAATGCTCTCCTAATCTAGCCTTTAATGCCCTACTGGTCCTTCCAATATAAAATTTTCCACATGAGCATTCAATGGCATAAATAACATTAAAAGAATGACAGGTTAAAAAGTCATTAATTTAATGTTTTTTGTTATTAATCTCTACCTCTGTGAGTTTTTTGCCGAAGGTGTAAGATACATTTTTACACCCAATGCAGCCTCCGCATCTATAAAATCCCTTTGATAGCACATTGGTTTTACTCGGTGAGGAAGGGCATAAACTCTTCACGAGTTTGTTTTTTAAATTGGGGGCCCTTCTAAAAATGCAATTCGGATTATTAGGCAGTTCTTTCCCTATCACTGGGTCTTTCTTTAGTATCTTCCAATGTTTCCTTAAAACTCTTTTAACTTGATGATGTTGAGAGGTGTAATCAGTAATAAAAGACCATTTAAAACTATCCTTATCTCCATCAACTCCCTTCTTTTCTACTTTTTTTAGTAATTCATCTCTGTCCATAATGCTCACTTTGTCAAGAGAGTCAGTGATAATCCTATCTTCATATCCACTTTTCTTAAAGCTCAACGACATCTCATTTGCCTGGGTTAAAAATACTTCCCTTTCTGTACAATTTCTTTTTAAACTCTTAAATTGACTCATTGGTATGGTTTCCAACCATCTGTTATGATGGCAACTCTCTACATCTATGTAGGTGCTGGAGTCGGTCGGTTTCACATAATTATTTGTCTTTAGTGTCCCTTGATCAATATAAATAGTTAAATCTAAAAAATTTACTGATGATTGACTTTTCTCAAAGGTCAGTATAATGTTCAAATCATTAAGGTTTAAATATTTGCAAAAATCTTCCAGATCTTCCAAACTTCCCCTCCAAATGAAAATTATGTTGTCTATATATCTTCGCCACGACACCAGGTTTGCCCCGAATGGGTTATTATTCCAAACTTTACTGTCTTCCCACGCACCCATAAAAATGTTTGCGTAACTCGGGGCGAACCTGGTGCCCATGGCGGTCCCTCATTTCTGAATGTAAAATTCCTCTTTAAAAGTTAAATAGTTGTTGAACAAAATGAATTCAATGCCTTCAATTAAAAAATCCTGTAAATTGGAATCAAGAGTGGACAATGCTAATGCCTTTTTAACTGTCTCCGTACCTTGGCTATGGTCGATTATAGTGTAAAGAGAGCTCACGTCTGCCGTGACCAGGTAGTAACCTTCTTCCCACTCTACCGTTTTCAAAAATTGGAGAGCTTCTGTGGTATCTCTTAAATGAGATTTGTTTTTTACCACTAGAGGCTGCATGAAAAAATCTATAAACTGGGATAAATTGGCAGATAGAGATTCTACTCCGGAGACAATTGGCCTCCCTGGGGGTTTGACGGGATTCTTATGAACCTTGGGGAGGATGTAGATTGTTGGTATTTTGGGATCTTCTATACACACAAATTCTGATTCTTTGCTGGTTAACGTGCCCTTCTTTTTATAGGAATTTACAATCCCTCTAAGGCCCATAGTCATCTTTTTTGTAGGATCCCCTCTAACCTTTCTGTAAGTATCCTTATCCTCTAATAATTGGTAAACAATTGTTTCATAGTCAGATTTATCAAAAAGGACTATGCCCCCCCCCCCCCCCCTTTATCCGCTGGCTTTATGACCAAATTTTTTTCACTGGTCAGATTCTTCAATGCTCTTTTTACCTTAAAAGTAAGATTACTTTTTATATTTCCTGTTTCCAGTTTTTGCAAATCCCCTAAAACCAATGAGTCAAAGGACTCTATGAAACACCCCTTTAAGTGGGAAGGAAAAAACGTGGATTTTGGTCTGAATGGAGTATTACTGACCTGTTCCTGAACTACTTCTTCCCCTGCTTTTAAACTAAAGAACTTTTTTAAGGTGAGTTTCCTAAGAAATTTTTGTACATCTATGAAAATGCTGAACTGATCTACCCTTGTAGAAGGACAAAATTTGAGGCCTTTCATAAAGAAAGGAAAGGGACTAAAATCTTTAATCTGAGCACACATGTGTTATTAGAAGAAGAAAGATCTTTATTAGAGAAAGGCCTCAAATTTATGTTGGAGGTAACAAACGTATGACAAACCTGTTCTCCAGAAGTAATCATATGGGAAAACTGTCAGCGCCTGAAGACAGCTCGGTGATAATTTTTCTTTACTGGTCTATTTCTGGATGTGTGGTGACACCTTTCTATCACTGAACAATCCTTAGGCAGCTTATCAGCGCACTATACGTCTTCTTTTTCTTCTATTGTATACTATGAGCAGCTGTTCAAATTCTACAAATTATCAGGAAGGACTTGGCTAAATGGGATCCCTTGTGTATTTCATGGACTGGTAGAATTAATTCAATTAAAATTACTGTTTTACCGCGGCTGCTCTATCTGTTCCAAACCGTCCCCATTGTGGTCCCGACTTCGTACCTCCATATGTTGCAATCTATGTGTGGCAAATTTATTTGGTCCAACAAACGCCCCAGACTAGGTAGATCTTGCCTCTCTAAATCTTCGACTGCCGGCGGCTTGGGCCTCCCTATATTTGAACGATATTTTCAAGGCACGCAGTTGAGCCTCATCACCGCCTGGCATTCGCCTGAGGGTAGTAAGAAGTGGGTGTCCCTGGAAAGTGCACTTATTCATTTCTGCTCGGTTAGTTTCCTTCCGTGGCTCCCGCCACACTTGAGACCAGCCTCTGTACGTGATACCCCTTGCGTCCATTCTGTTCTGAAGGTGTGGGATAGTTTCAATAAGAAATTTGATTTAGCACCTTATCCCCCCCCCCCCCTCTCACTCCCCTGTGGCGTAATCCCCATTTTCCTATAGGTTGTATATCATCCTACATGTACTCTTGGGTTGAAGCAGGCATAAATAGGATCTTCCATATCTCGGGGGATTTTGCTCCGAAAAATTTCTCAACTCTATGTGAGAAATACGGTATTCAGGAATCTGGTTTCTGTCTAACTACCCGTTCCCAGTGTCTATGACTACTAAATGGGAAAATGCGCCACCAGTGGATTCCTCAGTTTGCAAAGTTTCAAAAAGTTAACCATTCCAACTGTAACAATGCTTAAAGACCCATCGGAATCTAAGATAGAAGCTATGCTAAAGTCCATGTATACAGAGTAAGAGTCTTACTTAGACCTGCTTTAGTTGGAGTTTGGGTTAACAAGGCTGTGGTCAGGGGCGTTTTAAGAGAGGAGGAGGCCCGTGTTCAGCCTCCTCCTCTCTGCCCGTAGAGTCTGAAGACTAGAGGGCTCAGACTCTACTGCGCATGCGCAGAACTCTGGGAAATGATGCGCCAGCCATTTTCCTGAGATCTCTCTACTGCGCAGAATGCAGTGAAAATGGCCGCTGGGCCATTTTCACTGTGTTCTAGCGGCACTGCGGATGCCGGCGCTGCACTTCGGAGGGGTAAGTATTTTACAAATGGGTGCAGTGTGCGCGGTGGGGGCCCCCTCTGGACTCAGGGACACATGTGCACCGCACACAGGGCACCCATTATAGAAACACCAGTGGCTGTGGTTGCATGGGAAAAACAGCTCAAGTTAGGTCTTTCCTTGCTTATACTTTTTGCTGATCACATTTGTGAATCGGCTGAGTATTTAGGTATGGCTTCTATGGATGTCGAACAAGTTAGTTCTTGGCAGGCAGAGCCTGAGTCAAAACGAGGAATAGAAGCGTTGCCTTATACTGGCGATATGTAATTTGGTCCTGAATTGGACAAATGGATTTCTCAGGCTATGGGGGGAAGTCTGTTTTTCTACCGTTGCCCGCACCAGTTCCTAAACGGAAATACGCGGGACCAGCATTCAAATATTTTAGACCTCAGTCCTTTTCGAGGCCGTGGTCGAGGAATAACCGTAGAGAGTAGACATGGTAGAGGACGTGGTTTTCAACAAACCATTGACTGTTGTTGAGACACAAAGCCAGCTGACAAACCACAGATGGGTGGATCCGCAATTTAGTGTTCAAAGGTTACAAAATAGAGTTTGATGGTCTACCACCAATGCGGTTTTTCAAGACAGGTTTGCCTGTGTCAGCGGACAAGAGGGCAGTTCTGCAGACCGCTATTCAGTCTCTCGTAGATTCAGCAGTTTTCTTCAGGTACCAGTACACCAACACGGATATGGGTTTTATTCCAATCTTTTTGTAGTACCAAAGCCGCGCGTCTCAGTCAGACCGATATTGAACCTAAAGGGGCTCAATCAGTATGTCACTTACTTCACAGTACGTACTAGTTCAGCACGGTTGGATTGTCAACTTCAAAAAAATCAAGCCTGGTACCATCTCAAAGAATTCAGTTTCTAGGAATGATTCATGATACGGTGGATCAACGAATTTACCTGCCAGAAGAGAAAGCACAAAGTATTCATCATCTGGTACAGTTAGTGCTCAAACCACTTGTGCATTTGACTGTTAGGGAAAATGGTGGCATCTTTCGAATCACTCCAGTTCGGTAGATTTCACTCACGTCCCTTTCAGCTAGATCTTCTAGCACAGTGGTAAGGCTCTCATCTACAAATTCATCAAATGGTGCGGTTGTCTCCAAGGGCCAGAGTATCGCTACTCTGGTGGCTCCAAGTGCAACATCTCACCGCGGGATCACGGTTCGGAGTCTGGAATTGGATAATTCTAACAACGGACGCTAGTCTCAGATTGGGGTGCAGTGGTCCTACATCGTCAATTTCAGGGTCTCTGGTCAGACCGAGAAAGATTACTGTCAAGTGTCCTGGAACTCAGGGCAATCTACAGTGCTCTGCATCAGGCAGTTCAAATACTCCAGGCTCAGACTGTTCAGGTTCAATCAGACAACACGACGGCAGTCGCATACATCAACAAACAAGGAGGGACTCGAAGTCGCAGGGCCATGTGAGAAGTTGCTTGAATCCTGAATTGGGCCGAGCATCACCAAGTGATATTGGGGGTCATTCCGAGTTGTCCGCTCACTGCCGATTTTCGCAGTGCAGCGATTTAGTAAAAAAACTGCAAAAATGCGCATGGTACGCAGCGCGCATGCGCTAAGTACTTTCACACCAAACTTTGTAGATTTACACAAGCTCGAGCAACGTTTTTTCATCGCTCGAGTGATCGTAGTGTGATTGACAGGAAGTGGGTGTTTCTGGACGGAAACTGGCCGTTTTCAGGGACTGTTCTAAAAAACGCAGGCGTGCCAGGTAAAAACGCAGGAGTGGCTGGAGAAACGGGAGAGTGGCTGGCCAAACGCAGGGCGTGTTTGTGACGTCAAACCAGGAACTAAATGGACTGAGGTGATCACAGTCTAGGAGTAGGTCTGGAGCTACTCAGAAACTGCAGCAAATTATTTAGTAGCAGTTCTGCTAATCTTTCGTTCGTTATTCTGCTAAGCTAAGATACACTCCCAGAGGGCGGCGGCCTAGCGTTTGCAATGCTGCTAAAAGTAGCTGGCGAGCAAACAACTTGGAATGAGGGCCTTTGTCGGCAGTGTTCATTCCAGGAGTGGACAACTGGGAAGCAGATTATCTCAGTATGAAGAAGAATGGGCATTACATCCAGAAGTGTTTCAGATGTTGGTCCAGCGGTGGGATTACCCACAGGTGGATCTAATGGCATCTCACTAACATCATCAGACACCCCTGTATGTGCTCAATGCAAGAGATCCAAAGGCAGTGGCAGTGGATGCTCTCACAATCGCGTGGCTGTATAGCCTTGTGTATCTATTTCCACCACTTCCACTGCTTCCTCGGTTGCTAAAGTGGATCAAAAGAGTCCATGACCGTCATACTAGTGGTGCCTCATTGGCCTCAGAGAGCGTGGTTCTCGGATCTCCACCGTCTACTCGCAGACGATCCGTGGCCGCTTCTACTACGTCCAGACCTTCTGCAACAGGGTCCGTTTCTTTACCCTGATTTTAGCGCGGCTGCATTTGACGTGGCGGCTGTTGAAACCGCTCTCTTAAGATGAGAGGGCATTCTAGAGTTGGTTATACCAATCATGTTGTGTGCTAGGAAGCCAGTTACAGCAGCTCATTATCACAGGATTTGGCAAGCTTATATTGGTTGGTGTGAAGCTCGGAAGTTTCAAACATCTTCTTTCAAGTTATCCCGTCTTTTGCTATTTTTACAGACGGGGTTAGATTGTACTAAAGGTCCAGGTCTCGCCTTGTCAATTTTTTTTCAAAGGCGTTTGGCTCTTTTACCAGTTCACATTTTCCTACAAGGTGTCCTTACATTTTAACCTCCGTTTATACCACCTACAGCTCCATGGGACTTGAATCTAGTTTTAGATTTTTTTGCATCTTCAATATTTGAACCATTACAACAAGTGGATGTTAAGTTTCGTACTTGGGAAAACAGCGATTCTCCTAGCCTTAGCTTTGACAAGGCATGTTTCTGAATTAGGGGCCTAATTCAGACCTGATCGCTAGCAAGCGATTTTTGCACTGCTGCTACACATGGGTGTGTATTTTAGCTGTGCAAGTGTGCGAACACATGTGTAGCAGAGCTGTGCAAACAGATTTTGTGCAGTCTCTGAGTAGCCCAGGACTTACTCAGCCGCTGCAAACACTTCAGCCTGTCCGGTACCGGAATTGACGTCAGGAACCCTCCCTGCAAGCGCTTGAACACGCCTGCATTTTTCCAAACACTCCCAGAAAACGGTCAGTTGCCACCCACAAACGCCGCCTTACTGTCATTCTCCTTGTGAATGCCTGTGCGAATGGATCCTTTGCACAAACCCATCGCTGAGCGGCGATCTGCTTTGTACCCGTGCGAATCGCCTGCGCATTGTGGTGCATGTGCAGTTTAGACCTGATCGCCCGCTGTACGATAACACAGCCTAGGTGCGTTGTCATGCAAACCATCGTATCTGGTGTTTCATGATGACAGAGCGGAACTTAGGATGAACCCCGCGTTTCTACCAAAGGTAGAATACTCTTTTCGTATAAATCAACCAGTCGTAGTTCCTGTTTCTCAGAAGGTTCAGAAACTCCAGCTTTTTTGGATCTAGTTTGTGCTCTTCACATTTATGTAGCCCGAACATCAACATTATGTAAAACAAATACATTGTTTGTTCTCTATGATGCAGTCAAGGTAGGTTGGCTAGCTTCCAAACAGACCTTGCCTAGATGGATTAAGCTGACCATTCGTCAAGCTTACTTTCATGCTAGTCTACAACCGCCTGCATCTACTTCAGCACATTCCACGCGATCTGTGGGAATGTCAGGGGCAGCAGGTCGTGGAACTTCCACGACGCAACTTTACCTTTCAGCTACATGGTCATCGGTGCACACGTTTGTGCTTTTACAAATTTGATAATTCTATGGCATCAGCATCTATCTTTTGCCGTCTACTGTTACAGGTGCCGTCTACTGTTAGAGGCTCTTTGCAGGCTAATCATAGACCCAGATTGGTGTAATGGAGGTGTGGGGTGCGGTGCCTCTGGATTGGCTGGGCTGGTTGGCAATAGTGTGGCATACCTTTTACATTCTATTAACACTTATCACTTACTAATTTCTTTACTAACACTATTTCTTCATTATTTTAATTGCATCTCATTTTTTGTATCACTTTCTGTATATAGCTTCGGCTTCCTAACACTAATTTATTAACACTATAGTTTTTTTTCACTGGTATGCTGCCATATTCTGGCTTATGCTGATTTTTTGGGGTACCGCACCCTGCACCTAGATATAGCTCTAGGGACTCCCAATTTACAGAGAGGCCTTGACGCGGCTTGGGGGCTTATTCATACATTTGCGCAAATATATGTAACCGAGATCTCTGAATTCTAATATGGTTTGGGATTTAAATATGGTTACTGGTATAATTTAGGGTGCTGGGGGAAACGAAAAGCTTTTTTTCTTGCTTAGAAATACCCCTCCCTTGCAAGCACCTGAGAGATATCACTAAGCTAATTGAGTATGTCTGTTACAGGTGCCAACCAGCTCTCCCGCCCAAGGGAGAAACTTTGGTGCGTCCCAAGAGTACTCCAGTGACCCCTAGTGGATGAAAAAGAAAAGAGTATTTTGGTACTAACCAGGTAAATCCTTTTATTGAATCCACATGGGTCACTGGACGGCTACCCAGAGCAGTTTTACTTGTCTTGTAGTAAGTTCAGTATATCTTATGGTATCACATTATCACCGATTTGCTTAAATGTTAAGGTGATTGTTATCTATTGTCTTGTCAACTATCTAAGTGTTCGTTATCTTTAAATGTAATATGGAATTTTCCATTGTTCATCTGTCTTTCGCTCCTATTCGGCTCAGTAAAAAACACTGAGGCATCTTGTTAGTATGGAGGGGGTGGATGATTACAAGTTTAAATATTTAAATGTGCCTATCCCTGCTAATGCCCCGTCTATATCCCAAGAGTACTCCAGTGACCCCTATGGTTTCAAAGAAAAGGATTTACCTGGTAAGTACCAAAATCCTCTTAATTTACGTTTGTCACGCCTCACACCCAAAGGTGCTAGAGCTGCAGTAATGATAGTAGTAATACTAACATACAATAATACATTGTATAAGAATATTTATATAATAACAACACTCACCTTCCTGTCCTTGATCCCCAGCAACAACATCTCCTCCATGAGGGTTAGTCTGTCCTCCTTATCACCATCTTCCTGCTTTTCATCCAGTCCCTCGGCTGTCCTCTCCCGGTCGCTGCAGGTTGCCTTGGTGCGGCGCTGCACAAGACCAGAGGTGACGAAGCTCATCCTCTGCTGGGCTTGGGGTGTAAACAACACGCAGGGCGGGTGAGTTATCTGCTAGCCAGGCTAGGCTCATCAGGCCCCGCACTCCCACCGGTAAAGTCTCTGGTCCTGCACTATGGAGGAGGCAGCAGCAGGCTGCTCGGCCAAGATGGCAACTCCAGACAACTCGAAACCAGCCTATGTGATGGTCGGGACGGAATTCAGCTGGGTGCCTAGGTTGCCTTGTGGTAAATTCAGCCCTGATCACAAGCACTACACTAGATACTATACAAGGTAACCCCTGTCTATGCACTATACTATATACTGCAGATACTATATACCACGGGATGTTCTTGGGATCCCAAGCCACAACCTGTTCAGGCAAGGACAAAAGAAGATGCATTTAACTGCTGCTGGGTCCTAGTGCCTGCCGACTGCTGCGGCGATGGCTTCCCTTCCTTATGGAGGCAGCGCAAAGAGGAAGGACTGTGGCACCTAGTACCTGCCGGCCTTCCGATGGATCCTAGTGCCCGGTCGCAGCGCTCTAGGGAGGACTGGGGCACCTCTAAGCCGGCATAGTTATGATATATGGTGTGTATGTGTGCGTGTGGGGGACTGGGATGATGGTAGTAGTGGGTAGAAGGTGGCTATTGAACATGATAGGGGTAGTGGTGGTGAAGAGCAGGGGCAGGATGAGTGTTGTAGTGGACAGGAATATTAAGGAGCAAGGGGCAGGATGGGTATTGTAGTGGACAGCAGGGGGCAGGATGGGAGGAATGGTGGGCTGCAGGGGACAGGATGGAGTGGAAGAGACTTACCCTTAATGCTGCAGTCTGTCATCCCACTCTTTTGCATTCACCAGCTGTACGTGTCCAGGTGCGGGGAGCTGGCAGGACGGTATTTAAAGCAGGCGGCGGCTATCTGACGTCAGTCTGATGCCGTCGTGCCTATGCTGCTGGGGTCACTTCCTGTCTGCTGCTACTGGGTCCCAGACGCTCTGCCTCCCTCCTTGGACAGCACTGCCGCTATCTGCAGCCTCACACAACAAAGGAAGACGGCCGGATAAGACGGGGGCGGGCAGGGGGGCGCACACCCAGTAACTGGAGGACGGGGACCAGACTGCTGTGGGGGTTTTATTTTCAGAAAGCACCAGAAATGACAGGGAGGGACACAGGGCCCGCGTACGGTCCTTCCCCCACCGGATCGGCGGATGTACCGTTGCAGCTGACACTGGTTTTCTTCCTCCCTGCATAGCACTGACAGTGACAGCCGGATCCAGTCACTGTCAGTGCTGAATCTGGTGCCCAATCACATCTGCTTTCAGTGACAGGGGCTTGCTTTGATATGGGCTGAAAGCACGTTCCTTCACTGAGGCACTTGTATAGGTGCCGCATACACTGTTTTTTTTTTTAATGGGCTTTTACAGCCCTCTGCTTGACCCTGCCCCCTGCTTCTGGCCATTTATAATTGGCAGCGGGAGGCACAGTTTTCGGTGCCTCCTAAATCAAATGAAACAAGGTTTAAACTGAAAAAAATATGACACTAATATAAAGAAGATACTTATGACACAGAATGTGTCATAACTATCTTCTTTATTTTAATTTAATCATTAATGACAGGGGAGGCACTGCCTCCCCTGACTGTACGTCCCTGCTGTCAAGGGGTGTGGGTCCTACTCCCTGCCCATAGGCAGTGGAGTTCTCTCTCCCTGTCCCCCGCTGTGGGATTGCTGTCGGCCGGGAGCGAGCAGCCCGGGCCAGTATATCATCTTCATCCCCGGGCCCCGGGGATCTGCGGAAAGTTTGCGCTGGGGGCCCAGTGAGTGGCCTGCAGGGAGAACACAGATCTAATGTTTGCAGCTGGTAAGCTCCCCCTGCTGGCGCCTAGAGGAAAATGCTTCTCTCTGCAGAGGAAGAAGTTGACGGTCTTCTTTCCTCTATAGCTAAACCTAGGTTACTTGTGACTGCAGCAGATTTCAGGGGGCCCGCCGGACCCTAGACAAACGCCTCTGTTGCCTAGCGGTAAATCCGCCTCTGGTGCTTAGCCCTAGCCGCCACCACAGGCGGGTTAGGGGGCAGGGAAGGTGTAAATTCATTACCCCGTCCCCTATCGGCATTCTAAAAATTGGGGTGCAGCAGTTGGTCATGTGACTGCCGGCTTCCCGACTGTCGGTAACGCGTATAACACCCATCTATACACCCCTTACTGTATACATCAGATAGTACAAACGCTATCCATATACTGTAATGCCTTCACACAGGTTATAGCATTTCATAAATAGGTGAGCTCTTTCCATGTATGCCTGTGTGACAAGTGTGGAGCACTGGTGTGTGTACAGCAGCTCCCAACATTCAAGGTGCTTTTCAATTTAGTGCTAGTGGCCGAAACTCACAATACAAATAAGCAGTAATTGGCATATGATGCATATGTTTGGCTGGCTATACCCTTTACGTTTCTACAGCATATTTGCAGCATTGCATAGTAATTCTAATTTAATATACTATCACTTTCCATTTTCATATACCGTATAACATTGAAAGTATTTGTTGAAATGCAGCTGCGTTTTGTTTCTTTTGGAAATGCATGTATTTTCTTACCCATTTTGGACCTTCATACATTTTTGTCATAGCATAGTGTGTAATCCATCCAATTTTCGGGCTGAATACAATACAAAATTAGCATTTCCCACTAATTCACTGGTACCCATTGTAAGAAATAATTACAATCCAAAGTGCCAAGCCAGCAGATTTATCTTGCATAGTTGTTTCTCGCTTCTTCTTTTGCTGCTAGTGTGAACTAATCTTTTTCAGCATTTACTTGATAGGCAGTGGAATATGTTAAAGGCAGACAATAGTACAGATATGTTTTCATTTGATTATTTCTTAGTTCAGAGTTCTTATAACTTTATTTTTTGTTATTGCTCTTTTGGACTTTTGTATAAATCCTCAGAGACTGCGGGTAAATTTACTAAGCTCCGTGTTTGCCCGAGTTGGCAATCATGGAAGTGTTAGTGCATTTTTTAAAACACGGAAATTTACATAAGAACAAACACAAGAGTGTGTTCAAATAGAAGTACAAAACACGGGTGGATGTGGACTTACGCTCAAATGCACCATCGGCCAAACTCGGATGTCATTTCCATAGACAACACTGTAACACAGGAATTTTACCTACAATCATTTCTGCAAACAAACCCATGAATTGATAAAACTCTGATCAGAATACACTTTTCAAATAGATGTCTCCCTCAGCAGCTTGTTTAGAGAATCCTGCACAGATCACTGAGATCCGCAAAGTGCTTCTCTGTTTAAATGTATTGAAATGGTTAACAAATAGAAAAATACTGTTGTCGTCCCCCCTTCCCCATAAGCATAACCAACCCCAGGCTCTTTGAGCTGGTCCTGGTTCTAAAAATACAGGGCAAACAATGTGTGAGGTCCCCCTGTATTTTAAGAACTAGCACCGGGCTCTTGGACCCATCCTGGTTCTAACAATGTGGGGGGAAAAGGACGTAGGGACTCCCCAATATTTTTTAAACCAGCAACCGTCTCCATTAGCCAGGGAGATAATGCCACAGCCAGGGGACATGCTTATATTGGCCCCTGGCCGTAACTTTAACCTCCCCTAACTAGTCAGCCCTTGCTGGGATTCCCTGGGTGAGTGTTGACCCCCCAATAAGGAGTTCCCTCCCCTCCAGGCACCCAAGGCCAGGGTTGAAGCCTGGGGCTATCCCTGGCATCCCTGGGCAAGGGGTGCCGAGTTGATAGTCCATTTCGGTTTAGTTTAAAAGTAAAAAGTATTTCACAGGAGGGACTACAGGTCCCAGCAATCCTCTCCACATGCTGGAACTTGGAGAACTACATGTACCAGCTTGGAGGACATTAAGTGCACACTGGTATCTGTAGTCCCCACTGTACTAGATATATTTAAATAAAGACAGAACATGCACGTCTTGAAAGTATAGCTTTAATAAGCATCCTTGCACACTCACACGTACTTACCAACAATCCCTATAGCCTAGGGGTGGGCAACATGCGGCCCGCGGGCCGGATGCGGCCCGCGGACCGATCGTGCCTGGCCCGCTGTGCCCCACCAGAGTGCAATGACAAGCGGCCCGACAGGCCGCTTGTCATTGCACTGCTCTCAGACGCGGCGCCGCTGAGGAAATCCCGGTCACGTCACAGGGTCAGCTGACCGGGATTTCCTCTGTTACCATGCACGCGCTGGGCGGCACGGGGGGCGGGCACTGCAGTGAGCAGGAGCGGCGGCTGAGTCAGGAGAAGAAGCGGTGGCCAGCGAGCGGGAGCAGTGGAGGCCACATCAGCAGCGACTCCAGGTGGCAGCAGCAGCAGCAGCGTGGATCATCGGACAGTGGGGATCGTCTGCCACTGTGACAAACAGGTAAACCCCCTGTCCAGCCAGCCCCTGGATCAGCGCTTCAGCTGCCATATAGGTTTAGGGGTGGGGAGGCCGCGGAGTTAAAATCTGCAATATTGGTTTAGGGGAGGGGGAAGGGACTGTCTGCCATAATATGTAAAAAAGTGGGACGCTGTCTGCCGTAATGTGTAAAAAGGATGACGATGTCTGCCGTAATGTGTAAAAAGGGGGACGATGTCTGCCGTAATGTGTAAAAAGGGGGACGATGTCTGCCGTAATGTGTAAAAACGGGGCACTGTCTGCTGTAATGTGTAAAAAGGGGGACGATGTCCGCCGTAATGTGTAAAAAGGGGGACGATGTCTGCCGTAATGTGTAAAAAGGGGGACGATGTCTGCCGTAATGTGTAAAAAGGGGGACGATGTCTGCCGTAATGTGTAAAAACGGGGGCACTGTCTGCCGTAATGTGTAAAAAGGGGGACGATGTCTGCCGTAATGTGTAAAAAGGGGGACGATGTCTGCCGTAATGTGTAAAAAGGGGGACGATGTCTGCTGTAATGTGTAAAAAGGGGGACGATGTCTGCCGTAATGTGTAAAAAGGGGGACGATGTCTGCCGTAATGTGTAAAAAGGGGGACGATGTCTGCCGTAATGTGTAAAAACGGTGGCACTGTCTGCTGTAATGTGTAAAAACGGGGGACGATGTCCGCCGTAATGTGTAAAAAGGGGGACGATGTCTGCCGTAATGTGTAAAAAGGGGGACGATGTCTGCTGTAATGTGTAAAAAGGGGGACGTTGTCTGCCGTAATGTGTAAAAACGGGGGCACTGTCTGCCGTAATGTGTAAAAAGGGGGACGATGTCTGCCGTAATGTGTAAAAAGGGGGACGATGTCTGCCGTAATGTGTAAAAACGGGGGCGCTGTCTGCTGTAATGTGTAAAAAGGGGACGCTGTCTGCTGTAATGTGTAAAAAGGGGGCGCTGTCTTCCGTAATGTGTAAAAAGGGGGACGCTATCTGCCGTAATGTATAAAAAAAAAGGGCACGCTGTCTGCCGTAATGTGTAAAAAGGGGACTCTTTTTGAGTATTTTGTGTGTGGCCCTCGAATATTCGCTGGAAGTGTTAAGCGGCCCCCCAGCTGAAATAATTGCCCACCCCTGCTATAGCCAATCATGTCCTCTTGTCCATGTAGGCATCCATGTAATCTGTGAGAAAAAAACATAATAATTTTATCCAAGGGGTTAAAAAAAAAAATCAAACTGCAAACCTGAACCAATGGACATGTGGAAGTGTATGTGTTTACACATACACTTCCACTATGCAAATGAGCTGGACCCGGGTGACATTTATCATTAAAACACCTGCCAGTCAATCAGAGGGCTCCACTGTAGAAGCTGCCCCTGTGATTGGATGTGAGCGGCTGAGCTGTCAGTCAAACCTGTCCCCATAGATTTCAATTGTGGGAAAGCTCAATTGAAACCATGGTGAAAACCGTTGCATTGTATCCTGTGTAAACCACAAGGTTCACCTCTATTAACCTTGTGGTTTCCATCTCTAACCACAAGGTTAATAATAGTGAACCTTGTGGTTACATAGGATACAGTGTAGCATTTCTGGGACATGGTGCACTAATTGGGGTTCCCGGTCACTCTACGAAGAAAACTACACCATTTTTTTTTAAACTCATGCTGACCTAATGCTTGTGTCGACCTATTTCAGGTGTCAACTTAGTTACTGTTGACAAATAGTGGTCAACCTAGACACTGTTGACCCAAGTATGGTCGACCTTATGAGCCACACCCCTCACAGCAGTGTTCCCATATGTATGGGCTTTTCAATAAAATAATAATCTGTGTTAAAAAGTTTACTAGTCTTGGAAATACTAATTCAGTGTTTTTTGCAGACACTTGAGCACAGTCCAATCAAGCATCTGAGATGTAATCAGCTATTCAGAGTATAGATCCATGACCAGCTAATTTGGGCCCATTTTAGCCGGCATCCCTGTGCTCTGTTTTTGCAGTCTTGTTGAAGCCATTCCTTAAATGTTCAGAGTGGAAATGGCTGATACTAGGTTGACTTGCCAAATAAACTTGCAGATACTTTATAGCAAAGTACTGTTGTGCTGCATTTTCTGCTTACATGTCATTTTCAAATTATTTAAAGTCTTTTTGTTTAGCTCTATATCACCTTTCGTTATTGTCATCTGTAGTCATTTGTTTACAGCTCAGTGACTTTCGCTGACATACTGCTGAGGACTTGCAGGCAGGAAGTCTTGTGTGCATAGAAATACAATCTTGGAACTTTCCCTAAAATGATGAACTGGTATAATTTTTCATATAAAAGATGGAAATGCTTATGTTTTGGAGTCCTTTATGTGTCCCTTTATTTAAACTTAGAAATATCTGAGGTATGTAGACTGGAGTACTACAAGTAGTAAAAGAAATGACCCATTATAGTGAGCGGTATATTGCATTTCTGTGACATGGGTAATTTTGCTTTGTGGGATTGGAAAGGAGTTTAGAAAAATGAGTCCGTTACAGTAGCAGGATGAAAGTGGTGAAAGGATGTTGAGTCTGGGTTCAGCTACTATAAACTATCCCGTCTTGTTTAATGTCTTTAGCTGATATCACAAGGAAGATTTCTGAGCAGAACAATCCCAGAAATGAAGGAATGGGATCATTAAACTTGGCAGTGCTGGACAAAAACACAAAGATTTAAAGCCTGAAATGTTCCAATTGAAACAGTATTAAGCTGTGTTCTAGAGCAGAGGTGGAGAAGTTTTGGAATTCCAGCTGTAATATTCCATTATGACTAGAAAATTGTTACAAAGAGTAAGGTCCAAACATCATTCCAACCTTGCATCCTTATAAGGCTCCTGAGGTACAAGCAACATATGTATTTATATAATCAGACAGAGTGATTTATTGTTGTGTTAAGTAACAACACAGTACTGTTGTGCTTTCTGTCTTGAACAGAATTGAATACGTTGTCCAATTGTGTGTCGTATCCCTGGGCAACAAAAACAAACATTGTGGACTGATACATAAACATGGCTGAAACGCACAGAAGGAATCCACAAGATAAAGCAATAAACACTATGTAGTAAGAGTTGCAGAGGGACATGCTCAATCAAATTAATTATTGCCCATAGCAATCAATCAGCTTTATCATATACATTTAAAAAAAATAAGATGATGATTGGTTGCTTTAGTCAACTTCTGCACCGTCTACTTAACTCTTTTCACAGTCTGATACATCAGCCCCTGTATTTCAGGTCATGTTAATTAAGAATATGGATAATTCTAAAGGGGGGTACTCGCGGAGCGATCGCTGCTTAAAATCTAAGCAATCTGACTAGATTGCTTAGATTTTAAGCAGGATCGCTCCGTGTGTAGCCCCCACAGCAATAGCGATGCGCAGCCCCGCGCATCGGTATCGCTGGTGCTAGATTGGCCTGCCGTGCAGGCCAATCTAGCAGGTCGCTTATTTCACCCGCCGGGTAAAATGAGCGCCCCCATCCCCCCCCTGTCTACCCCCGCACGCTCAGCGCACATCGCGCTGTGCTGAGCGGCGGGAGAGATGTGCGCTGAGCAGTTCGCTCAGCACACATCTCTCCCGCATCAGCCAGTGAGTACTGGCCTTAAGTGGTTCATAAACAGTAATATAGATGATGAGCATGTGGAACATATGTCAATATGGGTATCCGGTTGATAGGTCAGCAGTAAAAAGGTAGACGGGTTCAGTAGCTTGACATGTACAAAATGTCGACATGTTAAAATGGTCGACAGATATTTTTTCAACTTTTTCATACTTTACATAACAAAGAATTTGACGGCAGATAAGAACCACTAGGCCCATCTAGTCTGCACCTTTTTTAACCATATTATCCCAAGCATGTTTAAATTGCTCTACTGTCTTAGCCTCTACCACCACTGACGCGAGGGTATTCCACTTGTCCAATACCCTTTCTGCGAAATAATTTTTCCTCAAATTTCCCGTGTACCTGCCTCCCTCCAGTTTCAGTGCATGTCCTTGTGTTCTAATACGTCTCTTCCTTTGAAGAATGTTTCGCTCCTGGACCTTGTTAAAACTCTTGATATATTTGAAGGTTTCTATCCACTTTCAGCTGTGAGAGTTCTGTGAGGACCTGCTCTGTAAATGTACTTGTTTCTACCTTATTTTTTTTTAATATCCCTGCAACTTAATTGTGGCCCTTTCCCCTCCCTTTCAGTCGTGAAAACTAAGCAAAAATTATTATGAAGATGATCCGCTATTACATTGACTGTCTCCATCAACAAGACTCCTATTTTCTGTCTATAGTCTTATTATTCCACCTTTTTGTTTTTCTCCTTTCGCTTATATACCTAAAAAAAACGTTTTGCCCCTTTACCCACTGACTGGGCCATTTTCTCCTCAGCATGTGCCTTTACACATCTGACTGCTTTCTTAGGGGTAGATTTACTAAAGCTTCTAAAAATAAAAAGTGGTGATGTTGTCCATAGCAACCAATCAGATTCTGTCTATTATTTCTCAATTCGATCCTAGAAAAGGGTAGACAGTATCTGATCGGTTGCTATGGGCAATATCACCACTACTATTACTTTGCGTCACCACTTTTCAGTTTTAGAAGCTTAGTAAATATACCCCTTAGTCTCCTTCTGTCTAACAAGATACATCTCTCTGTCTTAATTATTTTGCATCTGCTTAATAATACTAAAGGCCATCTTTTTTGCTTTCACAATACCTGCTGCTACTTTTGCAAACCACACTGGCTTCCTTTTCCTTGTGTTTTCCTAACCCTTTTGCTACAAAAGTCTGTTGCCTTTAGTATTGCACTTTTGAATGTTTCCCACCACTCCTGCACTCCTTTCAAGTTCCTGCACTCTGCCAAGGAATTCGCTTACACATTTTCCCATCCCACCATGCCAAATATTGAAGTTTCTGATGCGAGAAGTTCCATCTTCCCTTCTGTGTACTGGGAATACTGAAGAAGTTACAGTGGTTGCCACCTCCTTTAGAGCAGTCGTTCATTTCCTTAATTCATTATTATGATCCATGTTGATTACGACTGGGAATTCTTTTGTGCATAGGGACATTATATTTCTCTAACGTCCTAAGTGGATGCTGGGGACTCCGTAAGGACCATGGGGAATAGCGGCTCCGCAGGAGACTGGGCACATCTAAAGAAAGCTTTAGGACTATCTGGTGTGCACTGGCTCCTCCCCCTATGACCCTCCTCCAAGCCTCAGTTAGATCTCTGTGCCCGAACGAGAAGGGTGCACACTAGGGGCTCTCCTGAGCTTCTTAGTGAAAGTTTTAGATTAGGTTTTTTATTTTCAGTGAGACCTGCTGGCAACAGGCTCACTGCATCGAGGGACTAAGGGGAGAAGAAGCGAACTCACCTGCGTGCAGAGTGGATTGGGCTTCTTAGGCTACTGGACATTAGCTCCAGAGGGACGATCACAGGCCCAGCTTGGATGGGTCCCAGAGCCGCGCCGCCGGCCCCCTTACAGAGCCAGAAGGCAGAAGAGGTCCGGAAAATCGGCGGCAGAAGACGTCCTGTCTTCAACAAGGTAGCGCACAGCACTGCAGCTGTGCGCCATTGCTCTCAGCACACTTCACACTTCGGTCACTGAGGGTGCAGGGCGCTGGGGGGGGGCGCCCTGAGACGCAATAAAAACACCTTGGATGGCAAAAAAAATGCATCACATATAGCTCCTGGGCTATATGGATGCATTTAACCCCTGCCAGAATCCATAAAAAAGCAGGAGAAAAGTCCGCGAAAAAGGGGCGGAGCCTATCTCCTCAGCACACTGGCGCCATTTTCCCTCACAGCTCCGTTGGAGGGAAGCTCCCTGTCTCTCCCCTGCAGTCACTACACTACAGAAAGGGTTAAAAAAAGAGAGGGGGGCACTAATTGGGCGCAGTATTAACTATACAGCAGCTATAAGGGGAAAAACACTTATATAAGGTTATCCCTGTATATATATATATATAGCGCTCTGGTGTGTGCTGGCAAACTCTCCCTCTGTCTCCCCAAAGGGCTAGTGGGGTCCTGTCCTCTATCAGAGCATTCCCTGTGTGTGTGCTGTATGTCGGTACTTTTGTGTCGACATGTATGAGGAGAAAAATGATGTGGAGACGGAGCAGATTGCCTGTAATAGTGATGTCACCCCCTAGGGGGTCGACACCTGAGTGGATGAACTGTTGGAAGGAATTACGTGACAGTGTCAGCTCTGTATAAAAGACAGTGGTTGACATGAGACAGCCGGCTACTCAGCTTGTGCCTGTCCAGACGTCTCATAGGCCGTCAGGGGCTCTAAAGCGCCCGTTACCTCAGATGGCAGATATAGACGCCGACACGGATACTGACTCCAGTGTCGACGGTGAAGAGACGAATGTGACTTCCAGTAGGGCCACACGTTACATGATTGAGGCAATGAAAAATGTTTTACACATTTCTGATAATACGAGTACCACCAAAAAAAGGGGTATTATGTTCGGTGAGGAAAAACTACCTGTAGTTTTCCTGAATCTGAGAAAATAAATGAGGTGTGTGATGATGCGTGGGTTTCCCCCGATAACAACGGATAATTTCTAAAATGTTATTGGCATTATATCCTTTCCCGCCAGAGGTTAGGGTGCGTTGGGAAACACCCCCTAGGGGGGATAAAGCGCTCACACGCTTGTAAGGGCTCTACCTTCGCCTGAGATGGCCGCCCTTAAGGATCCTGCTGATAGAAAGCAGGAGGGTATCCTAAAAGGTATTTACACACATACTGGTGTTATACTGCGCCCAGCAATCGCCTCAGCCTGGATGTGCAGTGCTGGGTTGGCGTGGTCGGATTCCCTGACTGAAAATATTGATACCCTAGATAGGGACAGTATATTTTTGCCTATAGAGCATTTAAAAGATGCATTTTTATATATGCGTGATGCACAGCGGAATATTTGCCGACTGGCATCAAGTCTAAGCGCGTTGTCCATTTCTACCAGTAGAGGGTTATGGACACGTCAGTGGTCAGGTGATGCGTATTCCAAACGGCATTTGGAAGTATTGCTTTATTAAGGGAGGAGTTATTTGGGGTCGGTCTTTCAGACCTGGTGGCCACGGCAACAGCTGGGAATTCCACGTTTGTACCCCAGGTCGCCTCTCAACATGAGAAGACGCCGTATTATCAGGCGCAGTCTTTTCGTGGACAAGCGGGCAAAAGGTTCCTCATTTCTGCCCCGTGACAGAGGGAGAGGAAAAAGGCTGCAGAAATCAGCCAGTTCCCAGGAACAGAAACCCTCTCCTGCCTCTGCCAAGCCCTCAGTATACGCTGGGGCTTTACAAGCAGAATCAGGCACGGTGGGCTCACTCGCAAGTAGACCCCTGGATCCTTCAGGTGATATCTCAGGGGTACAAATTAGAATTCGAGACGTCTCCCCCTCGCCGTTTCCTAAAGTCGGCTTTACCGATGTCTCCTTCTGACAGGGAGACAGTTTTGGAAGCTATTCACAAGCTGTATTCCCAGCAGGTGATAATCAAGATACCCCTCCTGCAACAGGGAACGGGGTATTATTCCACACTGTTGTGGTACCGAAGCCGGGCGGCTCGGTGAGACCGATTCTAAATCTAAAATCTTTGAACACTTACGTACAGAGGTTCAAATTCAAGATTGAGTCACTCAGAGCAGTGATTGCGAACCTGGAAGAAGGGGACTACATGATGTCTCGGGACATCAAGGATGCTTACCTTCATGTCAAAATTTACCCTTCTCACCAAGGGTACCTCAGGTTTATGGTACAGAACTGTCACTATCAGTTCAGACGCTGCCGTATGGATGGTACACGGCACCCCGGGTCTTTACCAAGGTAATGGCCGAAATGATGATATTCCTTCGAAGGAAGTGAATTTTAGTTATCCCTTCCTTGGACAATTCCCTGATAAGGGTAAGATCCAGGGAACAGTTGGAGGTCGGTGTAGCACTATCTCAGGTAGTGTTGCGGCAGCACGATTGGATTCTCAATATTCCAAAATCGCACCTGGTTCCAACGACGTGTCTTCTGTTCCTAGGGATGATCCTGGACACAGTCCAGAAAAAGGTGTTTCTCCCGGAGGAGAAAGCCAGGGAGTTATCCGAGCTAGTCAGGAACCTCCTAAAACCGAGCCAAGTCTCAGTGCATCAATGCACAAGGGTTCTGGGTAAAATGGTGGCTTTCTACGAAGCAATCCCATTCGGCAGATTCCACGCAAGAACTTTCCAGTGGGACCTGCTGGACAAATGGTCCGGATCGCATCTTCAGATGCATCAGCGGATAACCCTGTCACCAAGGACAAGGGTGTCCCTCCTGTGGTGGTTGCAGAGTGCTCATCTTCTAGAGGGCCGCAGATTAGGCATTCAGGACTGGGTCCTGGTGACCACGGATGCCAGCCTGTGAGGCTGGGGAGCAGTCACACAGGGAAGGAATATCCAGGGCTTATGGTCAAGCCTGGAGACATCACTTCACATAAATATCCTGAAGCTAAGGGACATTTACAATGCTCTAAGCTTAGCAGGACCTCTGCTTCAAGGTCAGCCGGTGTTGATCCAGTCGGACAACATCACGGCAGTCACCCACGTAAACAGACAGGGTGGCACAAGAAGCAGGAGGGCAATGGCAGAAGCTGCAAGGATTCTTCGCTGGGCGGAAAATCATGTGATAGCACTGTCAGCAGTATTCATTCCGGGAGTGGACAACTGGGAAGCAGACTTCCTCAGCACGACCTCCACCCGGGAGAGTGGGGACTTCACCCAGAAGTCTTCCACATGATTAAAAACTCGACAGGTATTGCGCCAGGTCCAGGGACCCTCAGGCAATAAGCTGTAGACGCTCTGGTAACACCGTGGGTGTACCAGTCAGGGTATGTGTTCCCTCCTCTGCCTCTCATACCCAAGGTACTGAGATTGATAAGATGGAGAGGAGTAAGCACTATATTCGTGGTTCCGGATTGGCCAAGAGAGGACTTGGTAACCGGAACTTCAAGAGATGCTCACGGAGGATCCGTGGCCTCTACCTCTAAGAAGGGACCTGCTCCAGCAAGGACCCTGTCTGTTCCAAGACTTACCGCGGCTGCGTTTGACGGCATGGCGGTTGAACGCCGGATCCTGAAGGAAAAAAGGCATTCCGGATGAAGTCATCCCTATCCTGATCAAAGCCAGGAAGGATGTAACCGCAAAAACATTATCACCGCAATTGGCGAAAATATGTTGCGTGGTGCGAGGCCAGTAAGGCCCGACGGAGGAAATTCAACTGGGTCGATTCCTACATTTCCTGCAAACAGGAGTGTCTATGGGCCTGAAATTGGGGTCCATTAAGGTTCAAATTTCGGCCCTGTCAATTTTCTTCCAAAAAGAACTAGCTTCAGTCCCTGAAGTTCAGACGTTTGTAAAAGGGGTACTGCATATACAGCCTCCTTTTGTGCCTCCAGTGGCACTTTGGGATCTCAATGTAGTTTTGGGTTCCAAAAGTCACATTGGTTTGAACCACTTAATTCTGTGGAGTTAAAATATCTCACATGGAAAGTGGTCATGCTGTTGGCCCTGGCCTGGGCCAGGCGCGTGTCAGAATTGGCGGCTTTATCCTGAAAAAGCCCTTATCTGATTTTCCATTCGGACAGGGCGGAATTGAGGACTCGTCCTCAGTTTCTCCCCAAGGTGGTTTCAGCGTCTCACCTGAACCAACCTATTGGTGGTGCCTGCGGCTACTAGGGACTTGGAGGCCTCCAAGTTGCTAGACGTGGTCAGTGCCCTGAAAATATATGTTTCCAGGACGGCTGGAGTCAGGAAATCTGACTCGCTGTTTATCCTGTGTGCACCCAACAAGCTGGGTGCTCCTGCTTCTAAGCAGACTATTGCTCGTTGGATTTGTAGTACAATTCAGCTTGCACATTCTGTGGCAGGCCTGCCACAGCCAAAAATCTGTAAATGCCCACTCCACAAGGAAGGTGGGCTCATCTTGGGCGGCTGCCCGAGGGGTCTCGGCTTTACAACTTTGCCGAGCAGCTACTTGGTCAGGAGCAAATACGTTTGTAAAATTCTACAAAATTGATATCCTAGCTGAGGAGGACCTGGAGTTCTCTCATTTGGTGCTGCAGAGTCATCCGCACTCTCCCGCCCGTTTGGGAGCTTTGGTATAATCCCCATGGTCCTTACGGAGTCCCCAGCATCCACTTAGGACGTTAGAGAAAATAAGAATTTACTTACCGATAATTCTATTTCTCATAGTCCGTAGTGGATGCTGGGCGCCCATCCCAAGTGCGGATTGTCTGCAATACTTGTACATAGTTATTGTTACAAAAATCGGGTTATTATTGTTGTGAGCCATCTTTCAGAGGCTCCTCTGTTATCATGCTGTTAACTGGGTTCAGATCACAGGTTATACGGTGTGATTGGTGTGGCTGGTATGAGTCTTACCCGGGATTCAAAATCCTTCCTTATTGTGTACGCTCGTCCGGGCACAGTATCCTAACTGAGGCTTGGAGGAGGGTCATAGGGGGAGGAGCCAGTGCACACCAGATAGTCCTAAAGCTTTCTTTAGATGTGCCCAGTCTCCTGCGGAGCCGCTATTCCCCATGGTCCTTACGGAGTCCCCAGCATCCACTACGGACTATGAGAAATAGAATTATCGGTAAGTAAATTCTTATTTTTTCTTTATGCTTATTGTTCCGTATGGTCTTTGGATGTCATAGCGACGCTCTGTCAAGATATGTACAATTGTATACTTGTCTCATCTGCCTCCTGGAATGTTTTATAGTTTTCTCTAAACTTGTTACTCAGTAACTTTCTGTATTTTTTTTCCTGCATGTTCGACTTGAACATATTGGGCCCTAATGGAAATGGCTATTTCTATGTATGATAGCTTATTGCATTTCTACCACTGTAATTAATCACTCATTGCTTTAATAAAAATATATAATACTATATTTCTCTAACGTCCTAAGTGGATGCTGGGGACTCCGTAAGGACCATGGGGAATAGCGGCTCCGCAGGAGACTGGGCACATCTAAAGAAAACTTTAGGACTAACTGGTGTGCACTGGCTCCTCCCCCTATGACCCTCCTCCAAGCCTCAGTTAGATTTCTGTGCCCGACGAGAAGGGTGCACACTAGGGGCTCTCCTGAGCTTCTTAGTGAAAGTTTTAGTTTAGGTTTGTTATTTTCAGTGAGACCTGCTGGCAACAGGCTCACTGCATCGAGGGACTAAGGGGAGAAGAAGCGAACTCACCTGCGTGCAGAGTGGATTGGGCTTCTTGGCTACTGGACATTAGCTCCAGAGGGACGATCACAGGTTCAGCCTGGATGGGTCCCGGAGCCGCGCCGCCGGCCCCCTTACAGAGCCAGAAGAGCGAAGAGGTCCGGAAAAATCGGCGGCAGAAGACGTTCCTGTCTTCAATAAGGTAGCGCACAGCACTGCAGCTGTGCGCCATTGCTCTCAGCACACTTCATACTCCGGTCACTGAGGGTGCAGGGCGCTGGGGGGGGCGCCCTGAGACGCAATAAAACACGGTAAAAATACCTTACATGGCAAAAAAAAATGCATCACATATAGCTCCTGGGCTATATGGATGCATTTAACCCCTGCCAGAATATACAGAAAAACGGGTGATAAGGCCGCCGAAAAGGGGGCGGAGCCTATCTCCTCAGCACACTGGCGCCATTTTCCCTCACAGCTCAGTTGGAGGGAAGCTCCCTGGCTCTTCCCTGCACTACAGAAAGGGTTAAAAAAAGAGAGGGGGGCACTAATTAGGCGCAGTATTAAAACATACAGCAGCTATAAGGGGAAAAACACTTATATAAGGTTATCCCTGTATATATATATAGCGCTCTGGTGTGTGCTGGCATACTCTCCCTCTGTGTCCCCAAAGGGCTAGTGGGGTCCTGTCCTCTATCAGAGCATTCCCTGTGTGTGTGCTGTGTGTCGGTACGTTTGTGTCGACATGTATGAGGAGAAAAATGATGTGGAGACGGAGCAGAGTGTCTGTAACAGTGATGTCACCACCTAGGGGGTCGACACCTGAGTGGATGTACTGTTGAAAATTACGTGACAGTGTCAGCTCTGTATAAAAAAAAAACCAGTGGTTGACATGAGACAGCCGGCTACTCAGCTTGTGCCTGTCCAGACGTCTCATAGGCCGTCAGGGGCTCTAAAGCGCCCGTTACCTCAGATGGCAGATACAGACGCCGACACGGATACTGACTCCTGTGTCGACGGTGAAGAGACAACCGTGATTTCCAGTAGGGCCACACGTTACATGATTGAGACAATGGAAAATGTTTTATACATTTCTGATAATACGAGTACCACCAAAAAGGGGTATTATGTTCGGTGAGGGAAAAACTACCTGTAGTTTTCCTGAATCTGAAAAATAAAATGAGGTGTTTGATGATACGTGGGTTTCCCCCCGATAACAATTGATAATTTCTTAAAAAGTATTGGCTGTATACCCTTTCCCGCTAGAGGTTAGGTTGCGTTGGGAAACACCCCCTAGGGGGGATAAGGCGCTCACACGCTTGTAAGAACAAGGGCTCTACCCTCTCATGAGATGGCCGCCCTTAAGGATCCTGCTGATAGAAAGCAGGAGGGTATCCAAAAATGTATTCACACACATACTGGTGTTATACTGCGACCAGCAATCGCCTCAGCCTGGTGGTGCAGTGCTGGGTTGGCATGGTCGGATTCCCTGACTGGAAATATTGATATCCTAGATAAGGATAGTATATTATTGCCTATAGAGCATTTAAAAGATGCATTTCTATATATGCATGATGCACAGCGGAATATTTGCCGACTGGCATCAAGTATAAGTGCGTTGTCCAATTCTACCAGTAAAATGGTCAGGTGATGCGGATTCCAAACGGCATTTGGAAGTATTGCCTTTAAAAGGAGACATTTGGGGTCGGTATTTTAGACCTAGTGGCCACGGCAACAACTGGGAAATCCACGTTTGTACCCCAGGTCGCCTCTCAAAATAAGACGCCGTATTATCAGGCGCAGTCCTTTGTTGGCAAGCGGACAAAAGGTTCCTCTTTTCTGCTCGTGACAGAGGGAGAGGAAAAAGGCTGAAGAGATTACCCAGTTCCCAGGAACAGAAATCCTTTCCCGCCTCTGCAAAAGCCCTCAGTGTGACGCTAGGGCCTTACAAACTCAGGCACGGTGGGGGCCCGTTCTCAATGAATTTCAGTGCGCAGTGGGCTCACTCGCAAGTAGACCCCTGGATCCTTCAGGTAATATCTCAAGGGTACATATTGAAATTCGAGACGTCTCCCCCTCGCCGTTTCCAAAAGTCGGCTTTACCGACGTCTCCCTCTGACAGGGAGGCAGTTTTGGAAGCCATTCACCCAGCAGGTGATAATCAAGGTAGCCCTCCTGCAACAGGGAACGGGGTATTATTCCACACTATTGTGGTACCGAAGCCAGACGGCCCGGTGAGACCGATTCTAAATCTAAAATCTTTGAACACTTACATACAGAGGTTCAAATTCAAGATTGAGTCACTCAGAGCAGTGATTGCGAACCTGGAAGAAGGGGACTACATGATGTCTTGGGACATCAAGGATGCTTACCTTCATGTCAAAGTTTACCCTTCTCACCAAGGGTACCTCAGGTTATGGTACAGAACTGTCACTATCAGTTCAGACGCTGCCGTAGGGATGGTCCACGGCACCCCGGGTCTTTACCAAGGTAATGGCCGAAATGATATCCCTTCGAAGGAAGGGAATTTTAGTTATCCCTTACTTGGACGATTCCCTGATAAGGGTAAGATCCAGGGAACAGTTGGAAGTCGGTGTAGCACTATCTCAGGTAGTGTTGCGGCAGCACGATTGGATTCTCAATATTCCAGAATCGCAGCTGGTTCCGACGACTTGTCTTCTGTTTCCTAGGGATGTTCCTGGACACAGTCCAGAAAAAAGGTGTTTCTCCCGGAAGAGAAAGCCAGGGAGTTATCCGAGCTAGTCAGGAACCTCCTAAAACCGAACCAAGTCTCAGTGCATCAATGCACAAGGGTTCTGGGTAAAAATGGTGGCTTCCTACGAAGCAATCCCATTCGTTAGATTCCACGCAAGAACTTTCCAGTGGAACCTACTGGACAAATGGTCCGGGTCGCATTTTCAGATGCATCAGCGGATAACCCTGTCACCAAGGACAAGGGTATCCATCATGTGGTGGTTGCAGAGTGCTCATCTTCTAGAGGGCCGCAGATTCGGCATTCAGGACTGGGTCCTGGTGACCACGGATGCCAGCCTGCGAGGCTGGGGAGCAGTCACACAGGGAAGGAATATCCAGGGCTTAGGGTCAGCAAGACCTCTGCTTCAAGGTCAGCCGGTGTTGATCCAGTCGGACAACATCATGGCAGTCACCCACGTAAACAGACAGGGTGGCACAAGAAGCAGGAGGGCAATGGCAGAAGCTGCAGGGATTCTTCGCTGGGCGGAAAATCATGTGATAGCACTGTCAACAGTATTCATTCCGGGAGTGGACAACTGGGAAGCAGACTTCCTCAGCACGACCTCCACCCGGGAGAGTGGGGACTTCACCCAGAAGTCGTCCACATGATTAAAAAACTCGACAGGTATTGCGCCAGGTCAAGAGACCCTCAGGCAATAGTTGTAGACGCTCTGGTAACACCGTGGGTGTACCAGTCAGTGTATGTGTTCCCTCCTCTGCCTCTCATACCCAAGGTACTGAGATTGATAAGATGGAGAGGAGAAAGCACTATATTCGTGGCTCCGGATTGGCCAAGAAGGACTTGGTAACCGGAACTTCAAGAGATGCTCACGGAGGATCCGTGGCCTCTACCTCTAAGAAGGGACCTGCTCCAGCAAGGACCCTGTCTGTTCCAAGACTTACCGCGGCTGCGTTTGACGGCATTGCGGTTGAACGCCGGATCCTGAAGGAAAAAAAGGCTTTCCGGATGAAGTCATCCCTATCCTGATCAAAGCCAGGAAGGATGTAACCGCAAAAACATTATCACCGCAATTGGCGAAAATATGTTGCGTGGTGCGAGGCCAGTAAGGCCCGACGGAGGAAATTCAACTGGGTCAATTCCTACATTTCCTGCAAACAGGAGTGTCTATGGGCCTGAAATTGGGGTCCATTAAGGTTCAAATTTGCGGCCCTGTCAATTTTCTTCCAAAAAGAACTAGCTTCAGTCCCTGAAGTTCAGACGTTTGTAAAAGGGGTACTGCATATACAGCCTCCTTTTGTGCCTCCAGTGGCACTTTGGGATCTCAATGTAGTTTTGGGTTCCAAAAGTCACATTGGTTTGAACCACTTAAATCTGTGGAGTTAAAATATCTCACATGGAAAGTGGTCATGCTGTTGGCCCTGGCCTGGGCCAGGCGCGTGTCAGAATTGGCGGCTTTATCCTGAAAAAGCCCTTATCTGATTTTCCATTCGGACAGGGCGGAATTGAGGACTCGTCCTCCGTTTCTCCCCAAGGTGGTTTCAGCGTCTCACCTGAACCAACCTATTGGTGGTGCCTGCGGCTACTAGGGACTTGGAGGCCTCCAAGTTGCTAGACGTTGTCAGTGCCCTGAAAATATATGTTTCCAGGACGGCTGGAGTCAGGAAATCTGACTCGCTGTTTATCCTGTGTGCACCCAACAAGCTGGGTGCTCCTGCTTCTAAGCAGACTATTGCTCGTTGGATTTGTAGTACAATTCAGCTTGCACATTCTGTGGCAGGCCTGCCACAACCAAAAATCTGTAAATGCCCACTCCACAAGGAAGGTGGGCTCATCTTGGGCGGCTGCCCGAGGGATCTCGGCTTTACAACTTTGCCGAGCAGCTACTTGGTCAGGAGCAAATACGTTTGTAAAATTCTACAAAATTAATATCCTGGCTGAGGAGGACCTGGAGTTCTCTCATTTGGTGCTGCAGAGTCATCCGCACTCTCCCGCCCGTTTGGGAGCTTTGGTATAATCCCCATGGTCCTTACGGAGTCCCCAGCATCCACTTAGGACGTTAGAGAAAATAAGAATTTACTTACCGATAATTCTATTTCTCATAGTCCGTAGTGGATGCTGGGCGCCCATCCCAAGTGCGGATTGTCTGCAATACTTGTACATAGTTATTGTTACAAAAATCGGGTTATTATTGTTGTGAGCCATCTTTCAGAGGCTCCTCTGTTATCATGCTGTTAACTGGGTTCAGATCACAGGTTATACGGTGTGATTGGTGTGGCTGGTATGAGTCTTACCCGGGATTCAAAATCCTTCCTTATTGTGTACGCTCGTCCGGGCACAGTATCCTAACTGAGGCTTGGAGGAGGGTCATAGGGGGAGGAGCCAGTGCACACCAGTTAGTCCTAAAGTTTTCTTTAGATGTGCCCAGTCTCCTGCGGAGCCGCTATTCCCCATGGTCCTTACGGAGTCCCCAGCATCCACTACGGACTATGAGAAATAGAATTATCGGTAAGTAAATTCTTATTATTACTGTTTTATGTAACTGCTAAGGTATAGAATGATTACTAAAAGTTCTGCACAGGTACTTTTTCGTATTTCTACTCATTGAAGTGCAAATTACAGTAGAGTGATGTGGGAGGATGCGTCAATCATCTGTCATCCCCCACTGGGCTGTGTGACTCATGGTTAAACCCCCGCATTTCACCTAAATAAACACCTTTTCCATTATGAGGTTAGAACAAAACAAGAAGTTTTTAAAGTGAAATATTTAGAAAATGAAAGATTTGAAACTTTGCAGCTTTTTTTCTGAGCTTATATGTTTGGTTGTTCAATTAAGGAGTAAATAAGACAACTAATAACCATTACAGTAGGTGGTAATTATAGGTGGTGTGGGGACCCGACCAGCACATCTATATTTTAGGTTGAATAACAAATAAGGTTGGTCTCCCAAGGAACAACAATCCTGGTAAGGCCTGGAAAAGCACCTACTGTGGGTAAACACAATGTGGTGGTATCCCGCTGGTAATGGTAAATAGATTGGGCAACAGGAAAAGTATGAGATATTGCTTGAACTGTATTTGTGTAAAAACTCCTTTTACTGTGCGCATCCTATGCTAGAATACTTATTCCCTTTTGTGCCTCTCCGGGTACTGGAATTGTGCAAGTCTGCATACAGACACAGGCTGGCATAGGTACCGGAATTGTACAAGCTTTGCATACAGGCACAGGCTGGCATAGGTACCGGAATTATGCAAGCTTGCATACAGGCACAGGCTGGCATAGGTACTGGAATTGTATAATTCTGCATACACGCATCAGTCATAATATAAAAACCACCTGTCTATTATTGTGTAGGTTCCATTCGTGCCTGCAAAACAGCTCTGACCCATTGTGGCATTGATTTCACAAGACCTCTGGTGATGTTCTGTGGTATCTAGCAACAAAACGTTTGCAGAAGATCCTTTAAGTTCTGTAAGTTGCGAGCTGGGACCTCCATGTTTCCCAGCAGAACATTGCCCAGGACCAGTAGCGGATCTTGCCACGGGCAAGCAGGATTTTTGCCCGGGGGGCCACTGTTCCGTGGCCGCCGTGGCAAGATCCGGTGCCGCGCGCACCACACAGCATTGTGGGAGCGCCCATAGAGGCTAGAGGTCATAATTGACCTCTAGTGTCTATACGGTCTCCCATAGATACGAGGAGCGGCGCCGGCTGCCGGAGACGGAGGGCAGCAGCGGTCAGGAAGCAGGAGCGGGGATGGTGAGTATTTATTTATGTATTTTTTTTTGGTAAGCGGCACAGTACTGGGGACACAACTACTGAGGGCACAACTACTGGGGGCACAGCTACAGAGGGCACAGTACTGGGGGCACAGCTGCAGGGGGCATAACTTTGACCATGCCCCTTCCTCCATGAAGCCACGCCCCTATTTTATTTTTATTTTTTTACACATGCCACCGGCGCGCAATAACCCTCCTTTACCTGTCGGAGGGAGGGGAGGGCGCTGGGCGCCAAAGGAAACTTTCACCCTGGGCGCCACAAGGTCTAGAATCAGCCCTTCCCAGAACATCACACTGCCTCCACCGGATTGCCTTCTTCTCATAGTACATTCTGGTGTGTGTATTGCCCGGGTAAACAATGCACACATGCACACCACCGTCCACATGATCTCAAAGAAAATGTGATCTATCAGACCAGGCCACCTTCTCTCACTGCTCCATGGCCCAGTTCTGACACTCACATGCCCCCATTGTAGGTGCTTTAGTTGTGGACAGGCATGGGTACTCTAACCAGTTTGTGGCTACATAGCCTCATATGCAGCAATCTGCTATGTACTGTGTGTTCTGACACATTTCTGTCATAGCCAGCATTAACTTTTTCAGCAATTTGTGCTACAGTAGCTCTTCTGTGGGTTGTTAAAGACAGGCCACAGGGTAAATACAGGTTGCTTTTGAATGCAGCCAACAAATACGAGGCAGCTTTATTTATACACTGCAGTTTCAGCATACCCCTCTCACATTTTAAATCTGCCCCACCTGCAGTGAAACATGGCTTTGTCCAGGTGCACAGTTACTAGCTTTTTTTCTCTTACGTCCTAGAGGATGCTGGGGACTCCGTAAGGACCATGGGGTATAGACGTGCTCCGCAGGAGACATGGGCACTCTAAAGACTTTAGAATGGGTGTGCACTGGCTCCTCTCTCTATGCCCCTCCTCCAGACCTCAGTTAGATCCTGTGCCCAGAGGAGACTGGGTGCACTGCAGGGGAGCTCTCCTGAGTTTCTCTGAAAAATACTTTTTGTTAGGTTTTTTATTTTCAGGGAGCACTGCTGGCAACAGGCTCCCTGCATCGTGGGACTGAGGGGAGAGAAGCAGACCTACTTAAATGATAGGCTCTGCTTCTTAGGCTACTGGACACCATTAGCTCCAGAGGGTCGGAACGCAGGTCTCACCCTCGCCGTTCGTCCCGGAGCCGCGCCGCCGTCCTCCTCACAGAGCCGGAAGATAGAAGCCGGGTGAGTATTAAGAAGAAAAGAAGACTTCAAAGGCGGCAGAAGACTTAAGATCTTCACTGAGGTAACGCACAGCGGTAACGCTACGCGCCATTGCTCCCACACATACACACACAGCGGGCACTGTAAGGGTGCAGAGCGCAGGGGGGGGGGGGCGCCCTGGGCAGCAATTTAAGCCTCAAGGGACACTGGCATTTAGAGTAGATACTGCGGAGGCAGTATATTAATAAACCCCCGCCAGTATAAATAATTTGAGCGGGACCGAAGCCCGCCGCTGAGGGGGCGGAGCTTGATCCTCCAGCACTAACCAGCGCCATTTTCTCCACAGCACACTGCAGAGAAGCTGGCTCCCAGAATTCTCCCCTGCTGAACACGGTTACAGAGGGCAAAGAAGAGGGGGGGGGGGCACATTTCATTGGCGCAGTGAGTGTATGTATATATATATATATTTATATAAATGCGCTGTACTGGCTGGGATTTTATTCCAGTGTCAGGTGGCGCTGGGTGTGTGCTGGCATACTCTCTCTCTGTCTCTCCAAAGGGCCTTATTGGGGGACTGTCTCCATATAGATATATCCCTGAGTCTGTGGGGGTGTCGGTACGTGTGTGTCGGCATGTCTGAAGCGGAAGGCTCATCTAAGGAGGAGGTGGAGCAGATGATTGTGGTGTCTCCGTCGGCAACGCCGACACCTGATTGGTTGGATATGTGGAATGTTTTAAATGCAAATGTGTCTTTATTACATAAGAGATTGGACAAAGCAGAGTCCAGGGATAAAACAGGGAGTCAATCCATGACTTTGACTGTGTCACAGGGCCCTTCAGGGTCTCAGAAACGTCCCCTGTCCCAGGTAGCAGACACTGATACCGACACGGATTCTGACTCCAGTGTCGACTACGATGATGCGAGGTTACACCCAAGGGTGGCTAAAAGTATTCATTATATGATTATTGCAATAAAAGATGTTTTGCATATCACAGATGACCCCCCTGTCCCTGACACGAGGGTATGCATGTTTAAGGAAAAGAAACCTGAGGTAAACTTTCCCCCATCTCATGAGCTGAACGCGTTATTTGAAAAAGCTTGGGAAACTCCAGACAAAATACTGCAGATTCCCAAGAGGATTCTTATAGCGTATCCTTTCCCTGCACAGGACAGGGTATGGTGGGAATCATCGCCCAGTGTGGACAAGGCTTTAACGCGCTTGTCCAAGAAGGTGGCGCTACTGTCTACAGACACGGCAGCCCTCAAGGATCCTGCTGATCGCAGACAGGAAACTACTTTAAAATAAATTTATACACATACGGGTGCTTTGCTCAGACCGGCAATAGCGTCGGCTTGGGTTTGTAACGCTGTAGCAGCTTGGACAGATACCTTGTCAGCTGACATTGATACCCTAGATAGGGATACCATTTTATTGACCTTAGGTCACATTAAAGACGCAGTCTTATATATGAGAGACGCTCAGAGAGACGTTGGGCTGCTAGGTTCGAGAGCCAACGCCATGGCGATTTCTGCTAGGCGTGCCCTGCGGACCCGCCAATGGACGGGTGATGCCGACTCAAAGAGGCATATGGAAGTTTTGCCTTACAAGGGTGAGGTTTTATTTGGTGAAGGTCTCGCGGACCTGGTTTCCACAGCTACCGCTGGTAAATCTACTTTTCTCTAACGTCCTAGTGGATGCAGGGGACTCCGTCAGGACCATGGGGATTAGCGGGCTCCGCAGGAGACAGGGCACATCTAAAAAGCTTTTTAGGTCACATGGTGTGTACTGGCTCCTCCCCCCATGACCCTCCTCCAAGCCTCAGTTAGGTTTTTGTGCCCGTCCGAGAAGGGTGCAAACTGGATGGCTCTCTTAAGGAGCTGTTTAGTAAAGTTTTTTTTTAGGTTTCTAATCAGTGATTCCTGCTGGCGACAGGATCACTGCAACGAGGGACTTAGGGGAGAGACTTGCAACTCACCTGCGTGCAGGAGGATTGAAGTTTTAGGCTACTGGACACTGAGCTCCAGAGGGAGTCGGAACACAGGTCAGCCTGGGGTTCGTCCCGGAGCCGCGCCGCCGATCCCCCTTACAGACGCTGAAGAAAGACGGCGGAACGGAGGTCCGGAAACAGGCGGCAGAAGACTTCACAGTCTTCAGAGAGGTAGCGCACAGCACTGCAGCTGTGCGCCATTGTTGCTACACGGCTCACTGACACGGTCACGGAGGGTGCAGGGCGCTGCTGGGGGCGCCCTGGGCAGCAATATAAATACCTATTTGGCAAATAAATACATCACATATAGCCATTAAGGCTATATGTATGTATTTAACCCAGGCCAGTTTTCCTAATAACCGGGAGAAAAGCCCGCCGTGAAAGGGGCGGAGCTTATTCTCCTCAGCACTCAGCGCCATTTTCCTGACCAGCTCCGCTGGTGAGGAAGGCTCCCACTCTCCCCTGCACTACAGAAACAGGGTTAAAGAGAAGGGGGGCATAAATTGGCGATATAATTATATATTAAGAGCCCATATATAGAAACAACACCTTCTAGGGTTGTTATATACATTATGGCGCTTTTGGTGTGTGCTGGCAAACTCTCCCTCTGTCTCCCCAAAGGGCTAGTGGGTCCTGTCCTCTATCAGAGCATTCCCTGTATGTGTGTGCTGTAGGTCGGTACGTGTGTGTCGACATGTATGAGGAAAATGTTGGTGAGGAGACGGAGAAAATTGCCTGTAATGGTGATGTCACTCTCTAGGGAGTCGACACCAGAATGGATGGCTTACTTATGGAATTACGTGATAATGTCAACACGCTGCAAGCCGGTTGACGACATGAGACAGCCGGCGGACAAATTAGTATCGGTCCAGGCGTCTCAGACACCGTCAGGGGCTTGTAAAAACGCCCATTTACCTCAGTCGGTCGACAGACACTGACACGGACACTGACCCCAGTGTCGACGGTGAAGAAACAAACGTATTTTTCCTTTAGGGCCACAAGTTACATGTTAAGGGCAATGAAGGAGGTGTTATGTATTTCTGATACCACAAGTACCACAAATAAGGGTATTTTGTAGGGTGGGAATAAACTACTTGTAGTTTTGCCTGAATCAGATAAATTAAATGAAGTGTGTGATGATACGTGGGGTTCCTCCGACAGAAAGTTATGGGCGGTATACCCTTTTTCCCGCCAGTAGTAAGGGCGAGTTGGAAAACACACCTTAGGGTGGACAAGGCGCTCACACGCTTATAAAAAACATGGCGTTACCGTTTCCAGATACGGCCGCCCTCAAGGAGCCAGCTGATAGGAAGCTGGAAAATATCATAACAGTATATACACACATACTGGTGTTATACTACGACCAGCAATCGCCTCAGCCTGGATGTGCAGCGCTGAGGGGGCTTGGTCGGATTTCCTGACTGAAAATTTTGATACCCTTGACAGGGACAGGATTTTATTGTCTATAGAGCATTTTAAGGATGCATTTCTATATATGTGTGATGCGCAGAGGCATATTTGCATTCTGGCATCAAGAGTAAATGTGATGTACATATCTGCCAGACGAAGACACGACAGTGGTCAGGTGAGGCAGATTCCAGACGGCATTTGGAAGTATTGCCGTATAAAGGGGCGGTCCATTGGACCTGGTGGCCATGGCAACAGCTGAAAAATCCACCTTTTGTTACCCCGAGTCACATATTGGCAGAAAAGGACACAGTCTTTTCAGTCTCAGTCCTTTCGTCCCCATACGGGCAGGCGGGCGAAGGCCAGTCATATCTGCCCAGGGGGAGAGGAAAGGGAAGAAGACTGCAGCAAGCAGCTCATTCCCAGGAACAGAAGCTCCTCACGGCTTCTGCCAAGTCCGCAGCATAACGCTGGGGCCGTACAAGCGGACTCAGGTGCGGTAGGGGGTCATCTCAAGAGTTTCAGCAACACTCGCAAGGGAACTCCGGGATCCTACATGTAATATCCCAGGTGTACATTGGAAATTCGAGACGTCTCCCCCTCACACAATTCACAGGCTGTATTCCCAGCAGGTGATAATCAAAGTACCCTTCTTACAACAAGGAAGGGGGTAGTATTCCACACTATATTGTGGTACTAAAGCCAACCGGCTCGGTGAGATCTGAAATATTTGAACACTTACATACAAGCGTTCAAATCAAGATGGAGTCACTCGGAGCAGTGATAGCGAACCAGGAAGAAGGGGACGATATGATGTCACTGGATATCAGGGACGTTTACCTACAGGTCCAAATTTGCCCTTCTCACCAAGGGTACTTCAGGTTCCTGGTACAGAACTGTCACTATCAGTTCAGACGCTGCCGTTTGGATTGTCCACGGCGCCCCGGGTCTTTACCAAGGTAATGGCCGGAATGAGGATTTTTCATAAAAGAAACATGGACGCTTTCCTGATAAGGGCAAGGTCCAGAGAACAGTTGGAGGTCGGAGTAGCACTATCTTAAGTAGTTCTACGACAGCACGAGTGGATTCTAAATATTCCAAAATCGCAGCTTTTTCCGACGACACGTCTACTGTTCCTAGGGAAGATTCTGGACACAGTCCAGAAAAACGTGTTTCTCCCAGTGGAGAAAACCAGGGAGTTATCCGAGCTAATCGGGATCCTCCTAAAACCAGGAAAAGTGTCAGTGCATCATTGCACAAGAGTCCTGGTAAAAATGGTGGCTTATTACGAAGCAATTCCATTCGGCAGATTTCCCGCAAGAACTCTTCAGTGGGATCTGCTGGACAAATGGTCCGGATCGCATCCTCAGATGCATCAGCGGATAACCCTATATCCAAGGAAAAGGGTGTCTCTCCTGTGGTGATTACAGAGTGCTCATCTTCTAGAGGGCCGCAGATTCGGCATTCAGGATTGGATGCCGGTGACCACGGAGGCCAGCCTGAGAGGCTGGGGAACAGTCACACAGGGAAAAAATTTCCAGGGAAGTGTGATTAAGTCTGGAGAATTCTCTCCGCATAAATAAGCTTAGAGCAAATTTATAATGCTCTAAACTTAGCTAGACCTCTGCTTCAAGGTCAGCCGGTATTGATCCAGTGGGATAACATCACGGCAGTCGCCCACGTAAACAGAAGGGCGGCACAAGAAGCAGGAGGGCAGTGAAAACTGCAAGGATTTTTCGCTAGGCGGAAAATCATGTGATAGCACTGTCAGCAGTGTTCTTTCCGGGAGTGGACGACTGGGAAGCAGACTTCCTCAGCAGGCATGACCTCCACCCGGGAGAGTGGAAACTTCATAGGGAAGTTTTTCAACATGATTGTGGACCGTTGGCAAAGACCAAAGGTGGACATGATGGCGTCCCGCCCGAACAAAAAACGGGACAGGTATTCCGCCAGGTCATGAGACCTTCAGGCGATAGCTGTGGATGTTCTGGTAACACCGTGGGTGTACCAGTCTGTGTATGTGTTCCCTCCTCTGTTTCTCATAACCAGGGTATTGAGAATTATAAGACATAGAGGAGTATGAACTATACTAGTGGCTCCGGATTGGCCAAGAGGGACTTGGTACCCGGAACTTCAAGAAATGCTCACAGAGGACTAAGGGCCTGGGGAGCTGAGAGGGACTTGATTCAGCAAGTACCATGTCTATTCCAAGACTTACCGCGGCTGCGTTTGACGGCATGGCGGTTGAATGCCGGTTCCTGAAGGGAAAAGGCATTCCATAAGAGGTCATACCTACCCTGGTCAAAGCCAGGAAGGAGGTGACCGCACAACGTCATCACCACATGTGGTGAAAATATGTTGCGTGGGTGAGGCCAGGAAGGCTCCACGACGGAAATTCAACTAGGTCGATTCTACACTTCCTGAAAACAGGAGTGTTTTGGACCTCAAACTGGGGTTCATTAACATTTAAATTTCGGCCCTGTAGATTTTCTTCCAGAAAGAATTGACTTCAGTTCCTGAAGTCCAGATTGTAAAGGATGTATTGCATATACAGTTTTTTTGTGCCCCTAGGGGCACCGTGAGATCTCAACATAGTGTTGGGATTTCTTAATATCATATTGGTTTGAACCGCTCAAATCTGTGGATTTGAAATATCTCACATGGAAAGTGACCATGCTGTTGACAAATATCTCACATGGGAAGTGACCATGTTGTTAGCCCTGGCCTCGGCCAGGCGATTGTCAGAATGGGCGGCTTTGTCTTACAAAAGCCCATATTAAAATTTTCCATTTGAACAGGACAGAACTGGGACTCGTCTCCAGTTTCTTCATAAAGGGGGTGTCAGCGTTTTCACCTGAAACAACCTCTTGTGGTGCCTGGGGCTACTAGGGACTTGGAGGACTCCAAGTTACTAGACGTGGTCAGGGCCCTAAAAAAAAATATATATATATATATATAGTTAGGACGGCTGGAGTCAGAAAGTCTGACTTGCTGTTTATACTGTATACACCCAACAAGCTGGGTGCTCATGCTTCTAAGCAGTCTATTGCACGCTGGATTTGTAGTACAATTCAGCTTGCACATTCTGTGGCAGGCCTGCCACAGACGAAATATGTAGATGCCCATTCCACAAGGAAGGTGGGCTCATCCTGGGCGGCTGCCCAAGGAGTCTCGGCATTACAACTTTGCCGAGCAGCTACGTGGTCAGGGGAGAACACGTTTGTAAAATTTTACAAATTTTGATACTCTGGCTAAGGAGGACCTGGAGTTCTCTCATTCGGTGCTGCAGAGTCATCCGCACTCTCCCGCCCGTTTGGGAGCTTTGGTATAATCCCCATGGTCCTGACGGAGTCCCCAGCATCCACTAGGACGTTAGAGAAAATAAGAATTTACTTACCGATAATTCTATTTCTCGTAGTCCGTAGTGGATGCTGGGCGCCCATCCCAAGTGCGGATTGTCTGCAATGCTTGTACATAGTTATTGTTACAAAAATCGGGTTATTACTATTGTTGTGAGCCATCTTTTCGGAGGCTACTTCGTTTTGTTATCATACTGTTAACTGGGTTCAGATCACAAGTTGTACGGTGTGATTGGTGTGGCTGGTATGAGTCTTACCCAGGATTCAAGATCCTTCCTTATTGTGTACGCTCGTCCGGGCACAGTACCTAACTGAGGCTTGGAGGAGGGTCATGGGGGGAGGAGCCAGTACACACCATGTGACCTAAAAAGCTTTTTAGATGTGCCCTGTCTCCTGCGGAGCCCGCTAATCCCCATGGTCCTGACGGAGTCCCCAGCATCCACTACGGACTACGAGAAATAGAATTATCGGTAAGTAAATTCTTATTTTCTCTGACGTCCTAAGTGGATGCTGGGGACTCCGTCAGGACCATGGGGATTAGCGGCTTCGCAGGAGACAGTGCACAAAAGTAAAAGCTTTAGGATCAGGTGGTGTGCACTGGCTCCTCCCCCTATGACCCTCCTCCAAGCCTCAGTTAGATTTTTGTGCCCGGCCGAGAAGGGTGCAATCTAGGTGGCTCTCCTAAAGAGCTGCTTAGAGTAAAAGTTTGTTAGGTTTTTTATTTTCAGTGAGTCCTGCTGGCAACAGGCTCACTGCTACGAGGGACTTAGGGGAGAGAAGTGAACTCACCTGCGTGCAGGATGGATTGGCTTCTTAGGCTACTGGACACCATTAGCTCCAGAGGGAGTCGGAACACAGGTCTCACCCTGGGGTTCGTCCCGGAGCCGCGCCGCCGACCCCCCTTGCAGATGCCGAAAAGTGAAGGTCCAGAAACGGCGGCAGAAGACTCTTCAGTCTTCATAAGGTAGCGCACAGCACTGCAGCTGTGCGCCATTGTTGTCAGCACACTTCATAGCAGCGGTCACTGAGGGTGCAGGGCGCTGGGGGGGGGCGCCCTGGGCAGCAATGATAGTACCTTATTCTGGCTAAAAATACATCACATATAGCCCCTGGGGGCTATATGGATGTATTTAACCCCTGCCAGGTCTCAGAAAAACGGGAGAAGAAGCCCGCCGAAAAGGGGGCGGGGCCTATTCTCCTCAGCACACAGCGCCATTTTCCCTCACAGAAATGCTGGTGGGAAGGCTCCCAGGCTCTCCCCTGCACTGCACTACAGAAACAGGGTTAAAACAGAGAGGGGGGGGGCACTTATTTGGCGATATGTATATATATATTAAAATGCTATAAGGGAAAAACACTTATATAAAGGTTGTCCCTGTATAATTATAGCGTTTTTGGTGTGTGCTGGCAAACTCTCCCTCTGTCTCCCCAAAGGGCTAGTGGGGTCCTGTCCTCTATCAGAGCATTCCCTGTGTGTGTGCTGTGTGTCGGTACGTGTGTGTCGACATGTATGAGGACGATGTTGGTGAGGAGGCGGAGCAATTGCCTGAAATGGTGATGTCACTCTCTAGGGAGTCGACACCGGAATGGATGGCTTATTTAAGGAATTACGTGATAATGTCAACACGCTGCAAGGTCGGTTGACGACATGAGACGGCCGGCAAACAAATTAGTACCTGTCCAGGCGTCTCAAACACCGTCAGGGGCTGTAAAACGCTCATTTACCTCAGTCGGTCGACACAGACACAGACACGGACACTGACTCCAGTGTCGACGGTGAAGAAACAAACGTATTTTCCTTTAGGGCCACACGTTACATGTTAAGGGCAATGAAGGAGGTGTTACATATTTCTGATACTACAAGTACCACAAGAAGGGTATTATGTGGGGTGTGAAAAAACTACCTGTAGTTTTTCCTGAATCAGATAAATTAAATGAAGTGTGTGATGATGCGTGGGTTTCCCCCGATAGAAAATTATTGGCGGTATACCCTTTCCCGCCAGAAGTTAGGGCGCGTTGGGAAACACCCTTTAGGGTGGATAAGGCGCTCACACGCTTATCAAAACAAGTGGCGGTACCGTCTCCAGATAGGGCCGCCCTCAAGGAGCCAGCTGAGAGGCTGGAAAATATCCTAAAAAGGTATATACACACATACTGGTGTTATACTGCGACCAGCGATCGCCTCAGCCTGGATGTGCAGCGCTGGGGTGGCTTGGTCGGATTCCCTGACTGAAAATATTGATACCCTTGACAGGGACAGTATTTTATTGACTATAGAGCATTTAAAGGATGCATTTCTATATATGCGAGATGCACAGAGGGATATTTGCACTCTGGCATCAAGAGTAAGTGCGATGTCCATATCTGCCAGAAGATGTTTATGGACACGACAGTGGTCAGGTGATGCAGATTCCAAACGGCACATGGAAGTATTGCCGTATAAAGGGGAGGAGTTATTTGGGGTCGGTCCATCGGACCTGGTGGCCTCGGCAACAGCTGGAAAATCCACCTTTTTTACCCCAAATCACATCTCAGCAGAAAAAGACACCGTCTTTTCAGCCTCAGTCCTTTCGTCCCCATAAGGGCAAGCGGGCAAAAGGCCAGTCATATCTGCCCAGGGATAGAGGAAAGGGAAGAAGACTGCAGCAGGCAGCCCATTCCCAGGAACAGAAGCCCTCCACAGCTTCTGCCAAGTCCTCAGCATGACGCTGGGGCCGTACAAGCGGACTCAAGTGCGGTGGGGGGTCGTCTCAAGAGTTTCAGCGCGTAGTGGGCTCACTCGCAAGTGGACCCCTGGATCCTACAAGTAGTATCCCAGGGGTACAGACTGGAAATTCGAGACGTCTCCCCCTCGCAGGCTCCTGATGTCTGCTTTACCAACGTCTTCCTCCGACAGGGAGGCAGTATTGGAAACAATTCACAAGCTGTATTCCCAGCAGGTGATAATCAAAGTACCCCTCCTACAACAAGGAAAGGGGTATTATTCCACACTATATTGTGGTACTGAAGCCAGACGGCTCGGTGAGACCTATTCTAAATGGGAAATCTTTGAACACTTACATACAAAGGTTCAAATCAAGATGGAGTCACTCAGAGCAGTGATAGCGAACCAGGAAGAAGGGGACTATATGGTGTCCCTGGACATCAAGGATGCTTACCTCCATGTCCCAAATTGCCCTTCTCACCAAGGGTACCTCAGGTTCGTGGTACGGAACTGTCACTATCAGTTTCAGACGCTGCCGTTTGGATTGTCCACGGCACCCCGGGTCTTTACCAAAGTAATGGCCGAAATGATGATTCTTCTTCAAAGAAAAGGCGTCTTAATTATCCCTTACTTGGACGATCTCCTGATAAGGGCAAGGTCCAGAGAACAGTTGGAAGTCGGAGTAGCACTATCTCAAGTAGTTCTACGACAGCACGGGTGGATTCTAAATATCCAAAATCGCAGCCGTTTCCGACGACACGTCTGCTGTTCCTAGGGATGGTTCTGGACACAGTCCAGAAAAAGGTGTTTCTCCCGGAGGAGAAAGCCAGGGAGTTATCCGAGCTAGTCAGGAACCTCCTAAAACCAGGAAAAGTGTCAGTGCATCATTGCACAAGAGTCCTGGGAAAAATGGTGGCTTATTACGAAGCGATTCCATTCGGCAGATTCCACGCAAGAACTTTTCAGTGGGATCTGCTGGACAAATGGTCCGGATCGCATTTTCAGATGCATCAGCGGATAACCCTATCTCCAAGGACAAGGGTGTCTCTCCTGTGGTGGTTACAGAGTGCTCATCTTCTAGAGGGCCGCAGATTCGGCATTCAGGATTGGATGCTGGTGACCACGGAGGCCAGCCTGAGAGGCTGGGGAGCAGTCACACAGGGAAAAAATTTCCAGGGAGTGTGATCAAGTCTGGAGATTTTTCTCCACATAAATATACTGGAGCTAAGGGCAATTTACAATGCTCTAAGCTTAGCAAGACCTCTGCTTCAAGGTCAGCCGGTATTGATCCAGTGGGACAACATCACGGCAGTCGCCCACGTAAACAGACAGGGCGGCACAAGAAGCAGGAGGGCAATGGCAGAAACTGCAAGGATTTTTCGCTGGGCGGAAAATCATGTGATAGCACTGTCAGCAGTGTTCATTCCGGGAGTGGACAACTGGGAAGCAGACTTCCTCAGCAGGCACAACCTCCACCCGGGAGAGTGGGGACTTCATCGGGAAGTCTTCCACATGATTGTGAACCGTTGGAAAAGACCAAAGGTGGACATGATGGCGTCCCGCCTGAACAAAAAACTGGACAAGTATTGCGCCAGGTCAAAAGACCCTCAGGCAATAGCTGTGGACGTTCTGGTAACACCGTGGGTGTACCAGTCGGTGTATGTCTTCCCTCCTCTGCTTCTCATACCCAAGGTATTGAGAATTATAAGACGTAGAGGAGTAAGAACTATACTCGTGGCTCCGGATTGGCCAAGAAGGACTTGGTACCCGGAACTTCAAGAGATGCTCACAGAGGACTCATGGCCTCTGCCGCTAAGAAGGGACTTGCTTCAGCAAGTACCATGTCTGTTCCAAGACTTACCGCGGCTGCGTTTGACGGCATGGCGGTTGAACGCGGGATCCTAAGGGAAAAAAGGCATTCCGGAAGAGGTCATTCCTACCCTGGTCAAAGCCAGGAAGGAGGTGACCGCACAACATTATCACCACATGTGGCGAAAATATGTTGCGTGGTGTGAGGCCAGGAAGGCCCCATGAAGAAATTTCAACTCGGTCGTTTTCTGCATTTCCTGCAAACAGGAGTGTCTATGGGCCTCAAATTGGGGTCCATTAAGGTTCAAATTTCGGCCCTGTCGATTTTCTTCCAGAAAGAATTGGCTTCAGTTCCTGAAGTCCAGAAGTTTGTCAAGGGAGTACTGCATATACAACCCCCTTTTGTGCCTCCAGTGGCACTGTGGGATCTCAACGTAGTTCTGGGATTCCTAAAATCACATTGGTTTAAACCGCTCAAATCTGTGGATTTGAAATATCTCACAGGGAAAGTGACCATGCTGTTGGCCCTGGCCTCGGCCAGGCGAGTGTCAGAATTGGCGGCGTTTGTCTCAAAAAAGCCCATATCTGATTGTCCATTCGGACAGGGCAGAGCTGCGGACTCATCCCCAGTTTCTCCCTAAGGTGGTGTCCGTGTTTCACCCGAACCAGCTTATTGTGGTACCTGCGGCTACTAGGGACTTGGAGGACTCCAAGTTGCTAGATGTTGTCAGGGCCCTGAAAATATAGTTTCCAGGACGGCTGGAGTCAAGAAAACTGACTTGCTGTTATCCTGTATGCACCCAACAAACTGGGTGCTCTTGCTTCTAAGCAGACGATTGCTAGTTGGATGTGTAGTACAATTCAGCTTGCACATTCTGTGGCAGGCCTGCCACAGCCAAAATATGTAAATGCCCATTCCACAAGGAAGGTGGGCTCATCTTGGGCGGCTGCCCGAGGGGTCTCGGCTTTACAACTTTGCCGAGCTGATACTTGGTCAGGGGCACACCCTGACTGAGGAGGACCTGGAGTTCTCTCATTCGGTGCTGCAGAGTCATCCGCACTCTCCCGCCCGTTTGGGAGCTTTGGTATAATCCCCATGGTCCTGAAGGAGTCCCCAGCATCCACTTAGGACGTCAGAGAAAATAAGAATTTACTTACCGATAATTCTATTTCTCGTAGTCCGTAGTGGATGCTGGGCGCCCATCCCAAGTGCGGATTGTCTGCAATACTTGTACATAGTTATTGTTACAAAAATCGGGTTATTATTGTTGTGAGCCATCTTTTCAGAGGCTCCGCTGTTATCATGCTGTTAACTGGGTTCAGATCACAGGTTGTACAGTGTGATTGGTGTGGCTGGTATGAGTCTTACCCGGGATTCAAAATCCTTCCTTATTGTGTACGCTCGTCCGGGCACAGTATCCTAACTGAGGCTTGGAGGAGGGTCATAGGGGGAGGAGCCAGTGCACACCACCTGATCCTAAAGCTTTTACTTTTGTGCCCTGTCTCCTGCGGAGCCGCTAATCCCCATGGTCCTGACGGAGTCCCCAGCATCCACTACGGACTACGAGAAATAGAATTATCGGTAAGTAAATTCTTATTTTTTACCTTATGTTCCCCCACAGCAAAAGAAAACACCTCAATATCAGATGCAGTCCTTTCGGCCGCATAAGTCCAGAAGAGGTCGGGGCTCTTCCTTCCTCGCCAGAGGTAAGGGTAGAGGGAAAAGAATGCCTGCTACGGCTAGTTCCCAGGAGCAGAAGTCCTCCCCGGCTTCTACTAAATCCACCGCATGACGCTGAGGCTCCACTGAGGGAGTCCGCGCCGGTGGGGGTACGTCTTCGACTCTTCAGCCACGTCTGGGTTCAGTCAGACGTGGATCCTTGGGCAATGGAAATTGTATCCCAGGGATACAAGCTGGAATTCAAAGACGTGCCTCCTCGCCGGTTTTTCAAATCGGCGTTACCAGCTTCTTCCCCAGAAAGGGAGATAGTTTTAGCTGCAATTCAAAAACTGTGTCAACAACAAGTGGTTGTCGAGGTTCCCCTAGTTCAACAGGGGAAAGGGTTACTATTCAACCCTGTTTGTGGTTCTGAAACCGGATGGCTCGGTCAGGCCCATTCTAAATCTAAAATCCCTATACCTGTACTTGAAAAAGTTCAAATTCAAGATGGAATCGCTCCGGGCAATTATCTCCAGCCTGGAAGGGGGGGATTTTATGGTGTCACTGGACATAAAGGATGCATACCTTCATGTCCCCATATATCCCCCTCATCAGGCGTACCTGAGATTCGCTGTACAGGACTGTCATTACCAGTTTCAGACGTTGCCGTTTGGGCTTTCCACGGCCCCTAGGATTTTTTACCAAGGTAATGGCGGAAATGATGGTGCTCCTGCGCAGGCAGGGAGTCACAGTTATCCCGTACTTGGACGATCTCCTGATAAAAGCGAGATTGAGAGATCAGTTGCTGAAAAGCGTGTCGCTCTCCCTGAGAGTGCTGCAGCAACATGGCTGGATTCTAAATCTACCAAAGTCACAGTTGGTTCCAACGACTCGGCTATCTTTCTTCGGCATGATTCTGGACACGGAACAAAAGAGGGTTTTTCTCCCAATGGAAAAAGCCCAGGAACTCCAGAACATGGTCAGAGACCTGTTAAAACCTACAAGAGTGTCAGTCCATCAATGCACTTGAGTACTGGGAAAAATGGTGGCGACCTACGAGGCAATCCCCTTCAGCAGGTTTCATGCGAGGACATTTCAGTGGGACCTTCTGGACATGTGGTCCGGGTCCCATCTTCAAATTCACCAGAAAATAAGTCTGTCCCCCAGGGCCAGGGTGTCTCTCCTGTGGTGGCTGCAGAGTACTCACCTTCTAGAGGGTCGCAGGTTCGGCATTCAAGACTGGGCTCTGGTGACCACGGATGCGAGCCTCCGAGGATGGGGAGCAGTCACACTGGGAAGAAACTTTCAGGGCCTATGGTCAAGCCAGGAGGCTTGTCTACATATCAACATACTGGAATTAAGGGCCATATACAACGGCCTATGACAAGCGGAGAATCTTCTTCGCGACCTTCCGGTTCTGATTCAATCAGACAACGTCACAGCTGTGGCTCATGTAAACAGCCAAGGCGGGACAAAGAGCAGAGTGGCGATGGCGGAAGCCACCAGGATTCTTCGCTGGGCGGGAAATCACGTAAGCACTCTGTCAGCAGTCTTCTTTCCGGGAGTGGACAACTGGGAAGCAGACTTCCTCAGCAGACACGATCTCCATCCAGGAGATTGGGAAGTTTTTGCAGAGATAACAAGTCTTTGGGGACTTCCTCAAATAGACATGATGGCGTCACGCCTCAACAAGAAGCTTCGGAGGTATTGTGCCAGGTCAAGGGACCCTCAGGCAGTAGCAGTAGACGCCCTGGTGACACCATGGGTGTTTCAGTCGGTCTATGTGTTCCCTCCTCTTCCTCTCATCTCAAAAATATTGAGAATCATAAGACGAAAAAGAGTGCAGACAATACTCATTGTTCCAGATTGGCCTCGAAGGGCCTGGTATTCGGATCTTTGGGAGATGCTCACAGAAGATCCATGGCCTCTTCCTCTCAGGGAGGACCTATTGCAGCAGGGGCCCTGCGTGTTCCAAGACTTACCGCGGTTACGATTGACGGCATGGCGGTTGAACACCACTCCTAGCTGGGAAAGGTATTCCGGAGGAAGTCATCCCTACTCTGATAAGGGCTAGGAAGGAGGTGACGGCGAAACATTTATCACCGTATCTGGAGGAAGTATGTATCTTGGTGTGAAGCCAAGAATGCTCCTACGGAAGATTTCCACCTGGGACGTTTTCTCCACTTTCTACAGACAGGAGTGGATATAGGCCTGAAGTTAGGCTCCATTAAGGTACAGATTTCGGCCCTATCTATATTCTTTCAGAAAGAATTGGCTTCTTTCCCAGAAGTCCAGACTTTTGTAAAGGGAGTGCTTCACATCCAGCCTCCTTTTGTGCCCCCAGTGGCACCATGGGACCTTAACGTGGTGTTACGATTCCTAAAATCTCACTGGTTTGAACCTCTTCAAACGGTTTAATTAAAATTTCTCACTTGGAAGGTGGTCATGTTGTTGGCCTTGGCATCTGCAAGGCGGTTGTCCGAATTAGCGGCTTTGTCTTACAAAAGCCCCTATCTGATTTTCCAGGTGGATAGAGCAGAGTTGAGGACTCGTCCTCAATTTTTGCCTAAGGTGGTTTCATCGTTTCATATGAACCAACCTATTGTGGTGCCGGTGGCTACGGGAGACTTGGAGGATTCCAAGTCCCTGGATGTAGTCAGGGTTTTCAAAATTTACGTAGCCAGGACGGCTCGGGTTAGGAAAACAGAGGCACTGTTTGTCCTGTATGCAGCCAACAAGGTTGGCGCTCCTGCTTCTAAGCAGACTATTGCTCGCTGGATCTGTAACACGATTCAGCAGGCTCATTCTACGGCTGGATTGCCGTTACCAAATTCGTTTAAGGCCCATTCCACTAGGAAGGTGGGCCCTTCTTGGGCGGCTGCCCGAGGCGTCTCGGCTTTACATCTTTGCCGAGCAGCTACTTTGTCGGGTTCAAACACTTTTGCAAAATTCTACAAGTTTGATACCCTGGCTGATAAGGACCTCATGTTTGCTCAATCGGTGCTGCAGAGTCATCCGCACTCTCCCGCCCGGTCTGGAGCTTTGTTATAATCCCCGTGGTCCTTACGGAGTCCCCAGCATTCTCTAGGACGTAAGAGAAAATAAGATTTTAAACCTACCGGTAAATCTTTTTCTCCTAGTCCGTAGAGCAGGGCTGGCCAAACCAGTCCTCGAGATCTACCAACAGTTCACATTTTCCAGACCACCTAGCTGGTGCACAGGTGTAGTCATTACTAATTAAGATGTGCTGCATTCATTCCTAACTGACAATTCTACAGATCTCCAGGAGGCCTGGAAAAAATGAACTGTTGGTAGATCTCGAGGACCGGTTTGGCCAGCCCTGCCGTAGAGGATGCTGGGCGCCCGTCCCAGTGCGGACATATTTCTGCAAGACTTGTATATAGTTGTTGCTTACATAAGGGTTATGTTACAGTTAAGATCAGTCGTTGGCTGTTTTGTTCATACTGTTAACTGGTTGCGTATATTCCAGGTTATACGGTGTGGATGGTGTGGGCTGGTATGAATCTTTGCTCTTAGATTAACAAAAATCCTTCCCTCGTACTGTCCATCTCCTCTGGGCACAGTTTCTCTAACTGAGGTCTGGAGGAGGGGCATAGAGGGAGGAGCCAGTACACTCCCATTCTAAGGTCTTTAGAGTGCCCATGTCTCCTGCGGAGTCCGTCTATACCCCATGGTCCTTACGGAGTCCCCAGCATCCTCTACGGACTAGGAGAAAAAGATTTACCGGTAGGTTTAAAACCTTATTTTCTTTTTTTTTTACTCCCACCTCAGAATCAGGCCCTTTGTATCTATTTTACACATTAAGTGACCAAATTTAAAATTCTGGCAAAGATATACGCTTTAGATATAGATATATATATATATATATATATATATATATGTGTGTGTGTGTGTGTGTGTGTGTGTATATATATATATATATATATATATATATATATATATGTATATGTAGAGAGAGAGAGAGAGAGAGAAGGGGAATGGTGGCACTCGCAGGATTTCCAACCAACAAAAACACTAGGACCATCGGATTGTTTATCAATGTTTCAAATTCAACTATTTTTCGTTACGACAGCTTCCAAACATAAATTCATACCTTTTAAACAGCTTCACCCAGTGCTCTTACAGAACGCACCATGCCCCCGCGTTATCCGGACTCCAGGTCGACAACAAAAAGGTCGACACACCTTAGGTCGACGCCAATTGGTCGACATGTACAAAAGGTCGACAGGAACAAAGCCGACATGGAAAAATGTCGACATGAGTTTTTCGCAATTTTTTTTCTTTTTTTGGAACCTTTTCATACTTAACGATCCACATGGACTACGATTGGAACGGTAATCTGTGCCGAGCGAAGCGAAGGCACCATGCGAGAGGACGCGGTGATCTAATTGGGGTTCCCGGTCACTCTACGAAGAAAACAACACCAAAAAAAAACATAAAAAAACTCATGTCGACCTTTTTCGATGTCGATCTTTTGTCCATGTTGACCTTTTGTCCATGTTGACCAAAGGTGTGTCGACCAATTGGCGTCGACCTAAGGTGTGTCGACCTTTTTGTTGTCGACCCGGAGTCCCAGACCCGCCCCCGCTGATGTCCACCGAGTATCAAGTCACACCCGTGATAACGTCTGTTGCCGTGCAAAGGCAAACATAGTGCTCAAGGGTGGGGGGGTTTAGGTGGTTGGAGGTGCGGCCATCGTCACAAAGTACTGATTTTCACATGCGCAGGACATGTTCTGCGCTTTTACAATGGGTGCTGCAACATAGATCAGAGATCTCTGTTTCTTTGCCTCTGTTACGGATGGCTTGCGACATGGGTGCCGCAAGCCACCCTATGGTGACTGAGTGATCCAATGCTGCGTCTTAGGATGCAGGTTGGATCACTACTGCAGCAGGAGGCTTCTGCTTGTAATAGACGCCTTCTGCTACATTACCATACAGCGCTATCACTGCTGCTTCCACAGTTATAGCAACTCCAACCACACGGCCCAGTGTGAATAGATAGAATGTGCAATTAAAAGAAAGCCTACACTCTTTTCTCGATACAGATGTGTCCTCTTACATCTTTGCTGCGTATGATATGCAGCATGCCTATATTCTGTGTGTGTGACTGCGACTGTATTTGCATACAAAATGCAATGCTACAGTTTGTTCATGTAAAACACTAATGTAGCATTTCACATGCAGATAGATAGGTATATGAGCACACTTCTAATCACAATGATACTAAACCAAATATGGCGTCAGCATATAGCATTGTCATTAAATGAAGCCATGTGTATTCTTGTAGTGGTTCTAAAAGAGGTCCTTTTAGTGTAAGAATGATGTATTTCAACAGGGTCAGATTAGTGAAATAAGTTCAGATGCAAATTATTTCTTTTGTCATTTATAATAGATGTGTCCACTTACATCTTTGCTATTTTCTTTAATTTGGCACAACATGCAAAACATGGCTAAGCTGTTTTTAACGAGTAGCGAGAGGATGGATATTTACATTTTTGTTTGCCATAATAGAATATGTATAAAGTAACATATTAAAAAAGCAAATGAAGAAAAATCACAAGCATGGCTAAATCTCTGAGTCAATGGCATGTAAAACAGTTCCATACCTGGCGGGATATAGCAAAGACGTATGTGGACTGGCGACCCATCCCGGCTTCACATGGGAGCTGACTTGCTTCACTAAAATCATCATTGCTCCCTTTTGTCATAGATTAATATTTAATAAACCTAAACCTACCTCAATGAATGCTCTATACAATTGTGAAAACTGCTTCAAAATCTGTTCAGTGGTTTTCAAGATTAGCCCAAAACCAACGGACAGACCCCTATCTGGGACTTTGGGGTCTATTCATGAAGCAGTGAAAAGTGTGGAGAAGTGAGCCGGTGGAGAAGCAACCAATCGGCATTGAAGTAACATTTAAAAATTGCATACTATAAAATCATACAAAGCAGCTGATTGGTTGCCATGGGCAACTTCTCCATTGGATCACTTTTACACTCTTCATGAATAGATCCCTTTATTTTATACTGTAAAGATTTGCTGAAAACACACAGCCCCTTATCCACTGAACTGACAATTTTTTTCCACAAAACGGTGCAGAAATTGTCATTTTTTTTACATTTAATACATTGTATAAATTATTTTTAAAGCTATATATTTAAATATTTTTAAACCCCCAATCCTGTGTCCATAGGCCCCCATTGTAATTTCACTACCCACCTCCCATGTGAAATATTCCCCCTAGTGGCATAACATCTCCTGAACTATCATCCCCTGCACCAAGTGTCCCGTCACAACCCCCCCCCCCCCCCCCATGTGTCACTATACGATTTTTATATATATATATATATATATATATATATATATATATATATATATATACACACACAGGTTGAGTATCCCTTATCCAAAATGCTTGGGACCAGAGGTATTTTGGATATCGGATTTTTCCGTATTTTGGAATAACTGCATACCATAATGAGATATCATGGCGATGGGACCTAAATCTAAGCACAGAATACATTTATGTTACATATACACCTTATACACACAGCCTGAAGGTTATTTTAGCCAATATTTTTTATAACTTTGTGCATTAAACAAAGTGTGTCTACATTCACACAATTCATTAATGTTTCATATACACCTTATACACACAGCCTGAAGGTCATTTAATACAATATTTTAATAACTTTGTGTATTAAACAAAGTTTGTGCACATTGAGCCATCAAAAAACAAAGGTTTCACTATCTCAGTCTCACTCAACAAATTCCGTATTTCGGAATATTCCGTATTTCGGAATATTTGGATATGGGATACTCAACCTGTGTATATATATATATATATATATATATATATATATATATATATATGCATCTCCCCACACAAACCCAATTTGTTATGGGACAGTATAACTCCTCTGGTGCCAGATGACAACCCTTATTTACAATCTGTCCCACCCCCATGTTTTAACCCCTTCCTCTCGCCTTTTGCAGATAATGCAGCAGAACCTGGTGCAATGATCAGTGCCCCCTGCTGTAACTGATCTCTACACATGCAGAGATTTGCATATATGTGCTTGGTGGGCAACTATGTTCCCCTCATCGCACGTTTAGTCTGAGACATGCACCCTGGGTTTGCTTTTTTCAAGGCATTCTGGAGCGTGAGTTCAGAAGTGACCATGACTTCACTTCCAGAGGGCCGCAGCCGCAGGAGGAAGTCCGTTTTGCACTTTTGCAGGACGGATTTCCTCCATACCAAAAGGAGACACAGCGGGGTAATGCACTCCTAGGCAGCGGTCGCATTACATACATTAGTGCCAGGCAAGTGGTTTAACTCTGCAAATACTGCATAATCCTTTATCCCATTTATCATTATTGAAAGGAACATTGGCCCTCATTCCGAGTTGTTCGCTCGCAAGCTGCTTTTAGCAGCTTTGCACACGCTAAGCCGCCGCCCTCTGGGAGTGAATCTTAGCATAGTAAAATTGCGAACGAAAGATTAGCAGAATTGCGAATAGACACTTCTTAGCAGTTTCCGAGTAGCTCCAGACTTACTCGGCAACTGCGATCAGTTCAGTCAGTTTCGTTCCTGGTTTGATGTCACAAACACTCCCAGCGTTCGCCCAGACACTCCCCTGTTTTTTCAGACACTCCCGCGTTTTTCCCAGAAACGGCAGCATTTTTTCACACACACTCATAAAACGGCCAGTTTCCGCCCAGAAACACCCATTTCCTGTCAATCACATTACGATCACCAGAACGAAGAAAAAACCTTGTAATGCCGTGAGTAAAATACCTAACTGCATAGCAAATTTACTTGGCGCAGTCGCACTGCGGACATTGCGCATGCGCATTAGCGACTAATCGCTCCGTTGCGAGAAAAAAAAATAACAACGAGCGATCAACTCGGAATGACCACCATTGTTCTTACTTGCCATCTTTAGGTTCAGGTATGTGGCTCTGAACACAGACTTGTCGCCTTTCGACAACGCTACTTCTCATCAGCAGACACCAGCCTTGGTGAACAGGGCAGAGGCACCGTAGGGATGGTGGAGTGGGAAGGGGCGGGACAGAGGTACATATGGGGAGGAGAGATCATAGGCACTCATGGGGAGGGGGGTTAGTGGCAGAATTGGGGAGGCAGTGGTTAGGCTCTCTCATGGGAAGGGGGCTGAGGTACATATAGGAAGGGGATAGGTGCACACAGGGAGGTAGGAGGGATAGACACTCAAGGAGGTAGGAGGTCAGAGGCTCGCAACGGACTGAGGTATATACGGAGAAGGGAGATGATAGGTGCACATGGGGAGGTAGGAGGCAGAGGCACTTATGCGGAGTGGTTCAGAGGCACACTTGGGAAAGCAGGGGGCAGAGGCACTCATGGTAGAGACATGTCTATATTACTGATAACTCATGGAAGCAGGTGAAATAGGAGCATTAAGGAGAGATGGAGCGGGGATATATGTGCAGGATGACCTGTGCTGATTTCCTCCCTAGTGCAGAGATGCAGACTGAAGCCTTCTATGAGAGGGAGTAGTGACAGGGGAGCTGCTGCTAACCAGTCTGACAGGTGGCCCATAGCGCTGATGATCTCTGCGGCTCCCTAGTCACAGGGTGAAGTCTGCCTGTGACTAAGAAGCCGTTTGCAGGAGGAATCATCACTCCTGTGGTCCTGATATAACACACCACTCACTGTCCCACACCAAATGTTGCAGTACCCAGTGTAGTCCTGACCCCCATAGTTACATAGTGGGAGTGCGCAGCTGTCTGTGATTGGCAAGTTGCTACATGGTGCATCCAGCGCAACAGCCACTTCGTTCTCTCACTGTCATCATTGTCATGAGACCTGTGGTGAGCAGGGGGGTGATGTGGGCCCTGTAGCAACCACACTCCCTGCATCCACTGTAGCTTACTCCCTTGGCTACAGGTATCTGGACTGTCTATAGCTCGAATGCAAAAAACTGAACACCGCTACTTCAGTACCAGTCTTGGCCATTGTGTGGCACTGTAGAGCGCTGTCCCTGGCTGTGGTGTATGGGCAACGGCACCTGCAACTGCCAAAATCGAAGCTTAAGGTGTTGGAACGGACAGTGCTACTGACCATTCATACATTGCCAACAATATCGACATGCTATCGTGTAGATAAACAGCACCGATATGGGCACACCTCTCCTTCATACATGGGGGAGAAGCTGTTCCAGCGCACATAATTGCGCTAATAGCACTTCTCGCCCATAATGACCGTTCTTACAGATGTAGCCACCTTTATCTTGACTGTTTCTCCGCCGAGACGGGCGTTTAGTCACGCTAAGGCGATAGCTGAGTTTAATCACAGGTAGGCGCGTTGAGGCGATCTAGATACTCATCATGCATTACACATCTCCACCACTGTGTGGCTAATGCTCCACTAATCCAGTACTTTCGATCGTACAGTATAGCGGCAGATTGATCTACAGCTCTGGCAATACTGTAGGCGTAACGGGAGGCGGTGGAAAAAGATGGTGACCTACAGTACTGTAGAGTACTGTACTGTATGTGTATGGAGTACTGTATGTGTATGGAGACGCAACTACAGTAATTGTGTAAAAGGAAGAATGTACAGGACAATGCTTTTAAAATACATGAGCGTCTGAGTTCGCTAATGCATAATGGGAATGGAGGGCTAGCAGGAGGCGGTGGAAAATACCGTGCTTTACAAATGCGAGCGTCCGAGTCCTCTAAGGCATAAACCAACACCAATGGGGTGGGGGCCGGGCGCTGTTTGCAGTACTTTCACACATGAAATTGGGAGTCTCTCATGAGGCATCGTGGGCTAGGGGTGAAGGCTCTCACCTCCCACGCTGGGGGCCCAGGGTTCGAGACGTGATGTGCCTTTTTTTTTTTTTTTTTTTTTAATTGTAATAATACACTGTATTATTTTATCTACATTGTAAGACAGTCAATGGAAAGGTGCACACAAGTTACATATAAATCAGAGTACATCTGCAGGAGCGATTCTTTACGCTAAATGCAACTAAACAGCGGGAATGAAATGAGGGTATTCTGACGCTACTAACTGAGCAAAACAGTACTGTAGATCTTCAGCGTTTGTGTATTGCACAGGACCTGAATTCCCTCCCTGTGCAGGCTCCCAGGGGGGAAGGGCGATGGGGGTAGGGGGAGACGATGGAAAATACTGTGCCTTTGAAATGCAATTACTGTACATGAGCGTCCGAGTCTACTACGGCATACTGTACACCAACACCAATGGGAAGGAAGTGCCAACCTTTTTTTTAATGTGTTCCCGTGACATTCATTTAAAAAAATTTTTTTTTCTCTCTAATACATCCAATGGAAGGATGCACACAGGTTTCACATAAATCAAAGTACATCTGCAGGAGCGATTCTTTACGCTAAATGCAACTGCACAGCGGCAATGAGTAGAAATGAGTGTATTCTGACGCTACTAAGTGAGCAAAACAGTACTATACAGTAGATATTCGGCGTTTGTGTATTGCACATGACCTGAATTCCCTCCCTGTCTACTGCATGATCTGTGCAGGCTCCCAGGGGGGAAGGGCAATAGGCTAGCAGGAGGCTACTGGGGACTCAGACTCATACAGTACTTGCATTTCAAAAGCACAGTATTTTCCACCGCCTCCCGCTTGCCCATCGCCTTCCCCCCTGGGATCCTGCACAGGTCATGCAGTAGACAGGGAGGGAGTTATTCACGTAAACTAGGGCAAAGCTGCAGGAGCAGTTGTACTGTTTAGGGTCTATGCACCATATGGTATACATACAATTCTGTAGCAGGGCAGACTCAATTGAAATGGCTACCGCCTGTGTCTCCTCGCCCAATGGAGGCCCTCGGCTGTGGAGCAAGTAACAGCACAGATTTGGTAGGTCACGGGGCAATGCTGAAGGAGCGTCAGAATCCCCTAGCTAAAATACACAGGGGTGATAGGGATAAGTGAGGTCTTTGCGCATAACGATACACCGCAAAGTACCCCATGGTTTTGATTATGCCTTTTCTTTGAACACGGTATTTTCCACTGCCTCACCCTACCCCCATCCCACTTTCCCCTCTCCCCCCCCCCCCTGGGAGCCTGCAAAGTACATGCAGTAGACAGGGAGGGAGTTCCGATCAGGTTACAAGACATGTGCAACAGTATACTACTGTATGTAGGAAAATCCACCGCCCACTCTGATTTATGTGAAACCTGTGTGCACCCTTCCATTGAATGTATAACAAAGAAAAATAATAATAATAAAGTGAATGTTACAGGAACACATTAAAAAAAGGTTGGCACCTCCTTCCCATTGGTGTTGGTTTATGCCTTAGGGGACTCGGACGTTAATACTTGTATTTCAAAAGCACAGTGTTTTCCACCGCCTCTCCCTACCCCCATCGCCCTTCCCCCCTGGGAGCCTGCACAGGTCACGCAGTGGACAGGGAGGGAGTTCAGGTCAGGTACAATACACAAATGCTGACAATCTACAGTACTGTGTTGCTCAGTTAGTTGCGTTGGAATACACTAATTTATACTCATTACCGCTGTGTATTTGTATATAGCGGAATGAATCGCTGCTGCAGATTTACTTTGATTTATGTGAAACCTGTGTGCACCCTTTCATTGAATGTATAACAAAGAAAAAAAATAATAAAGTGAATGTCACGGGAACATAGAAAAAAAAAGGTTGGCACTTTGTGACTCTCAGCATGGGAGGTGGGAGCCTTCATCACTAGGTTGGTATGGAAGGGGAGACAATTAGCTACCGGAGGGTACCAACCCCAAGTTTCTGTGACCCCCACAAGGCTCATGGCAAGCGTCGGAACCTATGGTGGGTCTGAATTAACAGTCCCATTATAGTCTATGGGAAAATGGGTCCACTTTGCGTACTGATATCTCTGGTTCTGGGTGTCCCAGAGACTCAGGACTGGTACCATACAAAAGAGGAGACTCTTGGCTTTCGGGGCAGATCAACCACTAGTTTATGTGACACTGGAAAAGGAAACGGGAAGCAACCGTGTTTCGGGTCCCCTTCAGTTGTCCGCCTAGCTTGCACAGGATACAGGGTTTCTGGCTAGATAGGAAATACTGTACAGAAATGCTAAGCATGGTAATTTGACATCCAGGAACATAGGGAGGAGTTTTTATCTCACTCCATTATACTTAGAAAAATTACACTTGCCACTGTACGTTACAAGCTGTTTGTGCTAATTAGTACACTAGTAGAACATACTGTACAGAGATACTAAGGACAGTGATTTGGCATCCATGAACTTAGGGAGGAGCTTTTATCTCTCTCCATTGTAATCTTTCTAAGTATAATGGAGAGAGATAAAAGCTCCTCCCTAAATTCCTGGGTGCAAAATTACCGTCTTTAGTATCTCTGTATAGTATTTTCTATTAGGGTACTAATTAGCATGGACAGCTTGTAAAGTACAGCGGCAAGTTTAATCTTTCTATGTAAAATGGAGAGAGATAAAAGCTCCTCTGGAAGTTCCCAGATGCCAAATCACCATTCTTAGTATCTCTGTACAGTATGTTCTACTAGTATACTAATTAGCACACAACAGCTTTTAACTGGATGCCAAATCACCATACTTCGTATCTCTGTACAGTATGTTCTATTAGGGTACTAATTAGCACGAACAGCTTGTAACGTACAGCGGCAAGTTTAATCTTTCTATGTATAATGGAGAGAGATAAAAGCTCCTCAATAAGTTCCTGGATACAAAATCACCATACTTAGTATCTCTGTACAGTATGTTCTATTAGGGTACCAATTAGCTGTTTGTGCTAATTAGTACCCTAATAGAAAATACTATGCAGAGATACTAAGGATGGTGATTTGGCAACCAGGAACTTAGGGAGGAGCTTTTTTCTCTCTATATTATACATAGTAAGATTAAAATTGCCACTGTACGTTACAAGCTGTTTGTGCTAATTAGTACCCTAATAGAAAATACTATGCAAAGATACGAAGGATGGTGATTTGGCAACCAGGAACTTAAGGAGGAGCTTTTATCTCTCTATATTATACATAGAAAGATTAAAATTGCCACTGTACGTTACAAGCTGTTCGTGCTAATTAGTACACTAGTAGAACATACTGTACAGAGATACTAAGTACAGTGATTTGGCATCCACGAATTTAGGGAGGAGCTTTAATCTCTCCATTGTAATCTATCTAAGTATAATGGAGAGAGATAAAAGCTCCTCCCTAAATTCCTGGATGCCAAATTACTGTCCTTAGTATCTCTGTACTCTATGTTCTACTAGTGTACTAATTAGCTGTTTGTGCTAATTAGTACCCTAATAGAAAATACTATGCAAAGATACTAAGGATGGTGATTTGACAACCAGGAACTTAGGGAGGAGCTTTAATCTCTCCATTGTAATCTAAGTATAATGGAGAGAGAGAAAAGCTCCTCCCTAAATTCTGGATGCCAAATTACTGTCCTTAGTATCTCTGTACTCTATGTTCTACTAGTGTACTAATTAGCACAAACAGCTTGTAACGTAGAGTGGCAAGTTTAATCTTTCTATGTATAATGGAGAGAGATAAAAGCTCCTCAGTAAGTTCCTAGATGCCAAATCACCATCCTTAGTATCTCTGTACAGTATGTTCTACTAGTGTATTAATTAGCACGAACAGCTTGTAACGTACAGTTGCAAGTTTAATCTTTCTATGTATAATGGAGAGAGATAAAAGCTCCTCAGTAAGTTCCTGGATGCCAAATCACCGTCCCTAGTATCTCTGTACAGTATGTTCTATTAGGGTACTAATTAGCTGTTTGTGCTAATTAGTACCCTAACAGAAAATACTATGCAGAGATACTAAGTTTGGTGATTTGGCAACCAGGAACTTAGGGAGAAGCTTTTATCTCTCAATATTATACATAGAAAGATTAAAATTGCCACTGTGTGTTACATGCTGTTCGTGCTAATTAGTACACTAGTAAAACATACTGTACAGAGATACTAAGGACGGTGATTTGGCATCCAGGAACTTACTGAGGAGCATTTATCTCTCTCCATTATACATAGAAAGATTAAACTTGCAACTGTACGTTACAAGCTGTTCGTGCTAATTAATACACTAGTAGAACATACTGTACAGAGATACTAAGGATGGTGATTTGGCATCTAGGAACTTACTGAGGAGCTTTTATCTCTCTCCATTATACATAGAAAGATTAAACTAGCCACTCTACGTTACAAGCTGTTTGTGCTAATTAGTACACTAGTAGAACATAGAGTACAGAGATACTAAGGACAGTGATATGGCATCCACGAACTTAGGGAGGAGCTTTAATCTCTCCATTGTAATATATCTAAGTATAATGGAGAGAGATAAAAGCTCCTCCCTAAATTCCTGGATGCCAAATTACTGTCCTTAGTATCTCTGTACTCTATGTTCTACTAGTGTACTAATTAGCTGTTTGTGCTAATTAGTACCCTAATAGAAAATACTATGCAAATGGTGATTTGGCAACCAGGAACTTAGGGAGGAGCTTTTATCTCTCTATATTATACATAGATTAAAATTGCCACTGTACGTTACAAGCTGTTCGTGCTAATTAGTACACTAGTAGAACATACTGTACAGAGATACTAAGTACAGTGATTTGGCATCCACGAATTTAGGGAGGAGCTTTAATCTCTCCATTGTAATCTATCTAAGTATAATGGAGAGAGATAAAAGCTCCTCCCTAAATTCCTGGATGCCAAATTACTGTCCTTAGTATCTCTGTACTCTATGTGCTACTAGTGTACTAATTAGCACAAACCGCTTGTAACGTAGAGTGGCAAGTTTAATCTTTCTATGTATAATGGAGAGAGATAAAAGCTCCTCAGTAAGTTCCTAGATGCCAAATCACCTTCCTTAGTATCTCTGTACAGTATGTTCTACTAGTGTATTAATTAGCACGAACAGATTGTAACGTACAGTTGCAAGTTTAATCTTTCTATGTATAATGGAGAGAGATAAAAGCTCCTCAGTAAGTTCCTGGATGCCAAATCACCGTCCTTACTATCTCTGTACAGTATGTTTTACTAGTGTACTAATTAGCACGAGCAGCTTGTAACGTACAGCGGCAAGTTTAATCTTTCTATGTATAATGGAGAGAGATAAAAGCTCCTCAGTAAGTTCCTGGATGCCAAATCACCGTACTTAGTATCTCTGTACAGTATGTTCTATTAGGGTACTAATTAGCTGTTTGTGCTAATTAGTACCCTAATAGAAAATACTATGCAGATATACTAAGTTTGGTGATTTGGCAACCAGGAACTTAGGGAGAAGCTTTTATCTCTCAATATTATACATAGAAAGATTAAAATTGCCACTGTGTGTTACATGCTGTTCGTGCTAATTAGTACACTAGTAGAACATACTGTACATAGATACTAAGTACAGTGATTTGGCATCCAGGAACTTAGGTAGGAGCTTTTATCTCTCTCCATTGTAATCTTTCTAAGTATAATGGAGAGAGATAAAAGCTCCTCCCTAAGTTCGTGGATGCCAAATCACTGTCCATAGTATCTCTGTACAGCATGTTCTTCTAGTGTACTAATTAGCACGAGCAGCTTGTAACATACAGTGGCAGGTTTGATCTTTCTCCTCCGTAAATTCCTGGTTGCCAAATCACCGTCTTTAGTATCTCTGTATAGTATTTTCTATTATGGTACTAGTTAGCACGAACAGCTAATTAGTACCCTAATAGAACATACTGTACAGAGATACTAAGTACGGTGATTTGGCATCCAGGAACTTACTGAGGAGCTTTTATCTCTCTCCATTATACATAGAAATATTAAACCTGCCATGTACGTTACAAGCTGTTCATGCTAATAGGACATACTGTACAGAGATACTAAGTTCGGTGATTTGGCATTCCGTTAATAGCCGTTTGTGCTAATTAGTACACTAGTAGAATATACTGTACAGAGATACTAAGGACGGTGATTTGGCATCTAGGAACTTTCAGAGGAGCTTTTATCTCTCTCCATTATACATAGAAATATTAAACTTGCCACTGTACGTTACAAGCTGTTCATGCTAATTAGTACACTAGTAGAACATAGAATACAGAGATACTAAAGACTGTAATTTGGCACCCAGGAATTTAGGGAGGAGCTTTTATCTCTCTCCATTATACTTAGAAAGATTACAATGGAGAGAGATTAAAGCTCCTCCCTAAGTTCGTGGATGCCAAATCACTGTCCTTAGTATCTCTGTACAGTATGTTCTACTAGTGTACTAATTAGCACAAACGGCTTGTAACGTACAGTGGCAAGTGTAATTTTTCTAAGTATAATGGAGAGAGATAAAAGCTCCTCCCTATGTTCCTGGATGTCAAATTACCATGCTTAGCATTTCTGTACAGTATTTCCTATCTAGCCAGAAACCCTGCATCCTGTGCAAGCTAGGCGGACAACTGGAGGGGACCCGAAACACGGTTGCTTCCCGTTTCCTTTTCCAGTGTCACATAAACTAGTGGTTGGTCTGCCCCGAAAGCCAAGAGTCTCCTCTTTTGTATGGTACCAGTCCTGAGTCTCTGGGACACCCAGAACTAGAGATATCAGTATGCAAAGTGGACCCATTTTCCCATAGACTATAATGGGCCCGTTAATTCAGACCCACCATGGGTTCCGACGCTTGCCATGAGCCTTGTGGGTGGTCACAGAAACTTGGGGTTAATACCCTCCGGTAGCTAATTGTCTCCCCTTCCATACCAACCTAGCGATGAAGGCTCCCACCTCCCACGCTGAGAGTCCCAAAGTGCCAACCTTTTTTTTTCTATGTTCCCGTGACATTCACTTTATTATTATTTTTTCTTTGTTATACATTCAATGAAAGGGTGCACACAGGTTTCACATAAATCAGAGTACTGTAGGTAGAGGATTTTCCTACATACAGTAGTATACTGTTGCACATGTCTTGTAACCTGATCGGAACTCCCTCCCTGTCTACTGCATGTACTTTGCAGGCTCCCAGGGGGGAAGGGGAAAGTGGGATGGGGGTAGGGCGAGGCAGTGGAAAATACTGTGTTCAAAGAAAAGGCATAATCAAAACCATGGGGTACTTTGCGGTGTATCGTTATGTGCATTGACCTCGCTTATCCCTATCACCCCTGTGTATTTTAGCTAGGGGATTCTGACACTCCTTCAGCATTGCTTCAAATCTGTGCTGTTACTTGCTCCATAGCCGAGTGCCTCCATGGAGCTAGGAGTCACAGGCGGTAGCCATTTCAATTGAGTCTGCCCTGCTATAGAATTGTATGTGTGCCGTACGGTGCATAGAACCTTTACAGTAGAAACTCTCCTGCAGCTTTGCCCTGCTTTATGTAAAACTTGTGTTTTGTCAGTTTGCTATGCGATCGAGCCCGGTGCAACGTAATGTGCATAGACCTCGCTGATCTCTATCGCCCCTTTGTATTTTGGCTAGGGGATTGTGACGCTCCTTCAGCATTGCCCCGTAGCCATCGCTGCCTGCCACGAGGTGGGGGTTCAGGGGTAATGGTAATTTTGCCAGTGTGCTATGCGATTGAGTCCGGTGTACCGTAATGTGCAGACCTAGCTTATCCCTATCGCCCCTGTGTATTTTAGCTAGGGGATTGTGACGCTCCTTCAGCATTGCCTCATAGCCTGTAAAATCTGGACTGTTACTTGCTCCGTAGCCTAGGGCCTCTGTGGGGCAAGGAGTCATAGGTTGTAGCCATTTCTATTGAGTCTGCCCAGCTACAGAATTGTATGTGTACTGTACGGTGCATAGAACCTTAACAGTAGAACCGCTCATGCAGCTTTGCCCTGGTTTATGTGAATGAAAAAAATAATAAAGTGTCTGGAAAAAACTAACATGCATTTGTACTTTAGGAATCGAACTCAGGACTCTGAGTATAGGAAGCGGAACACTTCACCACTTCGCCGCAGACAGATGAATAAATCCATTGGTTTTGATTATGCTGTAATGACTACGGGATTAGGACGCTAACATACTGTACAAAATTCCTAATCTCAAGAGGCAATAGTGAACTTCTAACACGTCCATTTGCGACAGTGTACACTACTGGTTTTATGTTGTTTTGTCTGCGGGACTTGGACGCTCACATATTCATAAAGTACTGTAGATGGATCATATACTGTATGCTGTACTATCTGTGTCTGTATCGTATATACTGTATTAAATAATGCCGCGTAATGAGTATTTACTGTATGCAGCGTAATGAGACGCCTTAGTAAAGTAGTCCTTATTATATATTTCAGTATTGTATTTTACGGGAGACCACACGCATGCTCAGTGGTGATTGTAAAAAGCGACATCTGGATGATCGCAGGTATTACACGTAAAGGTAACGCCAAACGCTCTGTCTGCCTCCGTGCGATTAGGTACGCCTCTCTGTGACTAGGCGCGCCTCCCTACGCTGCGTATGCTCGATCGGGACAAACGCCTCAGCCAGTCAAGATAAAGGTGGCTACATCTGTACATCTACCCCACAGTTCGTGATGTAAAGGAGAAAACTTTTAGGCCTCGCTTATACAGATTATTTTGTTGTTGTTGTAGAAATCCTCCTCAAGCTCCATACACACTAGACGAGAAAGTAAAAGATCAGAAGGGCCAATCTGAGCGAGATCTTTTACAGTCTCGTCCAATGTGTACACTCAATGTTGTTAACGATGCGCTCCCCTGCGCATCGTTAATGACCCCCTCCTTTGTCTGAACATGTTAAGACGAGGGAGGTCCTCGTTAACGACAGCCATGCTGCAGATGCAGCATGGGCATCATTCACCCCCGCCGTCGCTCCCTTCCCCGCTGGCATCGGAAGTTTGTATGCACCTTCTGATGTCGGCAACCCGCCGGGTCCCCGCCGCTGCCAATATCGGCGGGGACTCTTTTAGTGTGTACTGGGCTTTAGATTTAAGTGCAGAATACTAAACTTTATTTTGTCACTGGCATCAGAAGCCAATCTCAGACAGAATCCAGCAAAGTGCATTGTACAGTACTTTCATGTGTTATTTGGGAGATGGCCAGTATCTGCTGAGCTGGTAGCTCTTATGAAAACCATGTGGGGAGATGTATCCATTTGAGTGAGTCTACTGCAAATACTTTAACCCAGTGGTTCCCAAACTGTGCGCCGCGGCTCCCTGGGGTGCCGCGGCGCTGTGACAGGGTGCCGCAGCCTAGCAGCCGCTTGTCCGCTTTTTTTTTATTTTTCGCCTGTCGTGGGCGGCGCCGGGACGTGCGCGGCACCGGGACGTGGTGTGCGGAATGTGTCCGCATGTGGCTACGGGAGGGGAGTACGGGCAGCAGGAGGAGGCAGTGCAGCCCGCTCTGTTAGCCGACGCCGGGGCTAGCGGGTGCTGGCAGTACAGTGCGCACAGTTATGGGAGGGGTGTCGGAATGCGAGCCGGAGGGAGAGAGTGCAGGCTGATTACCGCAGCGTGCACAGAGCAGGCGCCCGGTGGGGAGGGCGCAGGGGCAGGGAGAGAGTGCAGGCGGCAGCTGCAACTGGGCAGTGTGGAGTTAGCCGGCGGGGGAGGGAGGAAGAGGAGAGCTGCGGCTGGCCAGTGTGGAGTTAGCCAGCGCAGAGAGGAGGGGGGGTGGGTGTTTGTGTGGGATGTGCTGTGGCTGTGCCCAAAGTTAGCCAGCTCAGGTGCTGGGGGAGTCACCCTGTGGGGAGGGGAGGTGTTATTGTGCAGGTTGTGACAGGGTGCTTTGGGGAACCTGTGACTGGAATCAGCCGGCAGGGGGTGCAGGTGTAAGCAGGTTGCAGTGGCCGAGGAGTGCCCTGGAGTGGCCGAGGAGTGCCCTGGAGTGGCCGAGGAGTGCGCTGGGCAAGGGTCCTGACGGCTGATTGAAGTCCTGGCCGCTGTGACAGAGGAGCTGGCTGAGAAAGTGAGTAAAATATTAATATTAATATGTGATTCTGTATGTGAGATGCTGCATAGGGAAATCTATAGGAGGGGGTGACTTATACCTCCCTCTGAGCACTAGAGACTCTACAGTGCATGCGCAGGACGCCGAAAAAATAGGCGCAGCGCCATTTTTTCGGAGTCCTGTGCATGCGCTGTAGACTCTGGCATTGTGCCAGAATCTCTAGTGCTCAGTGCGCTAGCAGCAGCGGTGGCGGCTACAGGAGAGGAGGGGCCCACACGAACACCAATGGACGCCGGAAAGGTAAGTATCGAAAAATGGGTGCAGTGTGTGCGGTGCGGCCCCCCTCTGGACCCAGGGGCCCGCACACTCTGCACCAGTGGCGGAACTAGCGAACGGTGGGCCCAGGTGCGACAAAATGCTTTACCCCCCAATCCCATCCAAGTCCACCCCCTCACCCCTGGAGAGGATCTGGTGAGGGGAATTTGCTCAGGGCCAGGGAAATGGATACCTAGCAACAGTGCTGTAACTAGACATTTTAGCGCTGTGTGCAAGAAACGGCATCGGAGCCCCATACAATGTAAAACAGGGGCAATGCAATTACACCAGGTAGAGCCCCTTTTACACATTACGCCGGACAGATTCCCCTTTTTACACATTACGGCAGAGAGCGTCCCCTTTTTATACATTACGGCAGACAGCTTCCCCCTTTTTTACACATTACGGCAGACAGCGTCCCCTTTTTTGCACATTACGGCAGACAGACAGAATATATATAGACAGACAGATAGAGAGATAGAACAGATTATACTTGCAGTCTCCGCTGGCAGTCAGGCTCCTCGATGCAGGCAGTCACTGTCAGGCAGCCGCAGATCCCGGGCAGGGGAGAAGAAGGAGGAGGGAGGGGACTCAGGAGTGGAGCAGGGCACTGTAATTGGTGGAGGCGCTGCTGCAGCTGCCCCTCTCCTTCCCAGCATTCACAGCGGTGGAGGGCAGCCTATGGTGAAGGAAAGGGACAGCAGCAGCGCCTCCACCAATTACAGTGCGCTGCTCCGGCTCCCTCCTCCACCTTCCCCCCTCGTGGCGCAGCGCTCCTCTCCTCGGCGGACAGCGGCATGTAAAAAAAGGGACAGTTCGGTAATTATTTCGGCTTAAGGGTGCCTTGAAAAAGTCAGGAAGACCCAAAGGGTGCCTTGGACTAAAAAAGTTTGGGAACCACTGCTTTAACCCATCCAAGCTTCCAGCCTTGATCTGCTGGATTCTTTTAACTTTCTTGTGTCTAAGAAGGGAAGAGCAGGCTTGTGACAGGATTTAAAGAAGGAAAAGGCAAGTTGCTCAGTATATGGGGTCTATTCAATTGATTCGACAAGTCGGAAAAACTGCATTTTCTGCAGCGGGGTACACAGTGTTCCACAGGGAATACATCGGGGTGTAGAGTTGGATCTTGATCCACAGGCACCAACAGGCTAAAGCTTTTGACTGTTCCCAGGATGCATTGCATGGCCTCCTCTATAACCCCGCCTCTGGACACTGGAGCTCGGTTTGTAGATTGGTGCCTGCAGAGCAAGTCACTTAACATGGGGGCTGTGCTAGGCAGCCATCAAAAGAGCTTTTAGAAGACTTCATACTGTGCTGCGGCTCCATCACCTCCCCAGCAGCGCTGCATACTCCCGCTGGCTGAGTTCCCGGGTACTTGCGGAGTAGGCGCTCCGGCTCCCAGCCACACCACCGCAGAAGCTCTCCTGGATCGCGTGGCTGCTTCTTTGTGAGGAAGTCCGCGTTCCCGCAGCGCTGCTAAGAAATCCGGTACAGACCATAAAAAATTGGTACTGTACTGGCTAAAACAGTACAGTTGGAGGGTATGATACAATGTACAATTTGAACAATATTTGGGGATTATCTCTACTTGGTATATATTAATATTATGTGGGGGTGTATTAGTGTTATCTTGAGGATGGTGGAAAGGTTAAGAATATTGTGTGGGGTGGGGTGTCTTTTACCATTGTGGGGTTGTGCACTAATCTTGTATTGGATATGCTAAATGTATTTGTGGACGGTGTAATGTTTTGTGTGTGCGTGTGTGTGTGTGTAGTAATGTTTTTTGGAAGCTGTGGTAGGGGATGTATTAATGCTTACCTTGTACATACAGTGTGTGTGTGTGTATAATATATATATATATATATTATATATATATATATATATATATATACACACATACATACACACACTGATATTGCTCATACCCAGTCTTCCCACTGTGGTCTTCACACCACAAGATACATCAGATGTTACACAATGGCATACTCGTCTACGCCGGGACCTCACACTGTACGTCCAGCTGAAGAGTCAGTCGCTGCATGCCGGGACACCACCACCAAACAACACGGATGGGGAATGCAGGAGCCAGACAATTACGCCGCCAAGCCACGTCCCTACGCGTTTCATATATGGGCTTCATCAAAGGTCCAGCTTGTGAGACATATCGTCAATAATACATTTAAACTGCTGTACACCAGTCAGCACTTTACATCTATGTCAGTTAACAGAATAACAATTATACCAATTCAAATTATTTATTGTTAATGGAATAGGCAAAACCAGCGCTGGTGGCTGACAAAATAAAATATGTGGATAAACGAAGCAAATCTTGTCCTGCACCAGGGAACTGTGGTGTTCTGTAGTGAGGATACAGTAAGTCAGTATGACAGAAATGTGAATAGGGAACACTGTTCCTTTCACACCATATCAATTTTGATGTCAAAGTTCTGAATGTGTCATTTTAGTAATGGAATCGCAATACTGTGATGGGAAGACCGTACTCATTCACTTCAGTGTTTATGCTGCTTATTACCAGTTATTTATATAATGCATCCATATTCCACAATGCTTATGGGGGCCGATTTAATTGTTTCGGGCATCTAATTTTCCTGTCTAAACGGGACTGTTTAGACGCCCAAACAATTGTCACAATTCAATGGTTGTTTGGGTGCACATGTATATCGTGCATGTCGTGGCCAAACAGACAGGGTTTAGCAAGTAAAATGGCTAAACCCATCTAAAGTCCTGCATTGGGTGTCCAAACTCCCGTTTGGATGCCAAAAGTGCCGACTTAGCGCACATTGTGAACCCTGCAGCTACCGGGCGTAGTTCAATTGCTCAATTTTGTGCCCCCTAGTGATCACTGACGGCATTACTTCCTTTTTATGTTATGAGTAACCCAAATCTATGACGTTGAAGATGTTGGCAGACCTGCAAGATCCTGGAAACGCAGTGAAGATCGATATAGCGTTGTATAGTATACTGTCTTACTGTATTGACTACATCTAAACAAGCCAAAATAAAATAGAACATCTGTCTAATAAAAGGCACCATGTAGATAATAAGAAATGTATTTCTTTAAGTGAAGTTAATTGCAATATTCTGTTACATTGTGCTTTACTCTGCTTAAAATGTCACATTGTGCCCTTAGTTTTCTGTTATATTACACACAAGGTAAACGTGTGATCCTCACTTTGTAAGTGCAGTCAAGTGCATGTGTTCTCTCTAACCTCAATGGCGTTCCCATTACATGCAAATAGGTCGATTGTAGAAGAAAAACAATGTGGAAATAACCCATTTTTAGGGGCAGACAGAGAGAACCTTCTGCTGAGCAAACGGTTAATAAGAGCCTCCCTTTGCCCTTGGGATCCGAAGCTCGGCCATGTTGATGAATAGCATTAATATTTTATAAAGACATCGAGCAGCAAGGCCGGAGCTTGCATGTGTAATTCTGCCTTACTTAGGTCTGTGGAGCCTCTGCACTCAGATCTCCAAGCCAAACCATGTAACATTCTGTCTGGCGCTGAGCAAGTAAGTAAAGCAGCATTCCAGAAAATGTGGATATGACCCTCTGTACGGCTGAGTGCAATAGAGGAGACTACTTCTTGCCTTTATTAATACACTGAGAAGCAGAGAGGACATTACTGACACATGTTTGAGTCTACTATCAAGTCAGAGATTATTTCTTTGTTACTCTGTTCCTGTGGGTTTATGTTTAATTTGCGGAACGCTGAAATAAACATGACTGCCTATAAAGTCCAAGGCTGGGACAGGTTGTGTGTAAAATGTCATTACTTAGGGATTTCCATGTTGTGATTGTGTGTGGTGTCCGACTGATCAGCCTAGTGCTGAGTGGAGGCAGAGTGGATCACTGGGTCGACCAGAAATAGGTCGACCCTATATGGTCGACATACAGTAAGTCGACCGGGTCTATATGTCAACATGAAAAAGGTAGACACCACAAAAGGTTGACACAAGCAAAAGGTCAACATGTGAATAGTCTACACAAAAAAGGCTGACACATTTTTCCTAAATGTTATTTTGTATGTTTAGCCAAATTAGTAGAAACGTGTACCCTCGTGGGCTCGCTTTGCTTGCCACGCTTTGGGCAAGGTGCCTCGCTCCACTATCAGTGTGCTTGGCACAGTTTATTATTCCCAATCGTAGTCCATATGGATAGTAAATCGTGATTTATTTATTTTTTAAACATGTTGACCATAAATGTGTCGACCTTTTGAAACTGTCGACATATTGATCATGTCGACCTTTTGCACCTGTTGACCTAATGCATTCCAACCATATAGGGTCGACCTATCATCCGACCCCTTCAGGTTTATAGTAGGTAGTTGGTTTGTGGTCTCCCTTTTTGTTTACTGAATTCCCATCCTATTTTTGGTTTGTCAGCTTTGTGAGAAGTTGGCGGGAAAGAATGGCAGTTGAGTAGCCATGTTGCTGCGCTCCCCTTCAATACACTGGGTAGGTTGGTTTCACCCTACAGGGGTCAGTAACATCACCTGGCTGGTGGTGCTTGGTATAGGTGTTAAAGACCTCTCACTTCTCTGCTATTGTTGTTAGGGCAAATAGCCCATGCAAAAGTTGCTTGAAGTGAACTTACGTTAAGTCAAGTGGCTCCACTAATCAGCTGACTGTTCTACCTTCCAACACTATACTGTTTTTATTAAATAATAAAGCTGACCAATTTCACAGTACTTGTGTCTTATGTTGTTATTTAGAGTATTTATATAATGTTTAGGTTTAATGAAACCTTGCCATCACTATTTTTTTTCTCTCTGGTCTTTTGATAAAAAGCATCAGTAGTTCGCTTCTGGGCAGCTCTCATGGCTAATTGCAGTGTAACAACATTGTTTCCATAAAGTGATGGCCTTTCTTTTCTTCTATTGCTGTTAAAAGAGACACTCTGTGGCCCTCATTCCGAGTTGTTCGCTCGCTAGCCGCTTTTCGCAGCAGTGCACACGCTAAGCCGCCGCCCTCTGGGAGTGAATCTTAGCTTAGCAGAATTGCGAACGAAGTATTCGCAATATAGTGAAAAGATTTTTCTTTGCAGTTTCTGAGTAGCTCGAGACTTACTCTTCCAGTGCGATCAGTTCAGTGCTCGTCGTTCCTGGTTTGACGTCACAAACACACCCAGCGTTCGCCCAGACACTCCCCCGTTTCTTCAGCCACTCCCGCGTTTTTCCCAGAAACGGCAGCGTTTTTTCACACACTCCCATAAAACGGCCAGTTTCCGCCCAGAAACACCCGCTTCCTGTCAATCACACTATGATCAGCAGAACGAAGAAAAAACCTCGTAATGCCGTGAGTAAAATACCAAACCTCTGAGCAAATTTACTTGGCGCAGTCGCAGTGCGAACATTGCACATGCACAATTAGCGGAAAATCGCTGCGATGCAAAGAAAATTACCAAGCGAACAACTCGGAATGAGGGCCTGTGTTGGTTAGTTGTTGATGCAGCTTCACAAGGGGCCGCTGTGCTCATCCATGTGTACCCCCATATTTGGATTTAAAGCAGGAAGCAAGAGGAGGATCTTTGTGGAAATGGGTAAAGAAGGTATTGTGGATCCTTTATGAAAGCAGCAATCACATTTTTAACATAAAGCACTGTGACATTGTATAAGAATGTAGATATTTACAATTTCTCCTTGGTTTGTGTAATCTGGCTGCTATTAATAATTATAATTATGCAGAGCGTTATGTAAATTCAACAGCAACCACAGTAAAATAGGACACTGTAGTGAGCAGGAAGGCGCTGGAATACCCTCTGAGATCTATGAGCAGTGTGACATCCTCCCTCCCTTTTTTTTACCCTTCAACGATTACATGAGTCTGGCAGCCAGAGAGATGACCTAGATTTATCAAGCCTTGGAGAGTGATAAATAGCATGGTGATAAAGTACCAGCCATTTAGCTCCTAACTGCCGTGTTACAGGCTGGGTTTGAAAAATGGCAGCTAGGAGCTGATTGGTTGCTACTTTATCACTGTGCAATTTATCACTCTCCAAGGCTTGATAAATTTGGACCTTAAGGAGATAATTGTTTGTGGTAGGATAGGTAGTAAAAATGGTGCATGCTTAAAAGGTACTTAACATTTATTTATTTATTTTTTTAAATCAAGTTATGTGCAAGTACAGGCCTCGGGTGGTGCTAGATGCCAGACCATACTGCTGTATGTAGTTCTTAAAACGCCAGCATAGTGAAACAGGTTTTAGCTACAAGGGGTTGTGCAACAAATAAAATGCTGTTTTTACACAATAAAACAATATAACCACAACTACCACTGGACTGGGGTGTTGGGATTAGCTCCAATGCTCTTTGTTCAATGCTGAATTTTTATAGGGGACACATTTATTTTGTTGGTCCAGTTCACCTAGTGAATTCAGGCACTTCCAAGCCAGGCTGGTAATATGGGGGTCATTCCGAGTTGATCGCACGTAGCAACTTTTTGCTGCCCGTGCAATCAACTAGACGCCGCCTATGGGGGAGTGTATATCTGCATAGCAAGGCTGCGATCGCTTGTGCAGCCCTGCTATGCAAAAAAAAATTCCTGTAAAAGAAGACCAGGGTAAGAGTTACTTACCCTGTGCGATCGATTCAGTGATGCAGGTCCTGGAATTGACACCAAACATCCGCCCTCCAAACGCCTGGACACGACTGCGTTGGACTCACCACTCCCAGAAAATGGTGAGTTGCCGCCCGGGTCCGTCTTCCTCCTGTTAATCTTGCGGACGCCGCTGCGACCGCTATTTTCGGTAGCGGCGTCGCTGCCTGGCAACGGCCATCACCCGTCATTGACGCGCCTGTGCAATGTGGCCGTTCCGACCCGATCGCGCGGCTGTGAAGAAGCGCAGCATGCAATCGGGTCGGAATGACCCCCAATGTCCCACAATAAAAGGAGGACCGTACACTGTTAGTCTCTGTGTCATTACAGTGACCAGCCCAGTAAAGCATAACGGAATTTGCTGCGCTATATAAGAAACTGTTAATAAATAAATAATAAATAATCCTTCCTTTTTTTTGTATGGTGGTGGTGTGGGGTGGGGGGTGATCGGGTGTAAGTCACACCTTTTTAATAACATGTTACATAGTAAAACCATATTGAACATCATCCTAAATGAAGTCTCTTATTTTTGATGCATGCATTTTATGTCTGCGTTTTGGGCTTCAAGGTGTACTGTACAATCTTAAATTACCTCCTTTATGCTTATTTTTACACAAAGACAGCATAAAAATTAACAAGTCTGCAGACCATCATATACTGTATTTCGGATGCTGTTTTTTCATATTTTCATTAATTTATTTGTTTGATTTGTCCTTGATTCTTGTATCTGATAATTACCCTTTAATTTCAATAACTGCTCCATAAGTTAGCGGAGTGTAGAATGCTGTATTACCCTAAAAATTACTTTCACTAATATAAACTGGTCTGTCTTATTACGGGTGTGGTATGGAGGGTCGACAGTAACTAGATCGACAGGGATGCTAGGTCAACAGGGTCTGTTGGTCGACATGGTCTAGGTCAAAAGGTCAACATTAGGTTTTTTGGTGTCGTTTTCTCCGTACAGTGACCGGGAACCCCAATTAGTGCACCGTGTCTCCAAAGCATTGCGAGCGAAGCGAGCCATGCAATTTTTTTTTAACGTTTTCATACTCAACGGTCCACGTGGATTGTTAAATATGAAAAAGTAAAAAACACACCTCATGTTGACCTTTTGACCAACTGTCGGCCAATAGTGGTCGACCTAGACACTGTTGACCTAGTTACTGTCGACCTAGAGAACGTATACCTTTTTTACACTGCACCGCCTCTTCTGATGGTGGGAGGAGTGCATAACGATAGTGACAGTAATGATTCGTGGTTAGATACTTGTTTAAGTGAAGAAGTAGTCCGGGAGAGACTAAGCAAAATTAAGATTAACAAATCACCTGGTCCTGATGGACTTCATCCGAGTGTTCTTATGGAGCTTAGGTCAGAATTAGCAAGACCCCTATACTTGGTTTTCAATAGTTCAATTAGATCAGGCATGGTACCGAAGGATTGGCGTATAGCTGAGGTAGTGCCATCATTTAAAAAGGGATCCAAAAATCATCCGGGTAACTACAGACCGGTTAGTTTGACATCTATAGTGGGGGAAATATTGGAAGGAATAGCATACAGGAGTATCTACAGACCTCTATGATTATTAGCAAGAAACAGCATGGGTTTGTGAGGGGCAGATCATGTCAAACGAACTTAATTAGCTTCTACGAGGAAGTGAGCAATAATCTCGACCAGGGAAAAGCAGTGGATGTGGTCTACTTAGATTTTGCAAAAGCCTTCGATACAGTGCCTCACAGGAGACTGATCATCAAAATAAAGGAGCTTGGCCTAGGAAAAACTGTTTGTACATGGATAAGTAACTGGCTGGATAACAGGATACAGCGAGTAGTGGTCAACGGCAAGTCCTCAAGCTGGACCCCAGTAGTCAGCGGAATACAACAAGGGTCCGTACTCGGGCCACTACTGTTCAGCATATTTATCAATTACCTAGAAATAGGCCTGGAAAGCACAGTGTCAATCTTTGCAGATGATACTAAACTGTGTAGGGTAATTAATTTGGAAATAGACTTGGAGTCTCTGCAGAATGATATATCGAAACTTGAAACCTGGGCGTCTAAATGGAGAATGAGGTTCAATATAGAAAAATGCAAGGTTATGCATTTCGGGACTAAAAAGAAACTTGCATCGTACATATTAAATGGGGAAAGTCCAGAGGTAACAGTATTGGAAAAAGATTTTGGAGTACTCATTGATAATAGGCTTAATTACCGTACATAATGTCAAAGCGCAGTAAAAAAAAAAGGCAAGTAAGGTGCTAGCATGCATAAAACGAGTAATTGAGACAAGGGACGAGGATGTAATCCTGCAGCTGTATAAATCATTGGTACGTCCGCACCTCGAATATTGTGTTCAGTTTCGGGCACCACTGTATAAAAAACAAATCAGTGAATTCGAAAGGGTTCAATGACGAGCTACTAAATTGATTAAAGGGCTAGATGGACTGGATTACGAGGAAAGGCTTACTAGGTTGAATATGTAAACACTGGAAAAGAGGCGTCTAAGAGGAGACATTATCAATATCTTTAGATATGTAAAGGGACATTACAAACAGTTATCAGAGGAATTATTTATTAAAAGAACACTGTTTAGGACACGTGGGCACTCGCTGAGGCTGGAGGAGAGAAAATTCCGTATGCAACGGAGGAAAGGGTTCTTCACTGTTAGTGCAATAAGGATTTGGAATTCACTGCCAGGGAAGGTAGTAATGGCGGACTCTGTAAATGCATTTAAAATAGGATTGGATAAATTTCTGATTGAAAATGATATCCAAAGTTATAACATTTAAAATATTGACGTTGTTAATCTGGGTGTAACATGATTTACAGTTGTTAACTAGTCATAAAACATTACTTCAGCAGGTACATTATAACCAACTCAACTTAATGTAGGTTGAACACGATGGGCATTTTGCCTCTATTCCATCTCAATTACTATGTTACTACAGTATGTTCTTCCTGCTCACTCTATATTCATAATTGATGACTGTTCTGTAAGATAACAGCAGTGCTTCCGGCCATTACTCATTTGTCTCATATTACATAAATAATGGTTTGTAGCCAGATGTACTTGTATATGTGTATTTGTAGCTTTTTCATTTCACTATTATGTCTCTGAAATAGCATTGGTTGTGATCTAGTGGCAAATATCTACGATGTATAAAGTGAAAAATATTTCTCCGGGAAAGGGGTACTAAATAAAGTAGTATTTTATCTTGTCACGTTTTAAGGAGTTTTCCAATAAATTACTTTTTCTTGACCAATTGGAAGTAGTCAACCTGTGATAACTTCTGACCCTCTAAAGTGGCGAAATGACAAATCTAATGGAGATTTATAGGGCTTTCAGCCTTAACATGTATCAGCACCAGCTTGGTATTTATACTACAGTATGTGGGCCTGATGCACAGCTGGTCAGAAAATGAGACCCTATATATACAGTAAGGAGGCTGTGGAAAGTGGTTCACTCGGCGAGTAAAACAGGTCGACAGACGGCGGCAGACACCGATGATGCGGGAGCACGCATCAGCGCTTATCGCCCAGCCATACACACTAGGAGGTTCTGAGCTCAAAGTAGCTGAAAACGCCAAAAGTGAACTACTTTAAGCTCAAATTCTAATAGTGTATATATGCACCTTAAAGCAGAATGTATAAAAGAATGGAGACAAATGCAAATTAGAGTTTTCTGAGAGTTCCAAACATAATGTTACTATTTTGGATGTTGAATTTTGGGCCAAGGATTGGATTGGATTTTTGGCAAAGCTGCTTAATGCCAATTCTTGCAACATATTTATTTATTATTATTATTATTATTATTATTATTTATTACCAGTTATTTATATAGCGCACACAGTGCTTTACAGAGAATATTTGGCCATTCACATCAGTCCCTGTCCCAGTGGAGCTTACAATCTATATTCCCTATCACATGTACACACGCATTCATGCTAGGATTAATTTTGTTGGGAGCCAATTAACCTACAGGTTGAGTATCCCATATCCAAATATTCCGAAATACGGACTTTTTTGAGTGAGAGTGAGATAGTGAAACCTTTGTTTTTTGATGACTCAATGTACACAAACTTTGTTTAATACACAAAGTTATTAAAAATACTGTATTAAATGACCTTCAAGCTGTGTGTATAAGGTGTATATGAAACATAAATGAATTATGTGAATGTACACACACTTTGTTTAATGTACAAAGTTATAAAAAATATTGGCTAAAATGACCTTCAGACTGTCTGTATAAGGTGTATATGAAACATAAATGCATTCTGTGCTTATATTTAGGTCCCATCACCATGATATCTCATTATGGCATGCTATTATTCCAAAATGCAGAAAAATCCGATATCCAAAATACCTCTGGTCCCAAGCAATTTGGATAAGGGATACTCAACCTGTACCAGTATATTTTTGGATTGTGGGAGAAAACCGGAGTAACCGGAGGAAACCCACACAAGTACAGGGAGAATATACAAACTCAGTTAGGGCCATGGTGGGTATTGAACCCATGACCTCAGTGCTGTGAGGCAGTAATGCTAACCATTACACCATCAGTACTGCCATACCCATATATTCATACTCACATAAGTCGTCAGTATAGGCTTGGAGATGCTTTTAAGCAGAAAAAGTGGCAAATTGAATCTGTGCAACATTTATGTACGTATACCTAAAATGCAGAAACAAGACTCTCCTGCACCGAGCAAAAAAAAAAACTAAAAATAAAAATAATTAGAGATTAAATATAAACCCTGAAGTCTTTATTACATTCATTTAAAAGTTCACGTGTAAAAGTGCCAGCACTTTCATCTCGCTTCTGATAACAGAACGGTCCTAACTATACACTGTGAGTAACAGCATCGAGTCACATATATCAATAGTATATGTTTAAATTGAGAACAAAATGTAATCACATGACACACAGGCTCTCCAGAGAGTTAATAACACATTTACAGTTATATGGCCAGTTATCTAAATACTATTTTTTTAATCATTTATTCTTGTTTTTAATCATAAACAATATTATGTCACGTTTGGTGGGTTGTTGTCTATTTATTGTCCCTTTAGTCATTTATTATGTGAATAAGAACACCCTCTAATTAAGCCAAATATTTGTTGCTGTTTCTGCACAGCCTGCGCTTGGCAATATGTTACAGGCAGACTCATGTTATGTTTCTCTATTTATTATGAATGTTGGTTTGTGGGAGTCACAGAAGCATGACGGGAGGTGTGGTGGGCCCCAAGTGTGTTGTCAGGTTCCCCCCTCACGCTCCTGTGACTCCTTATTCATTCCACATGTGCTGCTTTCAACCCCAGCAGCAGCCAAGCGCATGCAGGGAGATCGCCAGAGAGAGGCAAGTGTGGGAAAATGACTATTCCAAAGGCCGTGGCCGGCTGCCAGGCCAGCCCTATGTGTGTAATCAGAGCGAAGCATGCACGCCCGAGACATGCACATGTTGTGTTAACTACCTCACATTCAGCAGGATTCACTGGGAAGTTATATTCCAGGGTGTTATTGCTAGCATAGTTACACACACTCTATTTACTAGCATTCTGCAATAGGAAGTCTAAAGAAATTGTAACATAAAGCAACCCACACATATACAGATTTTGTTGTGACAAGCATACAATTGTCTTATGATATTATACGACTGTAAACAGAAACTGCATTTATCCTTTATTGCACATCGGAACAATCAAAACTACCCGCTGCCCTTCAGAGAGACCCTTCATTTAATATTAAAGAGCAGCCGTCACTTTCTTCTAATTGCTGTCCAGAGCAGCATCTGAGTTCCCTGTTACTGGGATCCTCCGCTCCCCTTCGGGTGTAGTATGGTATACCAGCGGCCGGGCTCCCGGCGACCAGCATACCGGCGCTGGAAGCCAGACCGCCGGCATACCGACAGCGTGGCGAGCGCAAAGGAGCCCCTTGCGGGCTCGCTGCGCTCGCCACACTGCAGGTGGGGCAGATATAACATGTTCAGAGTTAGATTTGGATGGGTTATATTGTTTCTGTGCAGGGTGAATTCTGGATGTTTTATTTTTACACTGCAATTTAGATTTCAGTTTGAACACACCCCACCCAAATCTAACTCTCTCTGCACATGTTCTATCTGCCCTCCCTGCACTGCACATGATTTTGCTCATTAGAGGAAGATTTTGCTTTTGCAATCAATCTTGAATTAGGCCCTATAAACCGCAAAATCTGTACATTTTCAATACTTATGTGCACAAGTGTGTGCCTACTTGTATCCCTGGAAAAAAAAGGTATGTTTGAAGATTGCATTTGGTTGCAGTGCACCTGGAGTCACACCTACCTACCTGGAGTGCCTACCTAACCGTAGTATTTTTGGGACGCTCCTGGAGGGTGGACCACCCTCCCAGATTCAGCTCAATTATCTGGTGTAATTTATTTTTGAATGCAGATCATTGCACCACAACCCCTCCCACCTAGATGTACCCCCTCCAGATATCCTTGAGGTCTGCATGAAAGAGCGGGAAGAGCAGATAGGGAGTTGGTGGAATCCCAAGTTGATTTGTGCAGAGAAAATTCCTGAGCCCTCTCCAACAAAGAAGAGAACATCTCCTTAAATGTGTCTTCCTCTCCCCCTTATCTCATACTAGCGAGTGGCCGTTTCTTCACTCGCATGTATGTCTGTTATTGCTCAGCAGAACTGATTTTACAAAGACAGTAATGCCATCTAATATTGTAATGTATATTTTATATTGCACACATTGATCACACAATTTCTTTGTAAACAGTATTTTCCATCAGGGACTAACAGAAAAATATGCTAGGGGCTGCTAATTAATGAGCAAGCCACGTAAAGCTACTGTCAGCGTCCGGAGTCTTACCGGTACGCTGGGGCCGCGGGGCTGGCTTCCTTGGCGTTGTGCGGGCAGCGGTGGAGGTGGGCTGCTGCGCCGGATCCGTGGGCAGCAGTAGCGGCGGTGAGGGGGTCCGCTCGTGGCGGCGGGACGCCGCTACAGCGGGTCGCTCTTGCTGAACCGTTGCTTGGAGACCAGGGGCAGTGAGCAATGTGGCTTTGCAAAAAGGTCTGCATTACTGGGCGCCGCCATGTTGGAGACCAAGTTTTAAGCATAGTTCCTGTTTCCTGTTTCTTCCAGCCAATCCAGGGGAAGCTCTCCCTATAAAAGGGGGCTGGTTTAGGACAGGGATGCCAGCGCTTCAAGTTACAACCCTGTTGTAGGTGCTTTAGCCTGTGCTCCCAGGATTCCTGCTGTATCTTGGTTCCTCCTGATCCTGCTTGGTCGGTTCTCTGTTGCTGCTGCAGCCCTGCCGTTTCTTGCCTGCTACTGCCTGTGGAAGCGCTCCTGGAAAACCCGGTCCAGTAAGACTCTTTGGGCACAGTCGGCCCCGGGTCTTCTGCCTCGTCTTTCAAGCCACACTCCACAGATCTCCTTCACCAGCCACGCCTTTGTACCACTGACCACAGCCTGCAGATTATTATCTTCAAGCCTCGTTTTCCAAACCACAGTCCACAGTCCTTGTCTCCAGCCACGTTTTCAACTACCATCCACAGTTCCACAGTTCATCATCTACAGTCTCGTCTTTCGAATCACAGTCCGCAGTTCTTCACCTCCAGCCACGTCTTTAACCATTGTGCTTCAGCCTCGGTTCTCTACCTCAGCCCTGTACATAATAAATACTTTCCATTGACTCTCAAACCTCGCCTACGTTCTTCATTGCTCCGTGTCCCATGCGAAGGAACTATATCCAGCCCCCTCATCTGGTTCATTCACAGCCTGCTACCTCCTCGGGCAAATCTCAGCTGCCGGATCCTCAAACCCTGCCAGACGTGACAGCTAGCCATTGGAGAAGCAGCTGGTCCTGAGATCTACGTCTGCAGCCCTCACTGTATGCCTCTGTGACTTGTTGATTGTCATAGCGAAGCAGAAGCTTACACGAAACTGCAAGTGCTTGAATTGAAAAGGAAAATTGTTGGGAGTAAGGGGATATACATGGTATAAACACAGTCCCCTGCGTCACATTGCGATAGAATTTCTGCTTCACTTAGGTTCTTCTGCAGAGTAGCCACTTCAAGTTGGGTTCCGTGGCTTAACTTGGGCAGAATCAAGTTCCACAGAAGCATAATCGGAACACCAATATTCAGTGCTGTGAAAGTCAAATTGCATATTCGATATTTAGAACACCATGATATTTATAATGGATGCGCCTTATACGCATTGTATAGGTAATTCAGTAGGGCGCGAATTACCTCACACTGGGCGCATTACGGTAGAAGACGCATTTTGTTTATAAATATACTGTAACACATGGCAAACATTCCTATATTTCACATAAAATACACGTATCCACCATCAACCCAAAAAAACATATGTATAGTAACATATGTTTAACAGCAACAAAGACGCAATAAAAATTGTATACGCACAGGGATGCATTATCTCACCACGTCTGGTATCCGAATGATCTTCATTTCATTGGCTAATATCCGGTAGTAGCGAAGGGATTATACAGTAGCATGTTGTATTCGCAAGATATTAGCAGATATAAGATATGTGGACATAATGTTCATAGTAATTAAGCAAGCAGCAGCCAGTTGCTTGGCGGGATCCTGAGGGCATCAACAGTCACATTCCTGAGAACAATACCTTTGAATGGACCAATGGATCGCCGCGTTACGAAAATGTTTACATCACGGACCAATAAGAACTGCGTGTTTATTATTGTATTGTGTGTGTTAGAAGCTACTGTATAAATACAGTTGCTTGGATCCATTCCAAAGATCACCCATCTCAGAACTCTCACGGTTATCTGCTGACGACTGTTGCTTGGGCCCAGGGAACGCTTGCGAACGTATGTATACTGGCTGTAACTCTGATTCTGATGTATTGATTGTATAACTGTATACTTGTTATATTGTGGTTATACCTTTTAATCAGATATATATATATATAACTGAGCGTTGGACCTCACTAAACTGTGTGCGAGACTACTTGCTTTCTCTAAGGGACATATTGCTGTGACATTTAGCGCACTATTATTGCATAAAGTAAAAAGACGCAACTAGCGTCCACAGTATATTATAGCACTGGTAATTTCATGTAAGGTAAAAAGTCGTAGGATTTCACAGTGCGATGCTGTGTGCTGGAAGTCAAGCTGCATAAGCGAGTTCAGAAATTCCACACATATAGTCATTTTGGACTTGAGGAGCCTGCACACGCCAAGTGACAAGCGTTTTTTTCCTTTCTTTTATTGCTCCTCCCGGAGGTCGTATCAAGATCATACTGTACATACCTCAGTTTCTTTCTAGGTCACTAAATTATAAAATAGTGAAAGCATGATCCAAATTCATTGAGTAGTTTTTGCGTCATGCTGGAACAAACAGACAAAAATTCTGATTTTTTTTGTCATCTCCATAGTTCATAAACTGTCCCAAGAAGTATATTTTTCACAAAAAAATGCTATGTACAGACACCACCCTTACAGTTTTATTACATGTATAAATAGCCCTTTCCTACAAAATGAAATCTGCTTTGTGCACACCTAATCAGCATTTTGTAAGGAATTCCTGCCATCTGGCAATCTTCTCTGAGGACCCCCATACACCACCATCTTGGTCTACATATCTATTTGCCTCCTGTAAAATGTTGGCACGCTTATACAGAGAGCTGCTATGCCACCTGCTGTAATGATCTAATTGGTTACAGACTGTTCATGTTCCCCACTCTATTAAAAACTGGGATAATACGGACAAGCAAAATAATATTTCTAATTAAAAGGTCTTCGCTTAAAGATAAATGGGCACCAAATGATTTCACGATTTTGTAGCTAAGGATTACAATACGAAGCTTCCACATACAGTACTGTGTAATCCTGCTGTATTTGTAGCACTGAATGCCCTGGAGCACTGTATGAAATCTGCTATATGTGCCACGTGTCTCTTAATCCCAGCTACAGTGTGTACAGGCCACAGTATGAAGTGATGCTGGGTTAGTGCCAGCTCCATAGAATTTGCTATTTAGCTCTTCCATGCTTGGATAGAAGATTGTTATGTTTAGCAGCTCCTTTACATTATTCAGGAAGGACAATAATACTTAGCTTCCATAGAGCCTTAAATAAAAATAATATTATGAAAGTAGTATTCCCAGACCCTTTCCCCTAGGACAACCCCGGAACAATGCATGACAGAAGGGCTATAAACTCCCTTTTTATAAAGCTATAAACACATGATATTTGTTGATCCCTGTGGATTGGCTTATGTGTGTCATTTACATGCAGTAACTGAGCTAATTCTGCAAGGGATGTAATTACATTTCAGAATCTGATGAATCACAAGTCATTAGAATGTACAGAGGTGATGAAGATCGTTATTGTATGTGGGTAACTAGGATGCTGTTTATATTGTACTAGGTGATTCATCGCGCCCTACGGGCGCTCTTCACACCGTCGTTAGGGGCTACGCCCCGTTAACCTCTGCACGCCTTTGAACATACGCAGGGCGGTAGATAACAGAATCAGAAACGCAGGGCAGTATAGAGGGCTTACAGAAATGGTGTCCAGTTGAGATAAGATAGAGATGCGTAGGGGGGGAGAAAGGGAATGTGCAGAAACGCTGTGCGATGGGTAAAGGATAGGGAGAGTCAGGGTGGTAAGGAGAGGATAAAGAGAGGCAAGGGGTTAGACAGAAAATACCGTTGCAAGAGGCTACGATCCATTATCCCCTGCACGGGCTTCAGCTGTGCTATAATTGTTTTTAGATGGAGTATTACCTGATTTTTTTTTTATGGCAGTGGGTAAATATTGTAAGGGGGCGTAGGCCTTTGTGAGGGCATGCAGAGTGGCCGCAGGGCACAATGAATAACATAGTGTAGAGTGTAGTATATATTGCTAGTGTCTGCATTATGAAGTACCAGATGAGTAACAGCAATGCACTGTAGATAAGATACCAAGGTGCTGTGGCCACAGGTAGCAGAGCCGCTTATACACACAATGGCCACAGGTAGCAGAACCGCTTATACACACAATACCCAACAGGTAACAGTGTCGCTTATACACACAGTGGCCACAGGTAGCAGGGCAGCTTATACACACAGTGGCCACAGGTATCAGAGCCACGTATTCACACAGTGGCCAGAGGTAGCAGGGCAGCTTATACACACAATACCCAATAGTGGCAGAGCCGCTTATACACACAGCGCCCACAGGTAGCAGAACCGCTTATACACACAATGGCCACAGGTAGCAGAGCCGCTTATACAGACAGTGCCCACAGGGGGCAGAGGCGCTTATACACACAGTGCCCACAGATAGCAGAGCCGCTTATACACGCAATACCCACAGGTAGCAGAACCGCTTATACACACAATACCCACAGGTAGCAGAACCACTTATACACACAATACCCACAGGGGGCAGAGGCGCTTATACACACAGTGCCCACAGGTAGCAGAGCCGCTTATACACACAATACCCACAGGGGGCAGAGGCGCTTATACACACAGTGCCCACAGGTAGCAGAGGGGCTTATACACACAGTGCCCACAGGTAGCAGAGGCGCTTATACACACAATACCCACAGGTAGCAGAGCCGCTTATACACACAATGGCCACAGGTAGCAGAGCCGCTTATACACACAGTGGCCACAGGTAGCAGAGGCGCTTATACACACAGTGGCCACAGGTAGCAGAGCCGCTTATACACACAATGCCCACAGGTAGCAGAACCGCTTATACACACAATACCCACAGGTAGCAGAGCCGCTTATACACACATTACCCACAGGTAGCAGAACCGCTTATACACACAATACCCACAGGGGGCAGAGGCGCTTATACACACAGTGCCCACATGTAGCAGAGGGGCTTATACACACAATGGGCACAGGTAGCAGAGCCACATGTACACACATTACCCACAGGTAGCAGAACCGCTTATACACACAATACCCACAGGGGGCAGAGACGCTTATACACACAGTGCCCACAGCTAGCAGAGCCGCTTATACACACAATACCCCCAGGTAGCAGAGGCGCTTATACACAGTGCCCACAGGTAGCAGAGGTGCTTATACACACAATGGGCACAGGTAGCAGAGCCACGTGTACACACAATACCCACAGGTAGCAGAGCCGCGTATACACACAATACCCACAGGTAGCAAAGCCGCTTATACACACAGTGCCCACAGGTAGCAGAGCCGCTTATACACACAGTGTGCACAGGTAGCAGCGCCACTTATACACAATGGGCACAGGTAGCAGTGTTGCTTATACACATAATGGCCACAGTATTAGTGTTTCTAATTAATCCAATGTCCATTGGTAGCAACTATACTCACAAAAGTTTGGGGGGTTTGGAAAGGGGGTGGGTTCAGTGAGGTTCCTATCCGTGCGGCTGATCAGCCCGATTCAGGGAATCACTTGTAGCGGCTGTGGATGGTGTCCGAGGTGCTACGTGTGGTGGAGGGGTGGGTGTGGGAGGGGGTCCAGAGGTGTTGTGGGTGGCGGAGGGGTGGGTGCAGGGGCACGGATGGTGTAAAGGGTGCAGAGGTGCTGTGGGTGGGGGAGGGGTAGGTGTAGAGGGGGCGCGGATGGGGAGTGTAGTTGCTGTTGGTGGGGGAGGGGTGGGTGCAGGGGACTGTGGATGAAGGAGGGGGTATGGAGGTGATGTGTGTGTGGGAGGAGCGATGTAGGGGTGTGCGTTTGGAGGTGCAGGGGGGTGAGCTTAGGTGATGGGTTTCAGAAGTGCTGTGGGTGGGGGAGGTGTGGGATGGCACGGATGGGGGATGTAGATGTTGTGGATGGGGGAGGGGTGGATGCGGGTGAGCTGTGGATGGGGGAGGGAGTCCGGAGGTGGTTCGGGTGGTGGTCCAGAGGTGTTGCGGGTGGGGGAGGGGCAGGTGTGGGAGGTCCACAGATGTGGAGGGTGTCTGTAGATAATGCGGGCGGGTAGGTGCTGTGGTTGTGGGAGTGGCGGGGGTGTTGCGGGTGGGGTACGTGATCTGGATGGGGTAGGTGATGTGGATGTGCGGTAGCCAGGGGAGGGGCGGGTGCGGGGATGGTACGGCTGGGGGAGGGGGTCCGTGGGCGCTGTGGATGAGTGAGGGGTGGGTGCGGGGTTACGGCGGTTGTGGTGGGCCAGGTGTGCTGCTGCGGTGGTTGGGGGAGGGTGCTGGTGCAGGGATACCGCAGTTGGGGTAGGGCGGTTGGTGCAGCTGCGGCGGGTAGGGGAGGGGCAGGGGAGGGGGTGCAGCGGTGGGGAAGGGGCGGGTGTGAGGATGCTGCGGGTGGGGTGCCAGGGGTGGGGGGGGGCGTGAGGGGGTGTGGATGGGGTCTGTAGATACTGCTGGTGGTGGAGGGGCAGGTGCAGGAGGCTGTGGATGAAGGAGGGGGTCTGGAGGTGCTGTGTGTGGGGAGGGGCGATGTAGGGGGAGGTGGGGGTTGCAGAGGGTGCGGTTGGGTGATGGTTTGTAGAAGTGCTGGGGGTGGGGGAGGTGTCTGTAGATGATGGGGGTGGGGGAGGGGCCGGAGGTGCTGTGGGTGGGGGAGTGGTGGCTGTGGGGGTGTGGCGGTGGTCCGGATGTGCCGCGGGCAGGGGAGAGGCGGGGATGGGGGAGGGGATCAGAGGGCGCTGTGGGTGGGTGAGGGGCTGGGTCGGGGTTAACGCAGGGGTGGCGGGGTGGTGCGGTTGGGTGGGAGGTGGGTGTGAGGGTGCCACGGTTGCGGGGGCGGGTGGTGCTGCAGGGAGGGGTGGGGGTGCGGGAGCAGCGGTCCTGTGCGTAGGGGAGGGGCGGGGTGCCATGGGTGGAGGGTTGGGAGCAGGGGTGATATGGGTGTGGGAGGGGTTGTGGGAGAAGCTGGTGTGGGAGTGCCGTGGGTGGGGGAGGGGGGGCTGCGGGTGGGAGTGTGGTGCCATGGGTGTGGGGACAGGAGCGGGGGGCAGGGACGGGTGCAGTAATGCTGCGGTTGGGGTGTGGGAAGCGGCTGCGGGGGTTTCCGAGGGTTGGCGTGGGTGGGGGAGGGGGTGCGGGAGCAGGGGTGTTGCGGATGGGGGAGGGGCGGGTGCAGGAGGGGCAGATGCGGTGGTGGTGCGGGAGGGGTGTAGCGGGGGAGAGGTGGGTATGGGGGTGGAGTGGGGGAGGGGCAGGGGTGCCGCGGGTGGGGGAGGGGGCAGTTTGCCGGGGTGGTGCGGTTGGGGGTGGGTGGGTGTGAGGGTGCTATGGTTGCAGGGGCGGGTGGGTGGTGCTGCAGGTAGGGGAGGGGTGGGGGTGCGGGAGCAGGGGTGCTGTGCGTAGTGGAGGGTCGGGGCGCCATGGGTGGAGAGTTGGGAGCAGGGGTGATGTGGGTTTGGGAGGGTTGGGGGGGCTGTGGGAGAAGCTGGTGTGGGAGTGCCGTGGGTAGGGGAGGGGGTGGGTTCTGGGCGTGGGGGCGTTGTGCCATGGGTGGGGGACAGGTGTGGGGGGGCAGTGGCGGGTGCAGTGGTGGTGCGGATGGGGGGTGGAAGGCGGCTGCGGGGGTTCCGAGGGTTGGGGGTGTGGCGTGGGTGGGGGAGGGGATGCCGGAGCAGAAGTGTTGCGGATGGGGGAGGGGTGGGTGCTGGAGGGGCAGATGCGGTGGTGGTGCGGGTGGAGTGGAGGATGCAGGGGTGTAGCGGGGGGAGAGGTGGGTATGGTGGTGGAGTGGGGGGGTGCCACGGGTGGGGGAGGGGGCGGTTTGCCGGTGTGGTGCATTTGGGGGGGTGGTGGGTTTGAGGGTGCCACGGTTGCAGGGGCGGGTGCTACAGGTAGGGGAGGGGTGGGGGTGCGGGAGCAGGGGTGCTGTGCGTAGGAGAGGTGCGGGGGTGCCATCGGTGGGGGGTTGGGAGCAGGGGTGATGTGGGTGTGGGAGGGCTGTGGGAGAAGCTGGTGTGAGAGTGCCGTGGATGGGGGAGGGGGGTGCTGGGGGTGGGGGCGTGGTGCCATGGGTGGGGGGACAGGTGCGGAGGGGGGGCAGGGGCTGGAGCAGTGGTGGTGCAGTTGGGTGGTGGGAGGCAGCTGCTGGGGTTCCGAGGGTTGGGGCGGTGGTGCGGGTGGGGGAGGGGTGGGTGCAGGAGGGGCAGATGCGGTGGTGGTGCGGGTTGGGTGAAGAGTGCAGCGGGGGGGGAGAGGTGGGTATGGGGGAGGGGCAGGGTTGCAGTGGGTGGGGGAGGGGTGGGGGGTGCTGCAGGTGTGGGAGCTACGGGTGGGGGCGTGAGTGCCGCGGGTGGGAGCGGATGTGGGGGATGCGTTGGGTGCCGCAAGGGGGGGGCAGCGGGTGTTGGTGCTGTGGGTGGGGGAGGGGGCAGAGTGCCACGGGTAGTGCGGGTGTTGGTGCTGCGGGTGGGGGAGGGGGTGGAGTGCCACGGGTGGTGGGTGGATGCGGTGGGTACCGCGGGTAGGTGGCGCGGGTGTTGGTGCTGCGGGTGGGGGAGGGGGCGGGAGTTCCGCGGGTGGGTGGCGCGGGTGTTTGTGCTCTGGGTGGGGGAGGGGACAGGAGTGCCACGGGTGGTGGGTGGATGCGGCGGGTGTTTGTGCTACGGGTGGGGGAGGGGGCGGGAGCAGTGGCGCCACAATGTGGGTGCGGGGGGTGCGGGCCGCACCCAGGTGTTACCCTCTGAGGGGTGACACCAAAGTGCGGGCTCCTGTCACAGTGCAGAAGCCAGCACTGCAGCTTCAGCAGTGTCCGGGTGAAGGCCGTATCCCCGACCCACAATGTGCCGAAAACGGGGGGTCGGGACGTGAAGCCACGCCCCTTCCGCGAAGCCACGCCCCCTTTTCACCCGCGACTGCAGTGGGTCTTATAAAAGTAAGTGACGGGTGGATGCCGCGGATGTTGGTGCTGCGGGAGGGGGAGAGGGCGGGAGTGCCGCGGGTGGGGGGCAGATGCGGGTGGTTGCCGTTGGTGGGAGGAGGGGGGGGGGCGAGTGCGGCTGTCAGTGCTCAGCATGTCCCCCTGACTCAGCGGCAGCCGCAAGACTGTGAGGCGGGTAGTGTGAGTTCCGCTCACAGTCAGCGGCTGCGATGTCACCAGGGGCAGGGAGTGTACGGGGAGAAGGGAGACAGGGGACTGGGCGGAGATGAGGAGGGGACTGGGCGGAGAGAGGGAGGGGACTGTTCCTGCCCAGATCTGTGCCTGTGACTCCGCCCAGCGTTACGGCCAGGCACAGAATCACAGAGTTGGGCTAATATATAGGAGATACTGTATCAATGATTACTAGTCACCAGTTACATCTCTGACCTTTTCTTCCTTTACACTCCCATCCGTCCTGTACACTCCACTAACGCATCGCCTGCCAACTAATTACTTCCTCCCACTCCTGCCTTCAAGATTTTGCCCAAGCTGCTCCCTATCTCTGGAATTCTCTACCTCTCCTAATCAGACTCTCTACAAAACTTCAAACAGGCCCTCAAGACCCACTTCTTCATCAATCCAGCCATCTCTCATCCTAACCCTCTGTTCCATGCTCACTGTCTACCCCATCTGTGTCACCCCTGTCTGCCTGCCCCTCCCTTTTAGAATATAAACTCTCCAGCAGAGCCCTCTCCCCTCATGTGCTTTTCCTTCCCATACTTAAGGCCCATACACATTGAGCTATTTTGAGCTGAAAGCAGCTCACTTTTGGTGTTTTCATCGCCGGCAGCTGACGTTCATCTGCAGGTATTACCAGCAGATGAAGGCGGGGTGAATGGCTTTCCATAGCGTCCTGCTATGGAAAGCCGCTCACCCCCGCTGACATCGCTGGGCAGGGGGGAAAATAGCTCAGTGTGTATGCACTGACCGATTTTCAACCCAGCGATGTCAGCGATCATCGCTGTGCATACACGCTGGGCAAAAACACCCAGTATGTATGCACCTTCAGACTGTCTCCTACTCCATACTCCCTACATCAGCACCTAGCTCTCTGTTTCTGCCACCCCAATGTTTATTTCAGTTTCATATCCCCTGATGCAGGGATGTTAATGTACGATGTACCTGTCCTATATTGTCTTGTACTTTTAAGCCGTTGGTTTTCTTGTTTTGCTCACTTGTTTATGTACTGTGTTAGATGCTGCAGAACCCTTGTAGCACCATATAAATAAATAATAACGACTAGAACCATATTGTTAGTATAAAGGCCACTAGAATGCTTTCTGAACTGTAAAGTGATGAGATGGGGCTGCATTGTATCAAATATATGCTATATATAATTAGTTGTATTAAACTGCAGCCATTGTCTGCGCATACTTCACAACTGTCCTGATTTTGTCCCACCCGCAAGCCGTAATGTCCCATGGTGGTGGTGGGGAGAAGGGCGTGGTTAGGAGGACCCTGTCACTCACTGCTCTGTTTAGCAGAGCAGTGGTGAATAGATGCTGTGCGCATGTGTATGGCGTCTATTCATGAAAGACTGGGGACATGCCAGCAGCTCGCAAAGTGCTGGCATGTCCCCTCAGTGATGCAAAAGGGGAGGCGTGGTTTGCGGTCACGGCAATCCAGTTAAGTCACTCCCCTTTTACAGTAGCCATGCCCCTTTTAGATCGCACGTTGCTTCGCCGTACACTGAAGTCCCGCTTCATTAATTATGAATGTTAGGAAGTATGTTTTATGACTATGATTTGAAACAATATACATATAGGCACTGTAGTGCGCAAATATATTCGCACTGATGGGCACTGTGGCACATGTGCAGTGGCAAACCTTTTCAGTGGTGGGCCCAGGTGCAAAGATTTGCTTGGCCCTCCTCTTCTGCTCCACCCCAAGTTTATAATATGCCACACTGCTGTGGGTAATAGGGAGAGGCATCAGGTATAGGGAGAGGCAGAGCGGGACAGTGGGTGACGGGGAGAAGCAGGGAGTGACAGGGAGAAATAGTGGGTAACAGGGAGAGGCATAGGTTGACAGGGACAGACATAGAGTGACAGAGAGAGACAGTGGGAGATGTGACAACACTGGGCAAGTCTTCATACATTGCTCAAAATGGTTGGGCAGCAGTGAGCCGCTTAATTCCCAGCGGCCCCGGTGCAGCGCTCCTGCTGCACCAATGGTGGTTCCACCCCTGCATGTGGACAATGTGTGTTTGTACTATGGGCGCTCATTGAGCACTACAGGGTATAGTGAATGTGTGGGCATTGCTGAAACGATATGTATGTCTGTCACATTGTGTGGATACACTATGCACTGTAGTCACTACAGGGAACAGGCTACATGCTCAGTGATAAATGTTGATGTTTTTAGTCGCATTCCCTCTGCACACATCTGTGTTCTCATAGCAAGTTCTGCTATTGGTCCTTGGGTACCCCATTGTGACGCTTGTCACAGGCCCCCCTTTCCCAAATCCCAGCAGCTGCTAAGTGTTTTCAGAGTTTAATGTGTTGTAATTGGCTTTCTATTGTTAATCCAATAACATAGCATGGGTGTTCATGGTTTGTGGGTCTGCTAAAACAGGCTTGTGCAAAACACTACTTGTTCTTACCCTTCTATATCACAGTATATTTATAGCACAATCTAGTACTGTATATAGGGGTTTTAAGCACAATATAGGATCTCTTTCTAAAGGCTTTTATAAAGCTAATGGTACTTTTCATATTCCTCTGTGGCAAAAATCAGTAAATCTATTAAAAAAAGAAGAAGAAATGCTTAGCTTCTGCGGTGTTCGGTGCACTGTGATATCCTCGTCCCTAGGTGATCCTTTGAAAAGCCCTTGGTAGAGCTTTCCACCAATCCTGTAGTGAGTGTCAATAGAACGCATGCGCTGGCAGGAAAGCCCGCACTTTTGCACTTAACTGAGACACTTGTCTCCACACTAGGAATATGTGACCTTATCAGTTTTGGTATCCAGATAGAAGATCAATAGGTCAACACCATTTGTCGACCTTTGGACTCTGATGACCTTTTGACTGGTTACCCACTGGTGTCGACCTATCGACTCTCTCTCACTCTCTCTCTATACTGTCGATCCATCAATTTGCACAGTGCCACTTTTGTGCAGAATCACGGATTGGTAAGTTTTGAATGGGGAAGCAAAAATTGTGAGACTGCAGAGGAAATCTTAGATTTTACTACGGTTTCCCACTACTGGAGAGCCATGATCTTCTACAACTACAAGAGTAGTCTGCAACAACAGGAGAGTTTTGACCGACTGTAAGCTACTTTTGGGGAGGAAGCACCGTCCTGAACCACTCTGTTTAACCACTTGCCTGGCGTGGTCGCATCAGATGCGACAATGCCTGCAAGTGCTCTATCTAACCTGGTCGCACAGGATGCGACCAGTCAGATAGTGTATTAGCAGCGGCGGGGAAGGAAAACTTCCCTCCGCTGCTGCTGTCAAAGGGACAAGAAGGTCCCTCTGCCTCCCTGCACTCTCCCCTACTGATTGCCGTGCTACCAGTCACTGCTGATCTGTCAGCATGGCAGGATCCCCCCCTATCCAGCAGCTGCAGGCAATGGCAGCCGCTGGGGAGTGTAAATTAACCCACCCAAGCCACCCCCAGACCACCCCATATACCTGGAGGCTGTCCCGGCTTTCAAAATGAACAAAATGAAAGCCGCAATGGTTCTGATGTTCGATGGTCACGATGTTCCAAATCGATGTTTCGATGTTTGAAAAAATATATTTAAAACTATATTTATATATATATATATATATATATATATATATTATTATTATTATTTTTACTAAAATCATTTGGGATAGGGTTAAATTCATGTTCTTCACATAAATCACTCATAAAAAAAACCTGACAATTTCGTAGCTGTTTTTGGCTAAAAAAATCGTCAGTTAATTGGTTAAGTGATTCGTGGAATTTCAGCACTGGAGATGGTCCCTGGAAGGCAGAGTGCTGCGGCCGACCTGTGTCCTCCATCACCGAGGACAATGTTGCTGTCATGTGGGCTATAGTTGAGTTTGACGCCAAAGTGACCATGGCCCAATTAGAGGTTATAGGGATCCATCCACTTGATACTCCACAAAAAGCATGGCCTGTCAAGGTTTCTGCACGCTGGCTGTCCCATCAGCTGACTGTAGAGCAGAAGGAGGCTCGGGTGACTTGTTGCTGCAACTTGCTGCCCAGGTTTGATGGTGGTCGCTCAAACTCTGTCTGGGAGATTTTCAGTGGTGATGAATCCTGGATCTACAGTTTCGACCCCAAGACCAAACAACAGTTGCCCAGTGGACCCCAGTTGGAAGTGCGCTGCCACAGAATTTCCAACATGAGCGCAGTGTGGCCAAGCAGATGGTGGCTGTTTTTGTTGCCAAGACTGGTCATGTAGCTACCGTACCACTCGTGCAGCAGTGTGCTGTCACTGGGACTGGTACACCAGGTAATGCCTGCCACAAGTGCTTGAAGCCATTTCCAAGCATCGTCCAAGAACTCGCGATCGTGGTGCCCTTCTCCATCACAACAATGCACCTGCCCTCAAACCCAGGAAAGTGGTGAATTTTTTGGCCCATGAATGCATCCAGGAGCTTGGTCATCCTCTGTACAGTCCAGACCTGGCCCCCTGCGACTTATTCATGTTCCCACAAATCAAGCGCAGGTGAGTCTCCAGAAGCTGCAGCAGAGACCTTCATCTAGCATGTAGAAGACATACTTGCTTCGGACTGATCCAGCTGCTTCACCAAGTGGTTTTAGCGCATGTAACTTTGCAAAAACTCCTCTGGTGAATACCTTGAAAAAATGTAATGTTTACTTTGTAAATAAAATATTTTTTGTGCATTCAGAAACTTATTGCACACTTCTCGCGGAGTCCGGTTTGAGTTCACATTCGTGGTGATGATATTGTTCAACTAATTCTGCAATTTAGCACACTGGAGCCTTGGTGAAATCCCCACTCCACAGTGAGCGTTTTTTCCCCTGTTCCGGCTAACAATACTGTAAGAGCATGTGCACAGGGATTTGCTGATCCTAATTGCTGAGTGGAACTCGCGAAATCTTACTTGTTAAGCAGCTTAAGGCAGACATGACTATGCAGTAAGCAGTGCAGAATAGGTTAGCACCAGAGACATTTCTTGCGAGTTTGAGAGAACCAAAAAGACAAGCCCTTTCTGCTGCGTTTTCGTAGGAGCTTTGGTTTTTCTCTGCTTAATAAATAGACCCCCCTATGTAAACCTTATTTCTATTAGAACCAACAATGTACTGATTTGTTTTGTCCTCCGTTTTTCACTGCAGCAGAATAAAGATAGCATGCAGTGATGAGGAGCTATGTAGTATAAAGTCGTTTGTATCTTTCTACATAGATATATACTACTCCAGTTTATTATAAAAGCATGTGCCAAGAGTTTAGTATTAAGCACCCAGATACAGAGGCGTCTCAAGGGAGGAGGGGACCCGTGTGCAGACTCCGTGTGTGTGCCCCCTCTTCTCTCGTAGCCGACAGTGCCGCTGATAGCCCTCTGAGCACTAGAGAGTATACAGCGCATGCGCAGGATGCCAAAAAAATTGCCGTTGCGCCATTTTTTCGGAGTCCTGCGCATGCACTGTAGACTCTGGCACTGTGCCAGAGTTTCTAGTGCTCAGTGCACTAGCAGTGACGGTGCCGGCTGCGGAAGAGGAGGGGGCCCACACGAATGCCGATGGACGCCGGGAAGGTACGTATAGAAAAAATGGGTGCAGTGTGTGCCTCCTCTGGACCAAGGGGCCCGTGTGCACCGCACACACTGCACCCATTATAGATACGCCAGTCCCCAGATATCCAGTGACGTTATAGCCTAAGCAGTTTTAGTATGCAGCACATTAAGATTTCCCGTTCTCCTGATGTATGCCTCATAAGCTAAAATATGTCAGAAGCAGCGGTTGCTCCTACTTACTATTGGTTGGGGACTGGCGGTACACCTGTGCCCGAAGAGGAGATGAGACGGCCAACCTCATACCTGCGCAATGGATGCCGCGGTATGACTGCCAAGCACAAACCCCCAGCTACTATGGACTGCACCCACTGCAGTTCACAGAAGCCGGATTGGTGGCTTCCTACAGAAAGCTAGCTCTCTGCTTATCACAGCCTGGTTTGACAGACCTAGAGTGAGGAAACACCTCCCAATGGGACTGCCTTGTGTGTTTGTCTGTCTGTCTGTGACTGACAGGTAGGAGTTCCAATGGGAAGTCACTGCCAGTCACAGTGAAGCCAGTTTAGTCACGAACTCTGTCTGGCTACACTGACACTGAGCTGGGTGGTGGATTTTAAGGTGCACACACACGGTGAGATATTGACTATTTCCGTTTTTGACTTTGCAATTTCCCCTGAACTCCCAGGAGCCCTCAACCACAGATATTGACTATCTTTACTTGAGATTTTGACTAAGTGCCAATTTTGACTATACTATGTACTAGATTGTACACAATATAGTCAAGATTGACCTGCCTGCACAGTTTATATTTTCTTGTGATACCGACCCCACGGGAGCGCGCATCAGTATCGCAAGCTGTGTACACACGGTGCGATTTGCACTAACTTTCCTTACAATTTTGACTATATATTCAAAATTTTAAGGTTACATAGCACCGTGTGTATGCACCTTTACTGCAGCTAGGGTGGCCAATGCCAGGATCGGCGGGATCCCGGGATTTAGGCCTAAAATTGCCCGTGATTCAATCCCGTGATTGGAGCTTTCAATCCCGGGGATTTTGGGATTAGGAAGCTGCTTGTTTTTTCAGTGTTGGACAGCGTGTCCTCAGGAGGCTCAGACGCTGGCTGGCTCCCCTGCGCAGTGTGACCTGAAGTCAGAGGTCACGCTGCGCAGCCAGCCTCCTGTCACTCGCCGCCGAACCCAGCGGAAGTGTGCTCAGCCAGCCACCATCACCCGCCACACCCTGGATCAAGTGACCCGCATGGTCAATGGGCATATAAGAAAACTCACTCAACTTGTGTCTGTAAGTGACAAAATGTCTCGCAAGGGGAGGAGTGCTCCCATCAATCTTCTGGTATGCCTTTTTTATTGACGATCTGTGCATCGCGATCCTCTCTTTAAGCATGCGAATAGTTTTCCCTATATATATTTTGTGACAGGGACAAATAAGCATGTAAGTCACATATTTGGTATAAGTGTCCCCTTAACAGGGTGACAGCAAGTTTTTCCTGTCAGCATGAAGTTACAGTTGACACAGCCAAGGCATTTAAAGGCACCTGTTTTGGAGTTGCAACCAATTGGTTCTCCTGCCCACTCGTGGGCTTATGTCAGAAAAAGTCACATTTTCTTTCAAATTGCGGCTGCTTCGATAACAAAACAACGGTGGCTTGTCACAGTAGTTCTTCATCACTGGGTCCAATTGAAGTATATGCCAGTGTTTAAGAATAGATTGGCAAGTACTGCCAGATGAAATGGAGTATGTGCTGACAAAGACCAAACGGTCAGACTCCGACTTGGTTCGAGGTTTCAATAGCTCTTCCCAAGGGAGTTGCAAACATCGGTCAATTGCTTGGCGGACATTATTTGTGTCGTAACCTCTGCTTTTAAAGTTGTCACCCATCTGTGCCAGGGCATCAGGTAACATCTCACAATTAGAGGTAATCCTTGCCACACGGATAAATTGAGAATAGGATAATCCCTTTTTCAAAACTAACGGATGAAAACTCGATGCAAGTAAGAGAGAGTTTTTGTCAGTGGGCTTCCTGTAAATCCCTGTGGATAATATCCCATTTTGCACACGTACAGAGACATCAAGAAAATTAATCTCAGAGGCATTATGGGTACAGGTAAACCTGATGGACCCCGGTATGTTGTTGCATTTATCAATGAAATTATTTAACAGTCCTTCACCCCCAGTCCACAGTATGAAAAGGTTGTCAATAAACCATACATAAAATTTAATGTGTTCTGAAAACATCGAATCACCCATAATATGTTGCTGTTCGTACTGGTACATGAATAGATTGGCATAGGATGGGGTCATATTGGACCCCATCGCTGTGCCTTTGAGTTGTGGATAAAAGGAATTGTTGAACAAAAAATAATTTTTATGGAGCACTACCTCCATCAGCAAAAAAAGAAATTCCAAAGGAGGACCAACATACTGCGGACTGTGGCTAACGACTTTCTTGACAGCAGAAATCCCCTCAATGTGCCCAATATTGGTGTATAAACTGGTGACATCTAAGGTCACCAGAATGCACCCAGGGGGTCAGTGGACCAATGGCATTCAGCTTGCACAGAAAAAACGTGGTGTCTTTTATGTAATACGGAGTAGATTGACCTACCGGTTGCAAATAAAAGTCAAAATATTGATAAATTGATTGGCCTAAGGAACCACGTGAAGAAATAATGGGCCTACCGGGCGGTTTATTGAGTGACTTATGCACTTTTGGGAAGATATAAATTAACGCAATTTTGGGGAATTCCTGCACTAGGAAGTCAACCGTGGGTTCATCAATCCAATTGTTTGACATTCCTAGAAGGATAATCGAATCGATTTCCTTCTTAAAGTGTTCTATGGGGTCAAAGGGGAGGAGTTTGTAACATTCAGAATCAGAAAGTTGACATAACACCTCCTTAGTGTAATCCTGGTGATTCATCAACACTATTGCCCCGCCCTTATCAGTGGGGCGTATGATGATGTCAGGATTATCACGTAGGCCCTTAACGGCCTCTATCTCTTATTTGGACATGTTTGAAAAAAGCATTCTACCTTCTTGAATTGATGTTAGAGTCTCATTACATACTAGCCTCATAAAGGTCTCTATCGAGGCGTTGTGGGAAGGAGGGTCAAAAGTGCTCTTTCCTCTAAATAATGGTTGTTGCCCTGTTCCTTCACCCTTTCTAAAAAAGAAATCTTTCAACCGTAACTGTCGTTGAAATGTATAAAGTTCTGTTTCGCAATAAAATTTGTTTTGATGGTACGTCTGCACATGAGACAAACCCCTTGACAAAACTGACATTTCTAGTTCAGAGGGTGTATAAGAGGACAGTTTCAGCGCTGTTATCTCCTGCCTCCCTTCTGATTTCTTCCTGTTACTTTTGTGCCTCCTCCCCCCTCGCCTGCAGTGCTTTTTGAATTCTTGTTTCCCCTTACAAAACTCCTGGTATTGGCCCTTTCGCCTAAAAAAGAGGCAGAGTTCTTACTTTGAGAAGAGTGATCAGAGTCGCTCTGAGATGTCTGTTACTCTAAGTCAGTAAAATGTGTCTCAACCCTTCTCCTATAACCTTGCCCCGCTCTCCAAGGCCGTCGATTAGATGGAGAAAAAATCCAATAATGCCAATAATTCACTTCTAAATTACACCAGACTTTCATCAATCTACTAGAGTTGCACAGAATGAATCTGCAACTCAGGTTTTACTGAACTCTATGGCAGTTTGGTCCTATTCTGTTACCTCAGGGCCCCCTGCTGTATGCTCCCAAAAACGTGATCTTGCACAGATTATGCAAGATGACACGGATACCGATTCTGATGCAGCAGACGGTGATGGGGATGTGCTACGGGGGGCGCCATCTCTTGCAAAAGGGGTGCAGTTGATGATAGAGGCCATTAGAGATGTGTTGAATATTACTGATACAACACCTGAGCAGGTTGAGGAGGCTTACTTCACTGACAATAAGAAAGCCTCGCTAACCTTCCCTGCGTCTAAGGAATTAAATGCTATATTTGAGAAAGCCTGGGAAAACCCAGAGAAAAAATTTCAGATCCCTAGAAAGGTTCTGGTTGCTTTCCCTTTCCCGAGGAGGATAGGAAAAAATGGGAAAACCCACCCATCGTTGATGTGTCTGTATCCAGACTCTCAAAAAAGGTGGTTTTACCTGTCCCCGGATCTACCGCGTTAAAAGAACCGGCTGATCGCAAGGTTGACACTATGCTCAAATCCATATACACAGCTTCAGGGGCAATACTACGTCCTACTATTTCCTGTACATGGATTTCCAAAGCTATAGTAAAGTGGTCAGACACATTACTTGAGGATTTGGATACAATGGATAAAAGTGACGTTGAATTGTTTTTATGTGACATTCAGGATTCTGCAGGATTTATGGTGGAATCCATGAAATACATGGGTTCAATGGCTGCAAGGATATCTTCCATGTCTGTCTCAGCTTGTAGAGGACTTTGGATGTACCAGTGGTCTGCCGACGCGGAATCCAGGAGTGGTGTGGAGACCCTATCCTACACAGGTCAGGCTCTCTTTGGGGAAGCGTTGGATGCGTGGATTTCCACTGCTACAGTGGGTAAGTCACCTTTTCTTCCCTCAGCTGCACCTGCTACGAAGAAACCTTTTTCTTCAGCTGCCTCGCAGTCCTTTCGGGCTGCTAAAACAAGAAAGGCCAAGCCGTCCAACACAATCTTTAGAGAAGGTCGGCCAAAATCCAAGAAACCTGCTGCGGCGGGTTCCCAGGAAACAGAAGCCTGCTTCAGGTACGCCAAAGTCCTTAGCATGATGGTGGACAGCGCGGCCTGGAGGTGGGGCCAGTGGGGGGGAGGGGGGGCGAGATTGAGGAATTTCAGCCACATCTGAGTGTCTTCCGGCCGGGATCCCTGGGTGCAAGATATTGTGTCCCAGGGATACAGGCTGGAGTATCAAGATCTCTCTCCTCACCGATTCTTCAAATCAGGCTTGCCAGCTTTGCTGGCTGACAGGGCTATCCTACAGGAAGCCATTCATAAGTTGGTGGAGTCACAGGTCATTGTACCAGTTCCACCCCAAACAAAGGTTACTATTCGAACCTTTTCGTGGTACCAAAACCAGGTGGTTCGGTCAGGCCCATTTTGAACTTAAAATCGCTAAAACCCTTTCTGAGGGAGTTCAAATTCAAAATGGAGTCTCTGAGGGCGGTGATATCAGTTCTGGAGGAGGGGGAATTCCTGGTATCCCTGGATATCAAGGATGCGTACCTCCACTTTCCGATTTGGCCGCCGCATCAAGCTTTTCTCCGATTCGCACTGTTAGACAGTCATTTTCAGTTCCAGGCCCTCCCATTCGGCCTGTCCACAACACCGAGGGTATTCACCAAGGTGATGGCGGAGATGATGGGTCTCCTCCGCAGACAAGGGGTGAACATAATTCCATATCTGGACGATCTGCTGATAAAGGCATCGTCCAAGGGGAAGCTGTTACAGTCCATTGTTCTCACGACCCACCTACTCAGGGAACACGGTTGGATCCTGAATCTTCCATAATCACATTTGGAGCCGATCAGGAGATTGTCCTTTCTGGGAATGATCCTCAACACGGAAGTGCAGAGGGTGTTTCTCCTGGAAGAAAAAGCGTTGGTGATACAAGCAATGGTCCAGGATGTCCTGAAGCCAGCCCGGGTGTCGGTTCATCAGTGCATTCGACTTCTGCGGAAGATGGTGGCCTCTTACGAGGCTCTGCAGTACGGGAGGTTTCATGCTCGACCCTTCCAACTGGATCTCCTGGACAAGTGGTCGGTATCTCATCTGCACATGCACCAGAGAATACGTCTGTCACCAAAGGCCAGGATTTCACTCCTCTGGTGGCTACAATTACCTCACCTTCTGGAGGGCCGCAGGTTCGGGATTCAAGACTGGATCTTTCTAACCACAGATGCAAGTCCCTGGGGCTGGGGGGCAGTCACTCAGGGGGAAACCTTCCAAGGAAGGTGGTCAAGCCTGGAATCCAGCCTACCAATCAACATTCTGGAACTAAGAGCCGTCTACAACGGTCTTCTTCAAGCGGCCCATCTTCTGCGAGATCGAGCCATTCAAGTGCAGTCGGACAATGTAACGTTAGTAGCTTACATAAACCGACAGGGCGGAACGAAGAGCAGAGCTGCAATGTCAGAAGTAACAAGAATCATCCTCTGGGCAGAAAAACACGTGTTGTCGCTGTCAGCAATCTTAATTCCAGGAGTGGACAACTGGGAAGTGGACTTCCTCAGCAGACACGATCTCCATCCAGGAGAGTGGGGACTCCATCCGCAGGTGTTCGCGGAGATAACAGATGTTTGGAGTGTACCTCAAATAGACATGATGGCCTCTCATCTCATCAAGAAGCTTTGGCGGTATTGTTCCAGGTCGAGGGACCCGCAATCCGTGGCGGTGGACGCCCTAGTGACTCCGTGGGTGTTCCAGTCGGTATACGTGTTTCCTCCACTTCCACTCATTCCAAGGGTTCTAAAACTCATAAGGAGAACAAGAGTTCAGGGCGATCCTCATTGCTCCGGCCTGGCCAAGAAGGGCTTGGTACACGGATCTTCTGGATCTACTGCTAGAAGAGCCGATGCCTCTTCCTCTTCGGGAGGACCTGCTGCAGCAGAGGCCGTTCGCTTATCAAGACTTACTGCGGCTACCTTTGACGGCATGGAGGTTGAACGCCAGATACTAGCTCGGAAGGGCATTCCGAACAAGGTTATTCCTACCCTGATACAGGCTAGGAAAGGAGTAATGTCTAAACATTACCATTGTATTTGGAAAAAATATGTATCTTGGTGTGAGTCCAAGAAGTTTCCTACGGTGGAGTTTCAACTGGGACGGTTTTTCCTCTTCCTGCAAGCAGGTGTGGATATGGGCCTGCGGTTGGGATCTGTAAAGGTCCAGATTTCGTCCCTATCCATTTTCTTCCAGAAAAAATTGGCTTCCCTCCCTGAGGTTCAGACCTTTTTAATAGGGGTTCTGCACATCCAGCCTCCCTTTGTGCCGCCTACGCCATGGGATCTTAACGTGGTGCTGCAGTTTCTCCAATTGGATTAGTTCGAGCCTCTACTGGAAGTTGAGGTCTAGTTTCTCACATGGAAGGCTGTCACTTTGTTGGCCTTAGCTTCTGCTAGACGTGTGTCAGAGCTGGGGGCTTTGTCTTGTAAGAGCCCCTACTTGATCTTCCATGAAGATAGAGCTGAGCTCCGGACACAGCAGTTCCTTCAGAAGGTTTTGTCGGCATTTCATATCAACCAACCTAGGGGGTCATTCCGAGTTGTTCGCTCGTTCTTTTTTTCTCGCAACGGAGCGATTAGTCGCTAATGCGCATGCGAAATGTCCGCAGTGCGACTGCGCCAAGTAAATTTGCTATGCAGTTAGTTATTTTACTCACGGCATTACGAGGTTTTTTCTTCGTTCTGGTGATCGTAATGTGATTGACAGGAAGTGGGTGTTTCTGGGCGGAAACTGGCCGTTTTATGGCAGTGTGTGAAAAAACGCTACCGTTTCTGGGAAAAACGCGGGAGTGGCTGGAGAAACGGAGGAGTGTCTGGGCGAACGCTGGGTGTGTTTGTGACGTCAAACCAGGAACGACAAGCACTGAACTGATCGCACTGGCAGAGTAAGTCTCGAGCTACTCAGAAACTGCACAAGTCTTTTCGCAATTTTGATAAGCTAAGATTCACTCCCAGTAGGCGGCGGCTTAGCGTGTGCAAAGCTGCTAAAAGCAGCTTGCGAGCGAACAACTCGGAATGACCCCCCTATTGTGGTGCCAGTTGCTACTGACTCCTCAATTTCATCAAAGTCCTTGGATGTTGTAATGGCTCTGAAAATCTATGTGAAGAGGACTACTCGTCACAGAAAATCGGACTCTGTTTGTCCTGTATGATCCCAACAAACTTGGGTGTCCTGCTTCAAAGCAGACGATCTCTCGCTGGATCAGGTTCACTATCCAGCATGCGTACTCTACGGCAGGATTGCCATTTCCTACGTCAGTTAAGACCCATTCTACTCGTAAGATGGGTTCTTCCTGGGCGGCTACCCGGGGTGTCTCGGCTTTACAGCTTTGCTGAGCGGCTACTTGGTCGGGGTTGAACATGTTTGCAAAGTTCTACAAGTTCGATACCTTGGCCGCTGTGGACCTGAAATTCAGTCAATCAGTTCTGCAGGAGCCTCCGCGCTCTCCCTCCCATTCTGGGAGCTTTGGTACATCCCCATAGTACTAATGTGGACCCCAGCATCCTCTAGGACGTAAGAGAAAATAGGATTTTAATTACCTACTGGTAAATCCTTTTCTCGTAGTCCGTAGAGGATGCTGGGCGCCCGCCCAGTGCTTCGTGTTCCTGCAGTGGTTACTTAGTTCAGTATTACTTAGTTCTTGCTTTACTACTGCTTTGTTACTCGGTTAAGTAGTATTGTTCAGCCATTACTGATGTTTCAAGCTAGTTAGCTTGGTTTGCCTTGTTTGTGTGAGCTGGTGTGAATCTCGCCACTATCTGTGTAAAATCCTTCTCTCAAATTTGTCAGTCTCCTGGGGCACAGTTTCTATACTGAGTCTGGTAGGAGGGGCATAGAGGGAGGAGCCAGCCCACACTCTCTCAAACTCTTAAAGTGCCAGTGGCTCCTAGTGGACCCATCTATACCCCATGGTACTAATGTGTACCCCAGCATCCTCTACGGACTACGAGAAAAGGATTTACCGCAGATACTATCTGGAAAGCACATGAAGCAGAAGGAGCATTGCAGCGTGGAATCCAAGATGGCTCTGGATGATGATCAGCCGGACCTCCTGCCTGCAGGCTCATCCACAGACTTGCAATGGGTCTCTTCCCCAGTACCCTCATTAGACCACAGCACAGCCTCTGAAGCCCCAGATCGTGGGGATAAGGTACTTCCTCCCCCTGATGCTCCATATATACATATAATTATATGGTGAATGCTATCAGAGCTGCCATAGGTCCTGTACTGAAAGCACAAACAGAGGACATCAACAGGCAGCTCTCTCAACTCACTCACCGAGTCGTAGACTCAGAGCATAAACTGGGAGAGATATTTGCTGATGTGGCTGCTGTGAATACTGTTGCACGTCACACTTAATCTATTTATTACATACGAAACAAGATTGATCACCTTAAAAATAGATCCTTGCGAAACAATCTTCGCATAATAGGATTGCCAGAATCCCTTAACCACTTAACTGATGATTTTTCCCTTCAAAAGCGTTAACAACATTGTTTTTTTAAATGTATTTTATTTAATAAAGTTGAAAAAGTATTTTTTTTAAATATTTAAACATTATATTATGCACATCTGCAGAACCTCGTCAAAAACGGGGGGACAGGGTGGGACGGCGCAGTTGTATGAAATCTGACCATGCCAGTTAAGTGGTTAAAGGGCAAGAACTTTATGATTTCATCTGCAGTACCTTACCTACATTATTGAATGTCCAGGGCTCCTGTGCGAATCTCATAGTTGAACGTGCACATAGGATAGGCCCTGCTCGCTCCCAAGAGGGAGACAGACCATGTGCCGTTATTTTTAGAGCGCTGAATTATCTACACAAGCGTTATGGTTGGCTTCTCGCAAACAGAGGAATATCTCCTGGCAGGGTCACAAGGTACTCATATTTCAAGATTACTCGGCTGATTTGTCTAAGACACGCAAAGCCTTCTCCCCGATATGCTCCAAACTGGTATAGCCTAATCAAAAGTTTGCCCTTCTGTATCCTGCCCGGTTATGCATGTTTCATGGTGGTTCCTTTAAGGACTTTACATCTGCTCTGGATGCCGAGGACTTTTTACACGAGAAATCAGTTGATGAATCCCCCTTCGAGTGAATTACAGTATATATCCTGTTTGTTTGCACTATTCATATCTAAATTGTGCTCTGATTGTTTATTTTGGAACTCCCACGCCACTTCTTTACTATTTCCTCGTTGACTAGTATTATGGTCACTTTCCTATGTGGCTTCTCCATTAATCGACTGCATATACTGTTCTACAAAAGCCATGTCCTTTGTAATTAGGAACCTTCCCACCCATCTCTGGGATGTGCACTGCATATTTGCCAAGTTTGTAGCTGTACCGTTCACAGGCGGTTGCCTAGGGGCTTTACATGTTCTGTTTTGATACCTACCTTTATCTCTTGATCCAGAGAAGTCGGTATACAATGGATATGAGAGCTCGTTGCTCATTTTTCTATCTCTTTTCTTTAATTTTCATGTTACTCTTTGTATTTTTCTGTGGGTGTGTCCCCCTTTTCTCCCTTGTGTGACCTCCCCTCCCCTCCTGATAGGTATACATTCTGACAACCGGGAGTACTACTACTGTGACCTTACTGATAATGGATTGGGTAAGATGGATATGTATGCTATGTCTACTGTTACTTATCATAGATGTCATTGATTAAGATTAGTAGCTGGAATGTGGGTGGGATAAATTCCCCTCGAAAACGCATGAAAATTCTTTTGTATCTTTCCAAATTGCATAGAGACCTGAATTTCCTACAGGATCCTCATTTAATTCCTGCCGAGGTTCAGAAACTCAATATGCTGCTGTGGAATGTTCTGGCTTCGGTGTCCTTCTCATCGAAAGCTTGTGGGTAATCATTTTGGCACGGCAACACTTACCTATTGTTATTCAGAATATTACTGTTGACCCCAATGGCCGATATGTCCTTTGTCATGTTTTGATAGAGAAACACCAATTTGTATACTGTAATGTTTATGCACCCAATATTCATATCAATCTTTACTGACTCCGCTGACTCCTCACACTCTTTTGCCGATAATCATGTGTAGAGATTTTAATCTCATCTCCTCAGCTCAACTTGATAAACAAATTCCTAGGGAACAGGGTGGAAAACCTCCCAAATTTGGAGTCTCAGCGTTGGCAAAGCAATTACACCTCTTGGATATTTGGAGGGTGTTACACCCAATTGATAGAGAGTTCACTTGTCTCTCGGCGGCACGAGGCACTATGTCCCGTATTGACTATATTGTAGCTTTGCACTCCCTTTTGCCCTATATACCCAAAGTTTAAATTGAACCAATCTCCCTTTGAGACCACGCTGTGGTCTGGCTGAAATTGTGTATAGCCCCCACTCATTCTAATAAACAATCTTACAGCATAGCTTTATTTGATGGGTTTTTTTCCAAAATGGAGGCATCCTATACATTTCACAGGGAATATCGGTTTCATAGGTTTGGGAACAAATCTAGTAAATTATGAGCTAATTTATTGAGAGGCCAACGTCCCCCGGCCACCATTCATCCATTAAAGAAGCCTGATGGCTCCCTGTCCACCTCTAACGCACAAATTGCATCTGTACTTACTACCTACTATAAAGCATTATATTCCCCCCCCCCCCCCCCCCTTCGCCCTTATGCGATACCTCAGCTTTTTGGGCTGGTCTTCCTATCCCACAGATATCTGCTGACCGCAGTAACTCTTTAACTGCCCCTATTACAGAGCATGAAGTCACAAGAGCAATCTCAGGCCTCAAAGCGGGCAAGGCTCCTGGCCCAGACGGTTTTACGTCTGACTATTATAAGCTACTCTACACGAAAATTTCACTGATACTCACGAAGGTCTTTAATACCATACTTTGCTCTGGAAAGATGCCAACATATTTCAGTGTTGCAGTACTGCGTGTACTACCCAAACCGGGGAGGGACCTGTCTGATCCTGATTCCAACCGCTCTATTTCCCTTCTTAATTTAGATTATAAACTCTTCACAAAAATTTTAGCTGACCATTTGAAACTGATTTTACCCACAGTGATACATCGGAATTAGACGGGTTTCATCATGGGTAGGGTCCCAGTTGTGAACATACATAGGGTCCTTTCAGTGGTAGGGGACTCCCAGTGTACCATGTAAAACACGCCAAGGGCCATACTTTCTTTGGATGCTGAGAAAGCATTTGACATGGTGCACTGGGACCACTTATACAATTCCTTGACACGCTTTGGATTCCCCGTGCAATTCATCTCATGCCTCCGCATGTTGTATACTGCCCCTTCTTCTCAAATAATATGCAATGGCTTGCTTTCAGATGGCTTTCCCATACTGAGGGGTACCAGGCAGGGTTGTCAACTTTCGCTCCTCCTATTTGCTGTGGTCTAAACCCTTGGCTGTGACTTTGAGGCATTCCCCCTTATATCAGGGTATTCAAATTGGGAATATTGGTCTCTGTCTTGCTTTATACGCAGACGATATGTTACTGTTTTTATCTAAGCCTAGTCACGCCATTCCAATAGCGTTTGATATCATAAAACAATTCAGAATGTTCTCATGACATAAAATCAACGTTAACAAATCCAAAATGTTGATACTTAAAGGCCCTCCCCCTTTTCTGCCGCGGAGAGACCAACTGGATGCTATCAAAATAATGCCAATGCATTTAAAATATCTAGGTATTAATGTTCCTCACACGACTTCACTTTTGCATAAACTTACTGGATAACTGACAAAACCTGCCTCTTTCTCTTCTGTGTAGAGAGGAGGTCATTAGGTCCATGATATTACCAAAACTCACCAATATGATGCAAATGTTGCCCATTACTCTCTTCCTGTTGAGTATTACTGAAGCCACAAAATTCCATTCGCTTGCAACTGTTCCTGGACTGTGGCAATTGTTTTTGAGGATGAATTGGCTAATTTGAGTACCAGCTAATCAACCATATCTTAGTATATGGAACTTTTTAGATTCTGCAGTGCTAAGTTTTGCCCAAATTAAATCTAATACATTGTGGTTTTATTAATTGTTGCAACAATATTATTTTTACATATCAATATATTAAAATTGTTATTAGAAAAATTCTTATCCAGTTTCCTAGCGCTAATAATTCATTTGTTGGTACGGTACAGTAGTCCACTGCTCTACCTCTGTGTCGTCAAGTATACTATCCATCCATACCTGTGCTGCATTTTAGTTGTGCGCAGTATATAGTAGGAGGACAGTGCAGAATCCTCTCGCTAGAAAACTGCAGTGCCACTCCTAGATGTGTCGGCCACTTGGGTCGCTTAGCTTAGTCACACAGCTACCCCATTGCACCTCTTTTTTTCTTTGCATCATGTGCTGTTTGGGGACTATTTTTTAAATCTGCCATCCTGTCTGACACTGCAGTGCCACTCCTAGATGGGCCAGGTGTTTGTATCGGCCACTTGGGTCGCTTAGCTTAGCCATCCAGCGACCTTGGTGCAAATTTTAGGACTACAAATTATATTGTGAGGTGTGAGGTGTTCAGAATAGACTGGAAATGAGTGGAAATTATGGTTATTGAGGTTAATAATACTATGGGATCAAAATGACCCCCAAATTCTATGATTTAAGCTGTTTTTGAGGGTTTTTTGTAAAAAAACACCCGAATCCGACAAAAAAATTTCAGGGAGGTTTTGCCAAAACGCGTCCGAATCCAAAACACGGCCGCGGAACCGAATTCAAAACCAAAACACGAAAAATTTCCGGTGCACATCACTAGTCAAAATCAAACATAAACACAAGTCAAAAACAGAGGACCGATGTCGGCGTGTGAACATAGGTAAGTATGTGTGTGTCGGCAGTATGTAATAAAGTTTTACTTGTCACAGTGTCTGTGTACTGTTTTTATTTGGGTATTTTTTTTCCAGTAGAACTACAGGTACCAGTGGGCCCGTTTTTCTCCCGCATGCTGGTACTTGTGGTTCTCCAAGTACCAGCTTGCGGGGGAGGCTTGCTGGGACTTGTAGTTCGTCTGGAAAAAAACAATATTCTGTCATTTTACTCAAGGCTATCAGCCTCCCATCCGCAGCCAATGGATGGGGGGACAGCCTCGGGCTTCACCCCTGGCCCTTGGGTGGCTGGGGGGGACCCCTTGATTGAAGGGGTCCCCACTCCCCCAGGGTACCCCGGCCAGGGGTGACTAGTTGGATATTTAATGCCACGGCCGCAGGGCACTGTATAAAAGTGACCCCCGGCTGTGGCATTATCTGTCCAGCTAGTGGAGCCCGATGCTGGTGTGAAAAATACGGGGGACCCCTGCTCGTTTTGTCCCCCGTATTTTTTGCACCAGCACCAGGCGCAGAGCCCGGTGCTGGTTTTAAAAATATGGGGGATCCGCTGTCAATTTTTCTCCCGGATTTTTAGAACCAGGACCAGCTCGAAGAGCCCGAGGCTGGTTATGCTTTGGAGGGGGGACCCCACGCCATTTTTCCCCGTTTTTTCCCGATTTTTAAAATCGCGGCAAAATCCGGCAAATCGGCCGTTTTTCGCCCGCGGGAATGTCGAATCCGTTTTTCATTGAATATGGTGAATTCCGGCAGCCACCTGCCGGAATTCACCTGTCGAATTGTGTCGAATTAAAAAACGGCGATAATTTGCCGCGATTCGCCGTGAATTGCATATACCCCAATATCAGATCTCCCGGGTCAAATAATTGTGTCACTTTTCTGAGACCTTTATGTTGAAGTCTATATAGAAAAGAGTTCTCTAAACCAGGTGCGAACATAGGGTTGCTCCACAAAGGTAACCAGGCAGAATAGGTCAGATCTCGATGGAGGGATTTATTTACTGCCCTCCATGTATCGTAGGTATCTTTGAGAAAAGTATGGTGGTAAAGGTGTGCTGGAAGGTGGGATTTAGGGGTGTGTAACAGCGCACTTGGCGCGTAGGGATAAAATAAGGCACAATCAAGATCGTACATTGTAAAAATACTAATCTCCATGAACCAATCCGTAATATATCGGAAGAGGAGTGCTCTGGAATATTTTAAGAGATCTGAAAAACCCAATCCACCCTCACGTCTGGGTTGTTGGAGTCTAATCTTCGAAATTCAGGGTTTTTTCGTTTGCCAGATAAACTTCCTAAACAATTTTTTTTTTTTAAAAAGCTGTGCTAAACAGCGAAACGCGTCGGTGGGACAGCTGGACTCTATTCCCTCAAGCCTCTTAAAAGCCTAAAAGCCTAGAAGTCGGATATAGGAACCATTATCCTCAGCGAACTGGACATCTGCAACATTTGACCTGAGCTAATCACTTGGACCAAGTAACATCTTGAACCAGCAACGTAAGGTCTATTCCAACAGCAGTTGGTAAATTCCATTCGCTTGCAACTGTTCCTGGACTGTGGCAATTGTTTTTGAGGATGAATTGGCTAATTTGAGTACCAGCTAATCAACCATATCTTAGTATATGGAACTTTTTAGATTCTGCAGTGCTAAGTTTTGCCCAAATTAAATCTAATACATTGTGGTTTTATTAATTGTTGCAACAATATTATTTTTACATATCAATATATTAAAATTGTTATTAGAAAAATTCTTATCCAGTTTCCTAGCGCTAATAATTCATTTGTTGGTGTTCTAGTTGTGGGGCTTGACTAACCCCGTCATTTAGCTGCTGTAAGAAAAGCAACCCATTAACAGCGCCAAAGGTATTACTTGATAATTCCTTTTTCCACGACTACTGTACCGTACTGCTATATATATACTGGTGGTCAGCGAAATTCTGCACTGTCCTCCTACTATATACTGCGCACAACTAAAATGCAGCACAGGTATGGATGGATAGTATACTTGACGACACAGAGGTAGAGCAGTGGACTACTGTACCGTACTGCTATATATATACTGGTGGTCAGCAAAATTCTGCACTGTCCTCCTACTATATACTGCGCACAACTAAAATGCAGCACAGGTATGGATGGATAGTATACTTGACGACACAGAGGTAGAGCAATGGACTACTGTACCGTACTGCTATATATAAACTGGTGGTCACCGCAAAATTCTGCACTGTCCTACTACTATATACTACAGTGCAGCACAGATATGGAGCGTTTTTCAGGCAGAGAACGTAGATATTTTCAGCACATTGAGCACAGATATTTGCACGCACACTGAGCACAGATATTTACAGCACACTGAACACAGAAACTGAGAGAACGCAGCCATGTCCTCTCGCTATCATCTCCAAAGCTCGAGTGAAAATGGAGGCAACGCGCGGCTCCTTATATAGAATACGAATTTTGCGAGAATCCGACAGCGGGATGATGACGTTCTGGCGCGCTCGGGTTAACCGAGCAAGGCGGGAAGATCCGAGGCTGCCTCGGAACCGTGTAAAATGGGTGAAGTTCGGGGGGGTTCGGATCCCGTGGAACCGAACCCGCTCATCACTAATTTTGACTTGTATTATATTGGCTAGTCTGTTGTAACGACTTGCCTTTCTTTAATTGTCACACTTGACTCAGTTTCATGGCTCACAATGTTTTATTAATGTGTGAAATTTCATGATATATGTCATCTCCCATTATAAATGACGTATTGACACTTTCGCCCTCTGGAAATTTATCTTATGGTAGCGATTGATTTCTTCCATAGTACTTGCCTTTATATGTACACCCGCTATGTTTTTTCACAATGTCATTTTGTTTTGTAAAATGCTGAAAATCTTCAATATATATATTTAACAAAAAAATATATATATGCTGTCACAGCAAAATAATGTTTGCTCTTCAAAGAAGTCCACCCATCTGTTGTGAGAGAAATGTATGTTGCATTGTTTTGAATCTTATTTTTAATTTACACCAATGTCTTATTGTAAAACTTATTTAATAAGCTATTGGAGTTTTTCTTCTAGGTAGTTCATCATTTTTGTTGAGCATAGAAATGAATTTCATAAATTCAGTACTCTTCACAATGTTAAAAGAATGGCACTCTTTAATGACCATCCTTAAAACTGGTTCATCTGTTTTAGATTGGTGGCAGATATTGGCTTGGTTTTAAACGTAGTGAGTTGGCTTTTGTTTTTGATTAGAATTGCCAATAATTGTTGAAGAAGAAGATGCTACAACAATCAGCTCAGGAGGAGTTGCTGATGAAGTAAAATTGTAATGCTGGTTGTTACCTGTATTTGAAGTCTTCGTATTCTTTATGAATTGGCAATGGCCTTGTATGACTTTCTGTTAGGTTAATAATGGGATGTTTAAGCTGCAAATGTTTTGTCACATTTGAATTGGAAAGCCCCCTGCCAGACAGCACAGATGAGCATATATTGCATTTCACCATTTCCTTTGAGTGCAAACAAATTAATCCCACAGTGGACTTTTTAACGCCATGATAGTACCACACTCAGTGGAACTTACTCAAACTGCTGCAGTGCTGAGTCTGACATTACATCACTGAACGGCCTTGCTTTTGCTAGCCGTTTGGTGGGCTGGCAACTTAAATCATCCAGGAAGTGCAAAAGAGCAGGGGCTCAGAGTTGCTGACAACTCCAGCAGGCCCTGGCACTGGGAGGAGACATGGCCAACTCAGGGAGGTGTGGATAGTCATATTAATTCTAATTTATGTGCAGCCGCGTGCACTGCAACTGGAGAGGGCGCCAGTAGCAGATCCGTAGGGCGGGGATGCGGTCACACCCATCCCCAACTAGACAGGCGCCCATCACGAAGGAGGAGAGACGAGAGAGGGCTGACTGCTTCCTCACCAGCCTCTATCCCCGGTATGTGATCAGCATAGCGCTTGTCGAGATCACGGCAATACCGACGCCGGGATCCCGACTGGAGCACCATACCACCGCCGGTAAACTGAGCACACAGCATGGCGAGCGCCCTGCTGGCATTTCACCGCACGGGATGCCGATGTCGGTGTACTGACCATCACCATCCCATGCGCCGGGATACCATTCTGATCCCCTCTCTCCAGCCTAGTACAGTCAGTGAGTGCACAACAGAACCAGCGTGTGTTGAACTGAGCAGAGAGAATGCTGCAGATGCAGTCTCCTCCAAGGCCATGGAGTATTATGTCTCGACATGACAATTTTTTTGTGATTCAAATCATTCAAACATCTACGAGAGTAGAGTCAATGTGTCAAAACATTCACCCAGTAGCCATCTCAATTGGCATTTCCATCCAATAAGCGGCTTAATGAGATTGACATACCCATGGGTGGCCAAACTGGACAGCCAAACACTTGTAACATTAGTACAGTCTGTCAGTGTAGTCGGAAGACTGCCACACACGTGGCATGATCGGCACTCCTCTTCCGATTTGCCATCTAATTAATAGGACCATTGCTCTCCACTGCACTAGTGCGCTTGTTGGTTTTATTTTAGGCCACAAATTGCATGGTCTGGCTAATTGCTGCTATATTGGTACAATATATTTTTAATATTTAAAAAATGTTTTAATATGTTTTTGAAATGGTTAAAGCAAATTATTGTTTTTGATTTCTTATAATAATGGCTGTTCATATTGTATTTATGCCTTTTCCATTCCTTCTTTTTGACAACAGATGGCAGCACAGAAGCTCAGACCCGTTGGCAGTGTGACATTCTCGATCTCCAGCCGCACAGACTCTGGAGTCCATGCGCTCTGTAACTCTGCACATGTGGATATTGAGAGGGGACCAGGAAAGGCTCCATTCTCCGAGGACGTCTTGGTCAAAGGTTTGAACTTTCATCTGTATGCAGAGCCCATTAGGTGGGTCACACCAAATGGTGTAATTTAGCAAAGAACCTTATGAAAGGGGGTGATGGAGTACTCCTAGTCCTACCAGTTCCTCACTGAAGCTCAACAACTGGAAGATCTTTAGATGTTAGAAATGTTGTTGGCTTCCACCAAGATTTAGGGGATTATGTATCAAACCTTCTAAACAGTGGACATATGGAGAAGTTGCCCATTGCAGCCAATCACATTCCAGCTAACATTTATCAAGTACATTTTTTTTTTTCCAAAAGTTTTTATTGACAGGTAAAATCAAAAACAGGTTATACACATATATAGGTCAAGTGTAGCTCGCAATAACAAAAATGGATCATCAGTAAAGTACCTCAAACAAGAGAGAGAACAGTAATCATATAAGAGTCAGGAGCATATACAGAACAATAAAGACCATAGAGAACAGACACGGGATAAGTAAAACACATCATTGGGTACATAAGGACACATTCTGAGACAGGGCCGAATCAGAACAGGGCACCAGAATAGAGTACTTCTAAATTATACAATTTAGTTGTCTGGAAACACCTCCGTAAAGCCTCTTTAAGTAACGGGGATAGAGTGTGGACATATGGAAGCCATACGTCAAAGTGTTTCTCAGTCAGCTTTTCTTTGTGAAGTGTGGTATTTGTCCAATCTAGATGAAACAAATATGAGATCCTGGGGTGTAATGGTGAAATGGGAATGGGGTCTAGGGAAATCCATTGGGAGAGTATCTTTTTTTTGTGTGGCAGCAGCCAATTTGACCAATAGAATACGGTTCCCTTTAGACAATATAAAGGGGGGTGATTTAGGATAAATGCCCCAGAAATCCCAGGTTTTTCTATGGTGAATTGAATTTTCTCTTACGTCCTAGAGGATGCTGGGGTCCACATTGGTACCATGGGGTATAGACGGGTGCACTAGGAGCTACTGGCACTTTAGGAGTTTGAGAATGTGGGCTGGCTCCTCCCTCTATGCCCCTCCTACCAGACTCAGTTTAGAAAATGGAGCTCCCGGAGGAGCTAGTCACAGCTAGGGGAGCTCCATAGGAGTTTTCAGTTTGTTTGTTTTTTTTTTTTTTTACAGTTTAGGCACAGGGAGGCTGCTGGCAACAGCCTCCCTGCTTCGAGGGACTAAGGGGGGGAGTAGTGTCCGCCCTGCGGGGTCTGAGACACTATCTCCGCTGACAGGACACTGAGCTCCTGAGGGGATCGAACTTTCGCCGCCACAGGGGATTACTCACCCCAGCAGCATGCCGTCACCCCCTTACAGAGCTAGAAGATTAGTGGTGAGTTAGTCACCGGCCCCCCTAGCAAGCGGGGAGCCGGTGTGAAGATGGCGGCAACAGGGTTGGGAGCACAGTACTAATTGCGCTCCGGGGCTCAGCGGTACATGGTGCGGCGCTGTGAGGGGCGCCCTGAGCCAGCGCCTACACCATACACTGTCCAGCAAGCTTGTCAGGGTCCCAGGATCGCTGCCAGCACATTTCCTCAGGCCAGTATAAACTTCAGAAGAGCGGGAAGCAGCGCCATGAAAGGGGGAGGAGCTTTTCCTCAGAGCGGACCCAGCAGCGTTCAGCGCCATTTCCTGCCTGCAGAAGCGCTGACAGGGAGAGCTGTCCCTCCCGATCAACTCCAGCTGTCTTGCACTGTACCAGGGGGATGTAGAAGGGGGGGAGGCTGTATATCTGTACTGTGTAACCTATTAAAGTGCACAGTAAGTGCGGGGTAGGGGTTTCCCTCTATCCTGAAGTGCTGTGTGTGGGTTGGCTCCAATCTCTGCGTCTCTCTTGGTATTCTTAGGGGGGAAACTCTGTCTACCCCTTCCGTGTGTGTGTGTGTGTGTGTGTGTGTGTGTGTGTGTGTGTGTGTAGTGTTTGTTGTCTCCATAAAACTATGTCCAGGGACTCTGTGTCATATGCTGCAAAGGATAATTCCTCTCAGGATGAGCCCATTCCATGTAATCAGGATTGTACTGTTTTAGCGCAGGTCCGTGCAAGGGAGCCTGAGTGGTTAGCCTCTCTTAAAAGTATGATTTCTCAGATTTCTACTAGGGTTGCACAAAATGAAACTGCAACTCAGGTTTTACAGAACTCTATTGCACTTTGGTCCGGTTCTGTTCCCTCAGGGCCCCCCTAATGTACGCTCTCAAAAATGTGCTCTTGCCCAGATTATGCAGGATGACACGGATACTGGTATGGCAGACAGTGATGGGGATGTGCTGTGGGGGGCGGCATCTCTTGCAAAAGGGGTGCAGTTGATGATTGAGGCCATTAGAGATGTGTTGAATATTGCAGATACAACACCTGAGCAGGTTGAGGAGGCTTACTTCATTGACCATAAGAAAGCCTCACTAACCTTCCCTGCGTCTAAGGAATTAAACGCTATATTTGTGAAATCCTGGGAAAACCCGGAGAAGAAATTTCAGATCCCTAGAAAGGTTCTGGTTGCTTTTCCCTTTCCTTAGGAGGATAGGAAAAATGGGAAAACCTGCCCATTGTTGACGCGTTTGTCTCCAGACTGTCTAAAAAGGTGGTTTTACCCGTTCCAGGATCTGCCGCGTTAAAAGAACCGGCTGATCGCAAAATTGACACTACGCTCAAATCCATATACACGGCTTCAGGGGCGATATTACGTCCTGCTATTGCCTGTGCGTGGATTTCTAAAGCTATAGTAAAGTGGTCAGGCACATTACTTGAAGATTCGGATACATTGGATAAAAGTGACGTTGAATTGTTTTTACGTAACATTCAGGATTCTGCAGGATTTATGGTGGAATCCATGAAAGACCTGGGTTCGATGGCTGCAGGGATATCTTCCATATCTGTCTCGGCTCGCAGAAGACTTTGGCTGCGCCAGTGGTCTGCTGATGCGGAATCCAGGAGAAGTGTGGAGAACCTACCCTACACAGGTCAGGCTCTCTTTGGGGAAGCGTTGGATGCGTGGATTTCTACGGCAACCGCGGGTAAGTCACCTTTTCTTCCCACAGCTGCACCTGCTACGAAGAAACCTTTTTCTGCAGCTACGTCACAGTCCTTTCGGGCTGCCAAATCAAGAAAAACCAAGCCGTCTAACACCTTCCTTAGAGGAGGGCGGGCAAAATCCAAGAAACCTGCTGCTGCAGGTTCCCAGGAACAGAAGCCTGTTTCAGGGACGTCAAAGTCCTCAGCATGACGGTGGACCGCGCGGTCTGGAGGTAGGGCCGGTGGGTGCTAGGCTCAGATGATTCAGCCACGTCTGGGTGTCATCCGGCCTGGACCCCTGGGTACAGGATATTATGTCCCAGGGGTACAGACTGGAGTTTCAAGGTCTCCCACCTCACCAATCCTTCAAATCGGGCATGCCAGTTTTGCTGGCAGACAGGGCTATCCCAAAGGAAGCCATCCAAAATTTGGTAGAATCACAGGTCATTGTACCAGTTCCACCTCAGCTGCAAAACAAAGGTTACTATTCAAACCTTTTTGTGGTACCAAAACCGGATGGTTCGGTCAGGCCCATTCTGAACTTAAAATCGCTAAACACCTTTCTGAGGGAGTTCAAGTTCAAAATGGAGTCCCTGAGGGCAGTGATATCTGGTCTGGAGAAGGGGGAATTCCTGGTATCCCTAGATATCAAGGATGCGTACCTCCACATTCCGATTTGGCCGCCGCATCAATCTTTTCTCCGAATCGCACTGTTAGACTGTCATTTTCAGTTCCAGGCACTGCCATTCGGCCTCTCCATGGCATCAACGGTGTTCACCAAGGTGATGGCGGTGATGAGGTTCTCCTCCGCAGACAGGGGGTGAATATAATCCCGTATCTGGACGATCTGCTAATAAAGGCATTGTCCAAGGAGAAGCTGTTGCAGTCCATTGTTCTCATGACTCATCTGCTCAGGAAACACGGTTGGATCCTGAATCTTCCAAAGTCACATTTGGTGCCGACCAGGAGGTTGTCTTTTTTTGGGAGTTATCCTCAACACAGAAGTGCAGAGGGTGTTTCTTCCAGGGGAGAAAGCATTGGTGATACAAACAATGGTCCGGGATGTCCTGAAGCCAGCACGGGTTTCGGTTCATCAGTGCATTCGCCTTCTGGGGAAGATGGTGGCCTCTTACGAGGCTCTGCAGTATAGGAGGTTTCATGCTCGGCCTTTCCAACTGGATCTCCTGGACAAGTGGTCGGGATCTCATCTACACATGCACCAGAGAATACGTCTGTCGCCAAAAGCCTCTGGTGGCTACAACTACCTCACCTTCTGGAGGGCCGCAGGTTCGGGATTCAGGACTGGGTCCTTCTAACCATGGTTGCAAGTCTCCGGGGCTGGGGCACAGTCACTCAGGGGGAAACCTTCCAAGGAAGGTGGTTAAGTCTGGAATCCGGCCTGCCAATAAACATTATGGAACTAAGAGCCGTCTACAACAGTCTTCTCCAAGCAGCCCATCTTCTGCAAGATCAAGCCATTCAAGTGCAGTTGGACAATGTAATGACAGTGGCTTACATAAACCGACAGGGCAGAACCAAGAGCAGAGCTGCATTATCAGAGGTAACAAGAATCATCCTCTGGGTGGAAAAACACACGCTGGCGCTGTCAGCAATCTTCATTCCGGGAGTAGACAACTGGGAAGCGGACTTCCTCAGCAAACACGATCTCCATCCAGGGGAGTGGGGGCTCTATCCGGAGGTGTTCACGGAGGTAACAGATCTTTGGGGTGTCCCTCAAATAGACATGATAGCCTCTCGTCTCAACAAGAAGCTTCGACGGTATTGTTCCAGGTCTAGGGATCCGCAAGTGTTGCAGTCGGTATACGTGTTTCCTCCACTTCCACTCATTCCAAGGGTTCTAAAACTCATAAGGAGAACAAGAGTTCAGGCAATCCTCATTGCTCCGGACTGGCCAAGAAGGGCTTTGTATGCTGATCTTCTGGATCTACTGCTAGAAGAGCCGAGGCCTCTTCCTTTTCGGGAGGACCTGCTACAGCAGGGGCTGTTCGCCTATCAAGACTTACCGCGGCTACGTTTGATGGCATGGAGGTTGAACGGCAGATATTAATTCGGAAGGGCATTCCGAACAAGGTTATTCCTACCCTGATACAGGCTAGGAAAGGAGTAACATCTAAACATTACCATCGTATTTGGAAAAAATATTTATCTTGGTGTGAGTCCAAGAAGTTTCCTACGGTGGAGTTTCAACTGGGATGGTTTTTCCTCTTACTGCAAGCAGGTGTGGATATGGGCCTGCGGTTGGGACCAGTAAAGGTCCAGATTTCGGCCCTATCCATTTTCTTCCAGAAACAGTTGGCTTCGCTCCCAGAGGTTCAGACCATTTTGAAAGGGGTTCTGCACATCCAGCCTCCCTTTGTGCCGCCTACAGCGCCATGGAATCTTAACGTGGTGCTGCAGTTTCTCCAATTGGATTGGTTCGAGCCTCTACAGGAGGTTGAGGTTGAGTTTCTCACATGGAAGGCTGTCACTTTGTTGGCCTTAGCTTCTGCTAGACGTGTGTCGGAGCTGGGGGCTTTGTCTTGTAAGAGCCCCTACTTGATCTTCCATGAAGATAGAGCTGAGCTCCGGACACATCAGCAGTTCCTTCCAAAGGTTGTGTCGGCATTTCATATCAACCAACCTATTGTGGTGCCAGTTGCTACTGACTCCTCAATTTCATCAAAGTCTTTGGATGTTGTAATGGCTCTGAAAATCTATTTGAAGAGGACTGCTCGTCACAGAAAATCAGACTCTCTGTTTGTCCTGTATGATCTTAAGAAACTTGGGTGTCCTGCTTCTAAGCAGATGATCTCTCGCTGGATCAGGTTCACTATCCAGCATGCGTACTCTGCGGCAGGATTGCCGTGTGCTACGTCAGTTAAGGCCCACTCTACTCGTAAGGTGGGTTCCTCCTGGGCAGCTGCCCGGGTTGTCTCGGCTTTGCAGCTTTGCCGAGCGGCTACTTGGTCGGGGTCGAATACGTTTGCAAATTTCTACAAGTTCGATACCTTGGCTGCTGAGGACCTAAAGTTTGGTCAATCAGTTCTGCAGGAGCCTCCGCACTCTCCCTCCTGTTCTGGAAGCTTTGGTTCATCCCCATGGTACTAATGTGGACCCCAGCATCCTGTAAGAGAGAGAAAATAGGATTTTAATTACCTACTGGTAAATCCTTTTCTCGTAGTCCGTAGAGGATGCTGGGAGCCCGCCCAGCGCTTTGTGATCATGCTGTGGTTACTTAGTTCAATACTACTTAGTTCTTGGTTTAATACTGCTTTGTTAATTGGTTAAGTAATACTGTTCAGCCGTTACTGATGTTTCAAGCTAGTTAGCTTGGTTTGCCTTGTATGTGTGAGCTGGTGTGAATCTCGCCACTATCTGTGTAAAATCCTTCTCTCGAAGTTGTCTGTCTCCTCGGGCACAGTTTCTAGACTGAGTCCGGTAGGAGGGACATAGAGGGAGGAGCCAGCCCACACTCTAAAACTCTAAAAGTACCAGTGGCTCCTAGTGGACCCGTCTATACCCCATGGTACTAATGTGGACCCCAGCATCCACCTACGGACTACGAGAAAAGGATTTTCCGGTAGGTAATTAAAATCCTATTTTCAAATAATTTGTAATATACATTTGAAGTGCGCGCCACAAGGCCTGCACCTTTGGGTAAGACCATAGGCAATGAATGATATCAGCTTCTGGTGAGCCACATTTAAAACAATTGGACGTAGGGGCAGCTCCAGTAAGAAACTTCTGTTTAAGTGTAACGTAGGTCCTATGCAATATTTTCTGGTGCATCTCCGAGTATGATGTTGACACTAATGCTTTATCTAAAGATATAGTAACATCCAGAATGGACTTCAATGTGAAGTCTGGAAACTTCAGTTTACAACGCAATAAACCCGCAACACCCGAGTCTAAATCAAGTAAGGGTCGTGACTGGTTGTGAATGAAAGCAGTGGAGAAATGGCCACCCGGATTATGGCGTAATGCTCCATCTAAAGTGTTGGTCTTATCAGTCACGGTCAAAGTTGCCAGAACCATTTGTATAGAACTACATGCCTGTAAGAAGGGAAATAAGGGCACCACCAAAGATGAAAAACGTTCCATTGTCTGAGAGTGCATGAACAGGGCTAAATCTTCCTTACTTAAGAAATTAATATATTTGAGGCCCCCCATATACAATGTATGAAATATCCGTTAGGTATTATGTGGTTCAAAGGTGGGATTGCCCCAAAGAGGTAAAAATAAAGAGGTTTGTCATGACAGTTTCATTTGAGAACGTAACGTCCTCCACGCTATACATGGAGATGCTAATAGAACATTGTCTTTTATAAAGTCAGGCATGGAGTGTGGTGTGCAGTGTGTAATAGGGATATTAGATTCCAGTTTGGTGCAAAAGTTTGTTCTAGTTGTAGGCTAGCATAGACGTTGCGTCCATTTATCCAGTCCGTTGCAATTCTGTAGTTTGCTGCCATTGCGTAAGTGTGTAAACAATGTAGGTTAAGGCCTTATCCAAGCGGGTGAATGTGCTTTTGGGCGGGATTAACGGAAGCATTTGCAATACATATAAGGAACATGGAAAGCTAATCATTTTATATAAGTGACAACGGCCAGTGTATGTCAAAGGGAGATGAGCCCATTTAGAAAAATCCGTATAAGTTCGAGTAAGTAGGGGAGAGAAGTTTAAGGCGTACAATTTTGAAGGATGACTATGGATTTTGATACATAAGTAGGTGATACAATCGTCAGTTGCCCAGTGGAATGGAAAGGAGGCATCAATGTAAATACCAAGAAAAAGGAAAATGTTCTAGAGAATGATCTAATGTGAGAGTGGAGCACTTTTGTCTGAGTGCCAGCAGCTGTGGTAAAAGCACTGTTACTTGCAGGGTGAGGAGTGCAGAATCAGGCAAAGACATACGCTGTAACCTCTGTTGTGAGGTATGGGGAGGACATATATGGTGTAGCGTGGGTTAATTGTTTGCAGGTATGAAAAAAGCCTGTGTATATTAAAGAAGGGGAAAGCCCTGTGCCCCAAACACAGTCTCCGGTGTGAGGCAGAGGATAGGCAGGCAGGGTGCAGCGTAGCAGAATGCCCCCAGGTATTATAGCAGGAGACAGTCTGTTGAGCAGGGAGGCAAGGGGGTGGAGAGCCCACCTCCCCCAAGCACAGCCGTGGATGAGCGCAGGCAGCAACCAGCGCGGTACCTGCTGAGCTGGTGGTCCCTGATGGGGAGGCTCTATTCACAGCTGAATGCCGAGGTGATCCTCGCCGCCCACCGCACACAGCACCCACCGCTCTCAGAGGCAGGGAAGCTCAGATTGCATGGAGCGGAGAGGAAAGCAGGGGTTCCTCCTACCTGCACAGCAGCTCCAGCGGGACACAGGCAGGGCTATCGCGTCCCGATCCAAGATGGCCGCCGTCACACACCGCACAGAGCGTGTGCTGACTCTGGCAGCGAGTAGAGTGCAGGGGCGAGCCGGGAAACAGCACCACTTCGCCCCCAGTATCTCCAGACCCCGCAGGTGAAAAAGCTGGGGTCTCAGTCCTGATGCAGCCAATAGTATAGTGCAAAATAGTGCTCACTTAAAGGGCCTAATTCTGAGTTGATCGCAGCAGCAAATTTGTTAGCAGTTGGGCAAAACCATGTGCAATGCAGGAGGGGCAGATATAACATGTGCAGAGAGAGTTAGATTTGGGTGGGGTGTATTCAAACAGAAATTTAAATTGCAGTATAAAAATAAAGCAGCCAGTATTTACCCTGCACAGAAACAAAATGACCCACCCAAATCTAATCTCTCTGCACATGTTATATCTGCCTCCCCTGCAGTGCACATGGTTTTGCCCAACTGCTAAAAAATTTCCTGCTGCAATCAACTTGGAATTACCCCCTAGATGTAGAAATGGCGGCCTTATTCTTCTAAGTTCCCTGTTAGAAGGAACTGAAAATAAAAATATAACACAATAGAAGAATTGGCGCCCACAATTCGTATCAATGCCTAATAATGTAAACAGACCCCTTAATAGGTTTCACTCTTAAAATATAATAGTGACATGTTCCATCTAAAAACTTTTTTTATTATTGTAAAAACATAAAATCAATATTTGTACAGAGGAGGTGTGGTAAATCACTTCACCTCAGCCACCCTTGCAGATCCAATGAGGGTTCGCCTGCTCAGTGATTTGTCTCTGAACCTGAGCATCTGATTTTCCATGTGCAAATTGTCTTACTACAAGGCTTGACTGATTGGCCAATTTTGAAGTTCTAGTGGCATATACGGTCTTGTCATCAAGCATTCACGAATGAGCTGTTGAGATTGTGGTTCCATACACTATTCAGACTTGCCATTCAGTTGAGATTCACCCCTGATGAAGTCTTGGAGAAAAGACTAAACGCGTTGGATGTCTTCTCATGAAGTTCATATTTGAATCAATATTAAAGAAAAAGAGGAAATTACAGAATATTACCTGCAAATTATTACTGTGGTCATTGATCTGTAAAAAGTGTGAAGTGATTTACCACACCTCCTCTGTACAAATAATGATTTTATGTTTTTACAATAATAAAAAAAGTTTTTAGATGGATCATGTCACTATTATATTTTAAGAGTGAAACCTATTAAGAGGTCTGTTTACATTATTAGGCATTGATACGAATTGTGGGCGCCAATTCTTCTATTGTGTTATATGTGTGTGTATATATATGTATGTATATATATATATATATATATATATAGATACATATAGATATAGATATATATATATATACCACATCTGTATAGGCGGCACTCTCTGCGAATAAATCAAGACAAAACTTCCAGGATACTGTCTGTCAACGTTTCAATGTAAATCATTACATTTTCATCAGGACAAATACACATACAACCAAACATACCTATATAGCCCCCTCTGATCGTCCATGACGCCGTCCGTCAGCCGCGTCCGCCCGTCACTTCCCGCCCGGTCCAATGACGTCATCCGCAGGCGCCGGCGTCCGGCGTCATGACAACCTAGACGAAGCACACCGAAAAAAACAAAAAACAAAAAACAAAAAAGTGACCAAGTGTTGAGCATAAATAAAGTGCAAATCAGCAAAAGATACATATTATCATCCTGTAGATAAGTTGAAGACTGCAAAATACTCTAAGAGTTTAAGCTGTTGCAATATATCAATTTCAAAGTAGACTCATGCAGAAAAAAAAGCAATCAAGACTTCATAAAATACATATTAATAGCAGCTAGAAAGAACAGTGTCCTATGAATAATGGCTAGCACATAGAAGTAGCACAGCTATATTGCAAACATTTAGACTAGCAGTACAGCTTGATAAAAAGACATTATTAATATAAAAATATCTGTGGAGACCATACAAACTCCACACCAAAATATATCATTGCAGTCAATAGAATCAAAATCTGACTACGTATATGCATCCCAAATTTCCAGCGAATACAAACAATCATGGGGCCAGAAATAGAAACTGAGACAGATGTAAAAGATGTACAAACGATATACAAATACTACACCCATATTCGCACTACCTACAGGTTTATATGAAAAACTATATAGTGTTAAGACCTCTAAATGAAACAATTGAGGCCCTGATGTTCATTAAGTCCTTTAGGGGACATAGTGTCCAGCAAATGGATCCATTTGGCTTCTCTTTTGAGCAGTAAAAGACCCCTATCACCCCCCCGTCTGAGTGGGGGAATGTGGTCTATGATACGATATCGTAGTTGTGCCAAAGAATGTCGGGCTGACACAAAATGCCTAGATATCGGTTGGTCGCTTTTACCAGAGCTGAGTGCCGCTCTGATCACGGATCTATGCGCCGCCATTCGTTCTTTAAAGGCGCATTCCGTTTTGCCCACATAGTGTAGGCCACAGGGGCAACTCAGCAGATACACCACAAATTTTGTTGTACAGCTTAAACTCTTAGAGTATTTTGCAGTCTTCAACTTATCTACAGGATGATAATATGTATCTTTTGCTGATTTGCACTTTATTTATGCTCAACACTTGGTCACTTTTTTGTTTTTTGTTTTTTTCGGTGTGCTTCGTCTAGGTTGTCATGACGCCGGACGCCGGCGCCTGCGGATGACGTCATTGGACCGGGCGGGAAGTGACGGGCGGACGCGGCTGACGGACGGCGTCATGGACGATCAGAGGGGGCTATATAGGTATGTTTGGTTGTATGTGTATTTGTCCTGATGAAAATTTAATGATTTACATTGAAACGTTGACAGACAGTATCCTGGAAGTTTTGTCTTGATTTATTCGCCGAGAGTGCCGCCTATACAGATGTGGTATTTTTGAGGGAGGTTCATTCCTCTCCTATTGGGAAGGCACCGGCTGTTTGAAATATTTGGATATTCATGGAGTGCCACCTGACTGGTCGATATATATATATATATATATATAGAGAGAGAGAGAGAGAGAGAGATACAGGGGCGGATCCAGAACAAAATGACAGGGGGGGCACCACAATAGGGGAAGGAAGGGGGGGGGGGGGGGTTCGGCACATGTGCTCCTGTGAAAGGGGTGTGGCTTTGTAACAAGGGGTTTGGCCTCACAGAGAATGCCATACCCATGAGTCACGCCCTCGTTTTTTCTTCACGCTGGGGGCATGGAGTACAAGGACAGTGGGTAACAGGATGAGAGTGCGGGGACGGTGAGTGAGCGGGGACAGGCCTGGTAGGGGACAGGGTGTGTGTACAGGGACAGGCCTGGTAGGGGACAGGGCGAGGGTGCGGGGACAGGCCTGGTAGGGGACAGGGTGTGTGTACAGGAACAGGTCTAGTAGGGGACAAGGCGAGTGTGCGGGGACAGACCTGGTAGGGGACAGGGTGTGTGTACAGGGACAGGTCTGGTAGGGGACAGGGCGAGTGTGCGGGGACAGACCTGGTAGGGGACAGGGTGTGTGTACAGGGACAGGCCTGGTAGGGGACAGGGTGAGTGTGCGGGGACAGGGCGAGTGTGCGGGGACAGGCCTGGTAGGGGACCTGCCACACACACACAGCCACAATTACATACATAGCCACACACATAAATAGCCACACACACACAGTCACATATGCACATGCAATCTCATATACGCAGCCACATATGCACGGACTGTCACATACAGTATACACACACAGTCACATACAGTTTACGTGTACACAGACAGCTGCATATGCACACACAGTCACATACTGTATACAGACAGCCAGATACAGTATACACAGAGAGCCACATATGCACAGACATCCATATACAGTACACACACACACACACACACACACACACACACACACACACAGTCACATATACAGACAGCCATATACAGTACACACACACACACACACACACACACACACACACACACAGTCACATATACAGACAGCCATATACAGTATACAGTCACATAAGCACAACCAGCCACATATACACACACAGCACATATATACAAACAATCACATATGCACCCACACACATATACACACAAACACAGCCACAGAATGTTAAAACATTAATACACTATCCCCCCTTCCCACTGTATTTTGGGCCACATAGTTACACGCTCTCCCGCCCACCTGCACAATGACAGCCGCATCCTCCCTGCACTCCCGAGTCCCGCACGCACTGCACAGCGCAGACGGCTCCCCAGTCAGGCTCTGTGTCGCGGCCGGAAACCACGTGACATCCGCGGGACCGCGACCAGAGCACGGAGATCACCACCGGCACCAGGTCACACAGCAGGAGGAGCCAGCGCGCTGATGCTGAGGGGCACAGCGCTCGGTGGCTCCCGAATCCTCGGCTCTCAAAGTAGCTGAGTGGAATCTTCTAAATGACAGGGGGGGCATGTGCCTGGGTGCCCCCCCCCCCCCCCCCTGGATCCGCCACTGGTATATATATAGATATATATATTGTGCATCTGGAACACATTCCCAGCGCTTCACTTTTTCCACATTGAAAAAAGTTTTAAAATTTTTTGGTAAATTTATTAAAAATAAAAAATTAAGAAATCACATGTGCATAAGTATTCACAGGCTTTGCCGTGAGCTTAAAATTGAGCTCAGGTACATCCTGTTTCCACTGATCATCCTTGAGTTGTTCCTACAGCTTAAATGGAGTCCACCTGTGATAAATTCAGTTGATTGGACATGATTTGGAAAGGCACACACCTGTCTATATAAGGTCCCACACTTGACATTGCATGTCTGAGCGCAAACCAAGCATGAAGTCAAAGGAATCATCTGTAGACCTCCGAGACAGGATTGTCTCGAGGCACAAATCTGGGGAAGGGTACAGAAAAATATCTGCTGCTTTGCAGGTCCCAATGAACACAGTGGCCTACATCATCCGTAAATGGAAGAAGTTTGCAACCACCAGGACTCTTCCTAGAGCTGGCCGGCCATCTAAACTGTGCAATCTGGGGAGAAGAGCCTTAGGGAGGTGACAGGGAACCAGATGGTCACTCTGTCAGAGCTACAGCATTCCTCTGTGGAGAGAGGAGAACCTTCCAGAAGGACAACCATCTCTGCAGCAATCCACTAATCAGGCCTGTTTGGTAGAGTGGCCATACAGAAGCCACTTCTTAGTAAAAAGTACATGGCAGCCCGCCTGGAGTTTGCCAAAAATGCACCTGAAGGACTCTCAGACCATAAAAAAACAAAATATTCACTTTGTGTTTGTTATTTTATGTATAATGTATGTTTTATGGTGGCTTTACGTATGCTGGGGATGTCCTAGCTGCACATTATTGATATTATGTCTGATTGTTTGGGTGGGAGGTACTTCTTCCTTATTTGGGGTATAAAGATGTGGGATGGTCATTATGTCTGTATATTGACAAAGGTCCAGATGTAGGACTGAGATGTTGATGTTTTTTGCTACTCTTTTTACCATGGATTGAATAAAAGATACATTATGAAGACTGGTGAGTGCATCCCTGGTTTCTTTTTCTGCAATTGGAATTATTTATTTCCTTTTATGGAGCTGACACACCAGCATTAATTTTATGGATACGTGAGGGTGGACTTTCTATATGTTTATGTGTGTATACACAACATAAACACACACAATAGCTAAACATGTAACCCCTTGGGACGTTTAGAGAGCAAAGGATTTATTGTGGAGACTGCAAATTTGTGAACTTCACTTATACCCCATGGTAATTGTAAGAGTATATTCCCTTTAAGCATCTTTGTTTTGTGTTTCAGTTTCCCCTTTCTCCACCTGCTTTCTTATATGGATAGACAATTGGACATTAATCGTTTAATAGTCTCCCTCCCAAAAACACCAAAACCACCACCAACTAAAACTTGAGAGAGTAAGAGAGGAGAGTAGAGCTAGAAGTGGGGGGTAATTGAAAAATAGAAGAGGGGTGGGGGGAGAGAGAGAGAAAGATGGAGAGAGGATGGAAAGATAGAGGAGAGAAAGACAGAGGGAGCAGAGAAATAGAGAGAAAGATGGGGCGGAGAGTGTTTGTGTGAGTGTATATATATATATATATATATAGTAACATTTAATGGGGGTCTTTACTTTAACATGATCTACTCTTGCTCCTGTGCTTGGTGGTGAAGCTGGAGACTGGGTTTCCCACTAGGCTGCCCAGGTGCAAGAGGCTGCTGCTGTAGTCATGTGCTGCAGTGGGTAGGGATGGGGTGGTGGGTAGAGGACTGTCCCTCTATGCCTCCCATTCTGCCCCTCAGCAGCTGCCCCTTATCTTCATGACCTTGCACAGGTACATTTTCCTCTGCCCGGGAGATGGAGTAGGCTGCGCTGCCCGGGTCCGGGGACATGGCTTTGGGAGGGGAAGCCGAACAGGTACAGGCTGGAGTGATTGAATGTCGGGTCGCCTTAGCAGCCCCCACCTGGGTACAGCGAGCCAGTGGCTGTGGAATGCAGGCACAGCGGCGAAGGGGCTGACAATCCACAGGCTGTGTTGCTTGGCTGCAGACAATGCAGACTTGCTGCTCCCCAGCCAGGGAAGCCCGGGGCCGTGCAACATGTGTGGACCCACATGTGGCTGCCAGTGAAGCCCACAGGGCAGGTGTGACCGGACACCACCTGAGAGCCCTCACCGCCTCACGTTCCAAGTTTAGGTCACACAAGACCTGGCCAAAAAGGGTATTTCCGCTTACCGTCAGTAACTGCCTGTTACTGACTTCACCACTGCGCAGTGGGCAGATACTATGCTGCCACCACTAGACTCCTCCTACCTGTGGCGTCTGGATCCACGGTTCTGCTTTACCACACCTGTGTGGCATTGACTGATCTCCACTAGTCGCTTGCCTAAGCCCAGTAGCTGGCAGAAGGCGGAGCTTGAAGGCGCTGGGTGTACCCAGAACAGCCGGAGAACGGGGCTATGTTTGGCATATTCCTGCTGGTCACAAGATGAAGCGGTCGTCTTGAGGCAAAAGATGTTTATTCGCTCAAAATAAGCCCTCAAAAGGACCCTCCTTGTTTCCAGGGTAACAGCAATACAGCACGATGTTTACTGCAGACAGAAGATGGTATAATTCACTGTGAGGCATGGTGGCCCCCTCTTTTTATATCAATTCTACACACTGTACCAGAGGGGGTAAGCCCACCCTGGGTTCTTTTCCTTCCAATCAGGATATCTTACAACATCTAAAAATAATACATTTCAAAAGGATATAACGGCATAAATCAATTTCCGCCTTCCTGTTACACAGACAAAGTTCTGTGTCGTTTAAACTGTTTCCTTTACCACCTGGTAATTTTCAATTCTCCTTTGATCACACAAATTCTGTAGTTTATACAGTAGTGTCTGTATTTGTAACAAATGGTGCAGGAAAACAACTTATACAAAGTATACAAATTGTTTTTCCTTGCCATTCACGTATCTGGAGCATACCCACCGACATCTCAAATCTCCTCTCAGGGAGATGCCCGGAGAGGAGAAATAGGTGGGCGGCAATGAGATAATTACATCATTAAGCCCCGCCTACTCACCAGGAAAAGCCCACCGTAGGTCATTAAGCCCCGCCTACTCGCCAGGAAAAGCCCACAGTAGGTTAATATTTGCATAGGGGGCGGAGCTAAATGACGCAATTAGCATATAATCGCGTCATTAGGCTCCGCCCCCTCCACAAGTCCGCGATTTTGCTGTATCTTTCTCCACATTCTGCCCACTTCACTAGGAAGTGGGCAGAATGCGGGAGGTGTGCCCACTCTTCCGGGGCTGCGGGGGACTACTCGAAAAACCGTGTGTCTCCCGCAGAATTCGGGGAGAGTAGGTAAGTATGATCTGGAGTGAGTATACAGGAAATCATTGAAAACAAACTGATTTCCCCAATACCATAGACACATACTAGGGGCCATTTCACAGGAAGTGCTGTAACCAAAGAATTGGTCATTTAACTGTTACACCTACTTACAGAAACTGCAGAACCCAAGCACATTACCTGCTGTGCCCTGACCAACACATCAAAAGGTCTGGTCACACTAGGAGGTTACTTAGCATATGACTTCCTATGTGAGAGTGTACTATGACTGTTCCAAAAGTCACTAAGAGCATCTTAGATAAAAGTACATTATAAAACGTGCAGTTTATAACTCAACAACTGCGCACAGCACAGTGATATAAAATGAAGACACATTTTTAAACATTTCGTGCTCAGTGCAGTTAGTACATTTGAATGGGGCGTCTAGCGCCCATGGTCTCTATAAAATGGCGCAGGGCATGAAGGGTTAGCCCCTTCAGTGCTGCGGCCGCCATTGTCCCTGTGACTGACGGGGTCTCTAGCCACATCAGTATTTTGGGGGGCCTGGCCAAACAGTTTGCCAATCTGTAAATCCGGCCATGGCTGGGAGGCGGTCTCGGCGCCTCCCAAATCTGGCGCACAGGTCATGTGCCTCCCCTAGTTGCGGCCATCACAGGATATTTGCAATCTAATCTATACCATCAATGTTTGCAAAGTAAAAATCAGGACAAATTACGCCTGATCACACCAGAGCATGCTCAGATTTGCCCAGACTGTTCCTATTGACAGATAAACCACTACCAGTAACTTTCAGTAGGGACACAACTGTTGTTTTTCCTCCTGGAAATTGGAACTATCCCGCAACAGTCACGTCTGTAGGGTGATATTCCCATTTATTTACTGCATTGCCGGTGGACCAAAATATTAATGCTGTTTGGAGAGATGCATGGTGATAATGTCTCACACAAGTCCATGGAAACCTGTAAAACATAACTAAGTAGCCGGCATTTATTTACAAGTTAAGAAATATTCTTGTAATGATGAGTTTTCTGATTCATTAGAGATACGGAGAGTCAAGTGCTTTAGTTTACAACTGTTTCTTGTTTTAATTATATGGGGATAAGCTTGCTCTGAGGTCAGGAAAACACAGTGCTTTAAAATCTATTGCAGATGCCTCTGGCAGTCGGACGAAATCCAGTAAAGGGGATAAGTGGGCAACGTGCGGCGTGTTTACTGTTGCTAACAGATGAGATGGAGCGGCAATGATTTCTGGCGCGTGAACACAGAAAAGAATACATTCCTGTTCATAAAGCATTGCTCACACACAAAATCCAGTTCCCATAGTAACTAATTAGCAGTATAATACTTGCTGTTCCGCTCTTACCTTAAGAGAGAGAATAAGCCTGATAGATGAGCATATGGGACCCCTTCATTTCGGTGCCCAGAATATACCATTGCAAGTATCTTCGGCCAGAGCATAAATCCTCCATTATATCTCACTGTTGTAATACCGGAGGGCCAGCAGCAGCCGGGGATTTAACTTTTTTTTGTTTGTTGTCCTCTCGGACCACTGATCTTCTAGGCTCCTGGCACACTCTGGATCTACACACAAAACAATGACGTGTGCCCTATGACCCTTTCCACAAATTTGGCTCTGCCTGCGTTAATAAATATCTTGTTTGTATAAATGCATATACACCCATCACCCATAACATTAATACAACTGACAGTTGACGTGAATAACAGTGATTATCTTGTTACAATGGCACCTGTCAAGGGGTGAGACATATTAATCAGCAAAATAACATACGGTATAATTTAAAAGTATATATAATTAAAACCAATTAAAAATAGTCCATATGCACAAAAAAAATGTACTGTACAATCCAATAGGGATTGGAGTTCCAATATTGTGTGGATTGTTTGCGTTGTTGTTTGTGAGAACAAGGTGCTCAAGGTAGACTCAATAGTGCATGTAAAGCAGTAAAGATCCCACAGTTGAATCACTTGGCTGGCGCTATGCTTGGCCACCACCACCTCACACACTAGATTGACCACTCATGAGAACTGTTTAGCCATCTCAGTGTCCGGTCTCCGGCTAGTGCTAAGAACTTTACTTATACTCCATGTTAATTGTAAGAGTTTATCAAAATAATTTTGACTATCAGTATTCTTAGTGCATAGAGTGTGCATCAGCTTTTTGTATCTTGTGTAGTACTAGAAGCCTCAACATAGTAGCAGTTTTTATTATGTTTAAAAATAGGGTGTGCAGTCCAATCCCCCCTTTTTCCTCTATATTTGTGTATATATTATACACTTAAAGGTGAGGCTCCTTCATTTTGGTATTGGTACCCTTCCCATCTACCCTCAGGTGTTTTAATTAGCATAGGTTCCTACATTGCTAAATACTTATTAGAATGGGCTCTATTTAAAGATGAGACCTGGATAAACTTATGTAATGTGTTAGTATTCGAGATGTTATGGACCTATTTGACTTGGACGTGGTGGCTGGGCCAACATATTTTGCCAAATTTGTGCTAAGAACTTCACTTAAGCTCTTACAATTAACAAGGAGGATATTAAAATTATTTTGACTATCCGTATTCTTAGTGCGTAGAGTGTACCTCAGCATTTTTATTTATCATATGTTGTCCCTAACATTCCCAAGGTTCAAGTCCAAAGCACAGGGCCCTCTTGGGCAGCACAAGCCAACTGCCCTAAGGCATCACACTAGTAAGAGGTTTAAGTGGTAAAAGTGTTACCTAAGTAAGAAACAGCAGCAGCTATGTGTGGAGAGTGTTACATAGGTGAGAGGTAATAATTAAGGTTTTAAGAAGTGTTACCTTGATAAAAAGCAAGAAAGATGAAGGTGATGGTCTGATAAGGGGAATAGGGAATTGGTGTAGTCTGAAAATATCACACCTGTGGGGGAAGCCCAGATCAAGTGAGTGGTTACTTACATGGAAGGATGAGGAGATCCATTGAGAGAGACCAAACAATGTTGTGAATTTAAGGAGTTTAGAGGATTTTGTAGGGTCATAGATTGGTATATTGTAGTCACCTAAGATAATGGAGGCAAGATCTGAAAAGAGGAAGTGAGGAAGCAAAGTTGTCAAGGAATGTGGAGGGATGATCGGGGCAGTAAATGACAGCTACTCTCCTGGTGAACAGGTTGGAAGAAGCATATAGCAGAAACCTCAAATATAGAGAATTGAAGGGATGGTTCTTATGGTATGGGTTGGTGGGAGTAACCGGAGGATAGAAGGACCCCAACACCACCACCGTGGTGACTCCCAGGCTAGGGGTGTGAGAGAATGGGATGCCTCCAGAGAAGAGAGCAGCAGGAGAAGTGGTGTCAGCAGGGGTAATCCAAGTTTTAGTGATGGTTAGGAGATTTAGGGAGCTGGATATGAAGAGGTCATGGGTAGGGACCAGATTGTTATAAATATCCAGCATTCTGGGACACAGGAGAGAGGGACAGTGGGAGAGATATGAATGAGGTTATATGGGTTGCTGTAGCGTTGGGGTGAGATTAGTTTAGAGGGCAGATATGATGATAGAGTATAGAGATGGTGGGGGGTTTCAGAGCTAGGAAGGAAAACTGAAGGTGGTGGTTTGGTGTGAGGCGGATGGAGGTGAGATGACAGGGACAGGAGATGGAGAGCAGTGCTTAGTGGTGGGATAGTAGGAGCATGGTGGGGGAGACATAAATGAGAGTGGAGTAAAGGGAGAGGAGGGAGGGGGCAGCAGAAGGGTTGAAGGAAGACAGTGGGGAGGGGAGAGAGGTGAAGGAGACTAGGGGGGATAGAGACGGGAATAGGGGGTAGAATAAAGGATTAAGTAGGCACAGAGTGATGGGGGAGTTGAAAAAAACATGGTTATGTTGTGGATTAGATAAATAGGGGGAGGGAAAGTGGTAGTATGAGTAGAGACTGCATGAGAGAGACAGTGAATTGTAGAAAGCAGGTGAATGTAGTGTTGGTACTGTAAATGCATATGTATAGCAACAGTGATTTATTATTAGGTGGAATAAATGTGGACATTTTTTGGGTGCAAAATTGATTATTAAAGTAGACCAGGGGTGGGGAACCTCCGGCCCGCGGGCCGTATACGGCCCGCGAAGCCGTTTGGTCCGGCCCACCAGCTTGTGTCAGTGAGACACGCTGCTGCTCAGTCCGGCGGCAGCGTGTCTCAGCTGTCAGAACAGGGAGACAGGGAGGAGAGTGCGGCTGTCGAGTGGGAGCGGAGGCGTGTAGTACTGCAAACCAGCCGCCGGTCCGTGAGCCAATCAGAGCTCGCGGACCGGCAGCCAATCAGGAGCCGCCGCTGCCGGTCCGCGAGCTCTGATTGGCTCTCGAACCGGCGGCTGGTTTGAAGTACTACACGCCGCCGCTCTCCTCCGTGTCCCACGGTAAGCAGCACGGAGGGGAGAGGGGAGGGGGGAGGGCATCTGTATACCTGGCACTGTGGGGGCATCTGTATACCTGGCACTGTGGGGGGCATTTGTATACCTGGCACTGTGGGGGGCATTTGTATACCTGGCACTATGGGGGCATCTGTATACCTGGCACTGTGAGGGGCATCTGTATACCTGGCACTGTGAGGGGCATTTGTATACCTGGCACTGTGAGGGGCATTTGTATACCTGGCGCTGTGGGGGCATCTGTATAACTGGCACTGTGAGGGGCATTTGTATACCTGGCACTGTGGGGGCATCTGTATACCTGGCACTGTGGGGACATCTGTATACCTGGCACTGTGGGGGCATCTGTATACCTGGCACTGTGGGGACATCTGTATACCTGGCACTGTGAGGGGCATCTGTATACCTGGCACTGTGGGGACATCTGTATACCTGGCACTGTGAGGGGCATTTGTATACCTGGCACTGTGAGGGGCATTTGTATACCTGGCACTGTGGGGGCAATTGTTGATCTGGCACCGCACTATTGGGGGCATATGTGTATCACGTCCCATTTTAACTGGCCACACCCATTTTTTTGGCGCGTGCGCGCCTTTCTTCGCGCACACACAGTACCTCTAAGGGGCAGACCTGCTGGGGGGCAGGGTAATTTTTAAGTTGAGAATTTTTGTATGGCCCCCGAAGGATTTTATAAATATCCAAATGGCCCTCGGTAGAAAAAAGGTTCCCCACCCCTGAAGTAGACAATGCTGAAAGTTTAAGTGAGGGGTGGGGTTAGAGAGAGCAATAGTAGTTCAGACAGGACTGTCAAGCGTATAAATGCAATGTGACATTGGTACAGATATGCAAAAAGATATTTATGAAATCTGGATGCTTGAACAAGTAGTGGCTAGTGAAAAGGTAGGTACTTGCATTGTCCAAATAGGGAGTTCTGTATTGAATGGTCAGATAACACAGACCGCTGGTGCCAGTGCGGATTAAGGCGGGGTCACAGAGGGTAAGTACCCTGGACCCCCCAATCTCAAGAGGCCGAAGTTGTTGTCCACTGACAAGTCTGCTTGTCTACAGGTTCCACCGCCAGCAGCAGCACTCCCAGTAACAGCGGCAGCTGCTGGGAGTGCTGCTGCCCACGACGGAGCCTGTAGAGAAATAGAATCGTCCCCAATTCCTGCACCCTTGATGTTTGTAGGGGCGGGCGGCAGCAGCACAGTCTGTTTCTTGCCTACAGTCTGCGCGCTGTGCCCGTTGCCGGTGTCTGCGACTCTGCCCCAGCCAACATCAATCATTAGAGTGGAGGGGGAGGCGGGGATTGCCGTCAGTGCACCCGCCTCCTCTCTGCCCTGCTATCTGCCTCAGATCAGTCTGTCCCGACTCTCCCGAACTCCTGCGTCCCACCACAGCAGCAGCTCGTGCTTTTAGGTGAGGGACTAGGTGAGGAGCAACAGCAGGTTAGATTAGAGGGGACTGTCGGGGGAGAGTGCCTGGTGCAGGCTGTAGTGCAGCACAGGAGGGCACTCCCAGCTCAGGCAATAAAGATTGGGGGGCGGGAGAAATCGTTAAACATATTTTATAAGGTAGGGCGAGAGAAGTTTATTAAATCCTGACATGATGGGGGGAACCCTGTTTTCAGTGCCCTGGCTTAATCCGGCCCTTGCTGGTGCTAGTTATGGGGAGTTAGTGAACTCACATTTGAAGTTTCAAAGCAGTTCATCTGTAGTCATGTTTGCTGTATAATGTTTCTCGTCCAGTTTAATTCCAGTGTAAATTCGTTATCAAATTCTAATGACACTTAATCTAAGCACTTTGAATCTTAACACGTATTATAGAAGCCTCACATACCCTAATTTGCAGCAGCGACCACACAGTGCAAGGCATACTTACCTACTCTCCCGGAAGATGCGGGAGGCTCCCGTTTTTTGGGGTAGCCCCCCGCACCCCCGGAAGAGTGGGCAGGTCTCCCGCATCCTGCTCGCACCCTAGTGATGCGAGCAGGATGGAGAGATAACCTCCGGCATTCGCGGGTCCGTCGGGTGGAGAAGGGGTTAAAATGACGCTAATCGCGTCATTATAGCCCCACCCCCTTCCCGCGGACCCGCGAATCGCGGCCTTTCCCGATGCGGGGGCGGGGCTTAGTGATGTCACAGCCCGGCCCCGCCCCCCGAAGGCACCTGCAGCGTCTCCTCTCCGGGCTTCTCCCGGAGCGGAGAAAAACAATGTAGGTAAGTATGGTGCAAGGGGAAGGGGGCTTTGCACATATAAACATACAGTACATGTTATTCTGTGTGTAATATGTGTGCTGGCTGGTTATCCCGGAGATTGACAGCACTGTGTTTATTACAGTCACCGTATGGCATCCCGGACTCACTATTTGGTTTCACTCTCCTTCTAAGCCCGCCCCAGACTCCCATTGGCTAGTTACACAGGAGTCTGGGGGCAGGCTTAGGAGGAGATGCTAATAAGTATAGCTACAAACATGTGTCTGTGTGTCCATTGATTGAGACCCGACCCTCAATATCTAACACCCACTAGGATGGGGAGTAATGAAAAGCTAAGGGCCTAATTCAGGCCTGATCGCAGCAGCAAATTTGTTAGCAAATGGGCAAAACCATGTGCACTGCAGGGGCGGGGGGGGGGGGGGGGGGCGCAGATATAACATGTGCAGAGAGAGTTAGATTTGGGTGGGGTGTGTTCAAACTGAAATCTAAATTGCAGTGTAAAAATAAAGCAGCCAGTATTTACCCTGCACAGAAACAGTATAACCCACCCAAATCTAACTCTCTCTGCACATATTATATCTGCCCCACCTGCAGTGCACATGGTTTTCCCCAACTGCTAACAAAGTTGCTGCTACGATCAGGTATGAATTACCCCCATTGTCTTGTCCATTTGCTACCACATTTGCTGCTGCGATCAGGTCTGAATTAGGCCCTAACACAAACAAATGTGATAGGGAAATTACCATCACAGATTCACAATAAAATCCTGTCTTAAATCCGGGTTAAGGCTGCTTATGATAAAAGTAATTGTACATTACCTAGCGGAAACAGTTATGTTATCAGACCAAGTTATAGAGATGTGCAGGATCACCTGGAATTTTTTTTTTTTTTTAACAGAGAGAAACAAATTGTGTTTTTGTTTCTATTTTGACTTGTTAGATTTGTAAAAATATACATGGATGGTATAATGATTAGCATTACTGCCTGACAGCACTGAGGTCTTGGGTTCGATTATCAGCACAGCCCTAACTTGAGGTTGTATATTCCCTTGAATACAGGAAAATAGGATTTTACTTACCTACCGGTAAATCCTTTTCTCGTAGTCCGTAGAGGATGCTGGGGTCCTAGTACCATGGGGTATAGACAGTTCCGCAGGAGCCTTCGGCACTTTAAGACTTTTCAACAGTGTGAACTGGCTCCTCCCTCTATGCCCCTCCTCCAGACCTCAGTATAGGAACTGTGCCCGAGGAGATGGACAACTTCGAGAGAAGAATTTACATTAAACTAGTGGTGAGATTGACACCAGCTCACACCATACCAAAAACATGTCGCCTAACTTGGCCTTTAACATAACCCATGCTAATGTGCATGCATAACGTAACAGCAACTGCTGTAAAACATCTTAACACATGAGAACCTGTGTAAAGAGATAAAACGTAATTCTGCAGGAAAAATTAGCACTGGGCGGACGCCCAGCATCCTCTGTGGACTACGAGAAAAGGATTTACCGGTAGGTAATTAAAATCTTATTTTCTCTTACGTCCTAGAGGATGCTGTGGTCCATTTTAGTACCATGGGGATGTACCAAAGCTCCCAGTACGGGCGGGAAAGTGCTAATGTTCCTGTAGAATTGACTGACCAAACTGAAGGTAGTCAGCAGCCAAGGTGTCAAACCCGTAAAGCTTAGCAAACGTGTTTGCCCCTGACCAAGTAGCTGCTCGGTAAATTTGCAACACCGAGACACCCCGGGCAGCCGCCCAGGAAGAACCTACTTTTCTTGTAGAGTGGGCCTTTACCGACTCGGTAACGGCAATCCTGCCATGGAATAAGTGTGCTGAATGGTACCTCTGATCCAGCGCGCAATAGTCTGCTTAGAAGCAGGACCCCCAACCTTGTTGGTTTCATAGAGGACAAACAAAGATTCTGTTTTCCTTATCCGAGCCGTTCTTGCAACATAAGTCCTCAACGCTCTGACGACATCCAATGACTTTTGAAACGGCTTAGGTGTCAGAAGCCACTGGCACCACCACAGGTTGGTTGATATGGAAATAAGACACAACCTTTGGAAGAAAATGCTGACGCGTCCGCAGTTCAGCTCTATCTTCATGAAAAATCAAATAAGGACTCTTGTGTGACAAAGCCCCTAATTCAGACACTCGTCTGCCTGAGGCCAAGGCCAACAGCATGACCACTTTCCAAGTGAGAAACGTCAACTCTACCTCTTGTAGAGGCTCAAACCAGTCCGATTTAAGGAACTACAACACCACATTAAGATCCCATGGCGCCGCAGGAGGCACCAAGGGAGGTTGGATGCGCAGAACCCCCTTCATGAACGTCTGGACCTCAGGAAGGGAAGCCAACTGTTTCTGAAAGAACATGGACAAGGCCGAAATTTGGACCTTGATAGACCCTAATCTCAAACCAGCATCCACACCCACCTGGAGAAATAGGAGAAGACGTCCTAATTTAAACTCCACCACAGAAGACTTCTTGGATTCACACCAAGATACATATTTTCTCCAAATACGATGGTAATGTTTGGCCGTTACCCCTTTCCTGGCCAGAATAAGTGTGGGAATGACTTCATTGGGAATACCCTTACGGGCTAGGATCTGGCGTTCAACAGCTATGCCGTCAAACGCAGCCGCGGTAAGTCTTGATAAACAAACGGCCCCTGCTGAAGCAGGTCCTCGCGAAGAGGAAGAGGCTGAGGATCTTCCAGTAATAACTCCTGAAGATCTGGATACCAAGCCCTCCTTGGCCTATCTGGAGCAATGAGAATTGCTCGAACCCTTGTTCTTCTGATGATCTTGAAAACTTTTGGTATTAGTGGAAGTGGAGGGAACAGATACACCGACTGAAACACCCACTGTGTAACCAGTGCATCCACTGCTATTCCTTGTGGGTCTTTTGACCTGGAAAAATATTTCTGAAGCTTCTTGTTGAGACGTGATGCCATCACATCTACTTGAGGAACGCCCCAACGATCTGTTACCTCTGCAAAGACTTCTGGGTGTAGGCCCCATTCTCCTGGATGGAGATCTTGTCTGCTGAGGAGATCTGCTGCCCAGTTGTCCACTCCCGGAATGAAAATTGCCGACAGAGCTTTTGCATGTCTTTCTGCCCAGAGGAGTATCTTTGTCACCTTTGCCATTGCCGCTTTGCTTTTTGTTCCGCCCTGGCGGTTTATGTAAGCTACTGCCGTTACATTGTCTGACTGGATCTGTATGGGACGACCTTGAAGAAGGTGTGCCGCTTGATGAAGGCTGTTGTACACAGCTTTCAATTCCAGAATGTTTATGTGAAGGAGTACTTCTTGACTTGACCATCGTCCTTGGAAGCTTTCCCCTTGCGTGACTGCTCCCCAACCTCGGAGGCTTGCATCTGTGGTCACCAAGATTCAAGTCTGAATCCCGAACCTGCATCCCTCCAGGAGGTGAGAACTTTGAAGCCAGCACAAGAGTGAAATTCTGGCTTTTGTTGACAGGATTATCCTCCGGTGCATGTGTAGGTGCGATCCAGACCACTTGTTCAGTAGGTCCCATTGGAACACCCTGGCATGGAATCGGCCAAATTGTAGAGCCTCGTAGACCGCTACCATCTTCCCCAGCAGGCGGATGCACTGATGAATCGATATGCGTGCTGGTTTTAAAACTTGTTTGACCATCCTCTGGATCTCCAGAGCATTTTCCACCGGTAGGAATACTTTCTGTACTTTCGTGTCCAATATCATTCCCAGAAATTATAACCTCATTGTGGGTTCCAATTGTGATTTTGGAAGGTTTATGATCCAACCGTGCTGTTGAAGCACTGTCAGGGAAAGTGCAATGTTCTGCACTAGTTTCTCCCTGGATCTCGCTTTTACGAGGAGATCGTCCAAGTATGGGATGACTTTGACTCCTTTCTTGCGAAGAAGAACCATCATCTCCGCCATCACCTTGGTGAATATTCTCGGAGCCGTGGAGAGCCCAAAAGGCAATGTTTGGAACTGGTAGTGGCAGTCCTGCACCACAAATCTCAGGTATGCCTGATGCGGCGGGTAGATGGGAACATGTAAATAAGCATCTTTGATGTCCATCGATACCAGAAATTCCTTTTCCTCCAAGCTGGAGATCACCGCTCTCAGGGATTTCACCTTGAATTTGAACCTTTTCAAATAAAGGTTCAGAGTCTTTAGGTTTAAAATCGGTCTGACCGAGCCATCCGATTTCGGCACTACAAACAGGCTTGAATAAAACCCTTTTTCCTGTTGTGACACAGGAACTAAGGAAATTACATTGTCTTGACATAATTTCTGTATTGCGTTCAGCACTTTTGCTCTGTCCTGAACAGAAGCTGGTAAGGCTGATTTGAAAAATCGGCCTGGGGGAAGGTCCTGAAATTCCAATTTGTACCCTTGGGATACTATCTGCAATACCCAAGGATCCAGATCTGAGTGAACCCAGACCTGGCTGAAAGACAGTAGACATGCCCCCACCCGATCGTACTCCCGCAGGGGAGCCCCAGCGTCATGCTGAGGTTTTAGCAGAAGTAGCTGTTGACTTCTGCTCCTGCGAGGCTGATGGTGTTGTAGATTTTTATTTTTATTTTTTATTTTTACCCCTTCCTCGCCCTCTTCCTGCGAAGAAGGGGGTACCCTTTGCCTTTTTTGGACTTGTTGGGCTGAAAGGATTGCATCGTATGAGGAATGAAATCCTTTCCTAGGTGGAGCAGCTGCGGAAGGCAGAAATGCTGACTTGCCTGATGTAGTTGTTGAAATCATGGCATCCAGCTTGTCTCCAAAGAGGGCTTCTCCATTGTAAGGAAGCGCCTCAGTGTTCTTTTTTGATTCCGCATCAGCATTCCATTGGCGGATCCACAGCGCCCTGTGGGCTGAAATTGCCATAGCGGAGGATCTTGAACTCAGCAACCCAATATCCTTCATAGCTTCAACTAAGTAACCTGCAGCATCGTTGATATGGCCGAAAGTTAGGACTATTTCATCCCTGTTAACTGTGTCTATGTTAACAAGCAAGTTATCAGACCAGTTTTTCCACAGCGTTACCCACCCACGCACAAGCAATGGTGGGCTTGAGCACCGTTCCGTTAGCTGTATATATGGATTTCGGGGTTGTTTCTAATTTACGGTCAGCTGGATCTTTTAAAGAGGCTGAACCAGCGGCAGGCAAAACAATTTTCTTAGACAGCCGAGAAACTGAGGTGTCTATCATTGGGGGAGTCTCCCATTTGTACCTGTCTTCCTCAGGGAAAGGGTACGCTACACGCAGGGGTGTATCTACCCATTGGCCAGGATGGCACTCGCCAGGGGCGCCAGGCAAGGAGGGGGCGCCGCCTGGAAGTGCCACCCGCAGCCAAAGGGTAGAAAAGTAGTACTATCAGATTGTACCTGGTGAGAGTCTGTTACTGCTGGAGCTGCGCCGGTGTCCGACAGCACAGCACTTGTAATCATACTCAAAATAATCTACAGCTCCCAGCAGCCCTTGTTGCTGGGAGCTCCCGGCAGCAAGGGCTACTGGGAACTGTAGTTTATTTTGAGTCTGAATACAAGTACGGCGCTGCCGGACACTCGTCTGATCACTAGTGCAGTGCGGTGCTGCCAGACACTAGTCTGATCACTAGTGCAGTGCGGTGCTGATGGACACGCCGGCAGTAACCGACTCTCACCAGGTACACAGCAATTGTTATATAGCACAGTGCTATAGATCTCTTTGTTGTTGAAGATAATAAAAAAGTGGCAGTGTTTGGGAGAAGGGACTGTAGTACCTGGAAAACTACACGATTTTCATGCATGTTAGATGTAAGTAAGTAGTAAGTAAGCGAAAACTTTAACTTGTTGAGTGCATTAAAGAAAATACATATCTTACCTATTTCAAGCCCAGGTTCAAGGAAAATGAAATGTATATCAGTTAATTGTATAATTGATCATTTTATCTTGGAAGTGATGGCACCCTGATGTTTCTTCTAACAGGAAGCACTTCTACCATCCAACTAATGGTGTTTGGTTAATGGCTGGGTCCATTTGAGGCTCATTTTACAGCATCTCATTAGCATTTCATTCGGGATGCAGTCAAGATGCCGGCGTTTGGCATCCCGGCGGTTGGAATGCTGACTCCAGCATCCCGAAACTGCTTGGAATGCTGATGCTGGCATCTCAACATAGATAGCGATGCAGAATGCCAAAATCCGGATCGAGTTGGTGCCTAAGTCTCCACCGGCAAGCCACGTGGGAGGGTTAGGGTTAGGCTGTGAGGGTGGTAGGGTTAGTCTGCAGGGAGGGAGATTAGGAAGGGTGGGTTAGGGTTAGGCACCACTCAAATGGCTGGGGGGGGGGGGGGGGGGGGGCGGGTTAGGGTCAGGCTTTGGGAAGGGTGGGTTAGGGTTAGTGGGGATGGATGGTGTAACATGAATATGAGACACTACAGTGCGGTGTAATGTGAAAAAGGGACACTACTGTGTGGCATAATTTGATTTGGAAGTACTATTGTGTCCACGCCCTTCCCCCACAAGACCATGCCCCATTTCCAATGCTCACACCTTATTTCAAATGTGTGTAGGGGGGTGGGGTGCCAGCCCCTTACTTTGCCAGGGGCGTTTGGACCCCTAGATACACCCCTGGCTACACGTATCCTTCTGGGAAGGGTAAATTTCTTCTCTGGGTTAGCCCAGGATTCTTCAAAGAATGCATTCAAATCCTTTGAAGGAGGAAAAGTCACAACCTGTTTTTTATTTAATTTAAAATCCTTTTCCTCAGGGAAGAGTGTTGTTTCAGGAAATTCCAACACTTCCTTTATAGCAACTATCATACATTGTATGCTTTTGGCTAATTTGTGGTCTACCCCTCTCAAATCCCCAGTGTCGACATCAGAGTCGGAATCTGTGTCTGTGTCCCCTTGCATTATCTGGGCCAGAGACCTTTTCTGGGAACTGGATGGGACCCGAGTGGATGATATGGAGGGGTCAGTAAACAGTGCATCCTCCACAGACTGCCTCCAATATTTAGTCTGTTGTTCAGACTCAGAGAATTTCTTTGCAAGCATTGACATATTCTTTTGCAACATTCTCACCCACTCCGGCTGCTTCTGAGAGGGAAGGGCCACCACATTACCCTCTTGTGTATCTAAAATGGGTTCTTCCTGGGAAGAACGCTTCCCACTAAAGTCTGTCGGAGAGACACAGAGGGATTTGCCAGTCCACACACTGCGCCTTATTGTGAATTGTGGAAATATTACCCACTTACAGCGCATATACCAATAATAGGCCCACAGACCTAATTATAATGAACACTCTCTCCCCCTTCTATAACACCCTGTACTTGTATCAGCATTGTCATGAGGAGAGCTTCACACTGGAGTTTCTGCAGGAGAAAATGGCACCCCCCAGGAGCTAATGGTGTCCTGTCAGCGGAAGCAGAACCATTAACTAATTGAGAAGTTGGTTCCTACTCCCCCCCCCAAGTCCCACGAAGCAGGGAAGCTGTTGCCAGCAGCTTCCCTGTAAAATAAAACACCTAAGAAAGTCTTTTTCCAGCAAAGCTCTGTAGAGCTCCACTGGAGTGCATCCAGTCTCCTGGGCACATTTTCTAAACTGAGGTCTGGAGGAGGGGCATAGAGGGAGGAGCCAGTTCACACTGTTGAAAAGTCTTAAAGTGCCGAAGGCTCCTGGGGAACCGTCTATACCCCATGGTACTAAAATGGACCCCAGCATACTCTAGGACGTAAGAGAAATAATGGGTTTGATTCGGGTGGTCTTCAGTATGCCGACTGACGGGATCCCGGCGCACAGTATACCGGCGCCGGAATCCCGACAGCCGGCATACCGACACTTATTCTCCCTCGTGGGGGTCCCGTAGCGTGGCGAGCGCAGCGAGCCAGCAAGGGGCTCATTTGCGCTCGCCACACTGTCGGTAAGCCGCCGGTCGGGCTCCCGGCGCCGGTATGTTGGTCGCCGGGAGCCCGACCGCCGGCAAACCATACTGAACCCTTTGATTCTGAGTTTGGAATAAAACAATAAAGCATGTAACTGTGTACCTGGACAAACCATGTTACCATGCCAGGGGTACAGATACATTTTTAATTTAGCATGCAGAGTAAATACTGGCTGCTTTTGCCTGTAGCCCACAAATGCTGGACAGCTGTATTTTTACACTGCAGTTTAGATATAAGTTTGGAAACACACACGTTCCTCTTAAATCTAAGGGGTCTATTTATTAACATTATTTTTACTAAAATAATGTGAAAAAGGGTGATTTCACATCCTTTTCAAATTATTTTAGTATCATCTGAATGTATTAAAGGGCATTTGGAGCAGTTTTCAGGAAAAACTGATCCAAACCCTTTAATTCACTTTTTTTTAGTAAGCCACATCGCATTCCCCATACTTATAATGTGAAATGTGATGTAGCCAAATTTACAAAAAAAAAAATGAAAAACTACCACAGTGTGCCCTGTGATAATGGCGAGATCACAGGGCAGCACTGCGATAGGGAAGCATTTGCCCAGCTTTATCTGCCCATGGCAGAGAAAGCTGAGCGGATCCCCGGCTCCAGAGATTAGCTATGTGTGTCCGACGGATCACAGTGTAAAAAGGAAAAAAAAGCCCCCTCCCCCCCTAAAAAAACAAACCATACTCACCTGTCCAGGGAGCCGGTGTGCGCTGTTACGGTGAGCGCTGCCGGGCGCCGGGTCCCCCATGTGCTGCGATGTGACCCCGGTGCAGTAAAGTGACACTGCAAAGTGGCAGCGCACTTTACAGCACCGGGGATCACTGCAGCACACAGGATCCGGCGCCCGGCAGCCCAGCAGAAGCAGCGCGGACCGACTCCCTGGGCTGGTAAGTATATTGATCTGCTGGGGGGTGGGTCTGTGGCGTGCGGGGGTAGTCTCAACAGGGGGAGGGTCGACCAGATGGCAGCGGCGATGTCTGCAGGGGTGGCGCATGCGCAGCAGGACATCGGGGGATTTTTTTCCAAAAAAATACCCCTATGATGCTGCGGAGTGTCATCGCAGGTACAGAGCTTGACCGCAAGCTCTGTCCCTGTCCCTGCATGCGATAATTGATACATCCCTGCGATGTAATCAATTATTGCAGTGCGAGTTCGGGCGATTTTATCACCCGTCATCCGCATCCTGGATGTGGATGGTGATAAATAGGCCCCTAAATCTTTCTGAACACCTTAAATCTACCCCAGATGCAGTGCAGCATATGTCTGCCAAGATGCAGTTACTTGGAGGCAGATGTATTAACCTGGAAAAAGGCATAAAGAAGTGATAAGCGAGTGATACGTGCAAGGTGATAAATGCAGCAGCCAATCAGCTCCTAACACTACATTTGCATATTGGAGCTGATTGGCTGATGCGTTTATCACATTGCACTTATCACTGGTTTATCACTTCCTTTTGCCTTCTCCAGGTTAATATGTCTGCACCTTAGTTCTTTTTTGTTAGTTTTGCTCCAAACTCAGAATAAGCCCCAATAGGTCACATTGTCGAAGATCTGATGGTTAAGGCTCAGAAACAAAGGTTTGCATTTTAGCTTTACAACATTTTCATTTCTTTGACGAATTTTAACTACACACAGATTCAAAGCAGCCATGGACACAAATTCTTTGGGAGTATATGGGGGTGGGCTGACAAATAATAGGGGAATGGTTTGGGTACATGGTCACTCTCTGTGACAGTCATACAAAATGTAGTGTCCTATCATTTCACGACTTATTATAACACTTGATCTAATCTTTTTTAGCACCTACATTTCTCTAACGTCCTAGAGGATGCTGGGGACTCCGTAAGGACCATGGGGATAGACGGGCTCCGCAGGAGACATGGGCACTTTAAGAAAGACTTTAGATCTGGGTGTGCACTGGCTCCTCCCTCTATGCCCCTCCTCCAGACCTCAGTTTACTACTGTGCCCAGAGGAGACTGGATGCTTTTCAGGGAGCTCTCCTGAGCTTCCTGACAGAAAGTATATTTGTTAGGTTTTTTATTTTCAGGGAGCCTGCTGGCAACAGACTCCCTGCATCGAGGGACTGAGGGGAGAGAAGCAGACCTACTTCTGTGAGTTGAAAGGCTCTGCTTCTTAGGCTACTGGACACCATTAGCTCCAGAGGGATTGGTACGCAGGATCTCACCCCCGCCGTCCGTCCCAGAGCCGCGCCGCCGCCCCCCTCGCAAGAGCCGTAAGATAGAAGCCGGGTGAGTATGAGAAGAAAAGAAGACTTCAGAGGCGGCAGAAGACTCCTTGATCTTCACTGAGGTAACGCACAGCACTGCAGCTGTGCGCCATTGCTCCCATACACCTCACATACGGCAGTCACTGTAAGGGTGCAGGGCGCAGGGGGGGCGCCCTGGGCAGCATGTAATCCTCTTATTGGCAAAAAAGGACATATATACAGCTGGACACTGTATATATGTAAGAGCCCCCGCCAATTTTACACTATTTGAGCGGGACAGAAGCCCGCCGCCGAGGGGGCGGGGCTTCTCCCTCAGCACTCACCAGCGCCATTTTTTCTCCACAGCACCGCTGAGAGGAAGCTCCCCGGACTCTCCCCTGCTTATACCACGGTAGACTACAGGGTTTGAAAAGAGAGGTGGGGCACATAATTCGGCGCAGATAATATACAACAGCGCTACTGGGTAAACATTAAATTACAGTGTTTCTTCCTGGGTCATATAGCGCTAAGGTGTGTGCTGGCATACTCTCTCTCTGTCTCTCCAGGGCCTTGTGGGGGAACTGTCCTCAGATAAGATGATTCCGTGTGTGTGTGTGTGTGTGTGTGTGTGTGTGTGTGTGTGTGTGTGTGTGTGTGTGTGTGTGTGTGTGTGTGTGTGTCGGTACGCGTGTGTCGACATGTCTGAGGTAGAAGGCTTTCAGGAGGAGGAAGAGATAAAAATAAATGAGGTGTCGCCGTCGGCAGCGCCGACACCTGACTGGATGGATATGTGGAATGTTTTAAGTGCTAATGTAAACTTATTGCACAAGAGATTAGACAAAGCTGAAGCTAGGGTACAGCCAGGGACTCAACCCATGCCTGTCCCTATGTCGCAGGGACCTTCGGGGTCTCAAAAGCGCCCACTATCCCAAATAGTTGACACAGATACCGACACGGATTCTGACTCCAGTGTCAACTACGATGATGCAAAGCTACAGCCAAAAGTGGCTAAATGTATTCGATATATGATTATTGCAATAAAAGATGTTTTGCATATCACAGAGGAACCCCCTGTCCCTGACATGAGGGTACACATGTATGAGGGAAAGAAACCTGAGATAACCTTTCCCCCCTCACATGAGTTGAACGAATTATGTGAAAAAGCTTGGGAATCTCAAGACAAAAAACTGCAGATTCCCAAAAGGATTCTTATGGCGTATCCTTTCCCGCCAACGGACAGAATACGGTGGGAATCCTCCCCTAGGGTGGACAAAGCCTTGACACGCTTATCCAAAAAGGTAGCGCTGCCATCCCAGGATACGGCTACCCTCAGGGATCCTGCTGACCGCAAGCAGGAGGTTACCCTAAAGTCCATTTACACACATTCTGGTACCTTACTCAGACCGGCAATTGCGTCGGCCTGGGTTTGTAGCGCGGTAGCAGCATGGACGGATACCTTATCAGCGGAAATTGAGACCCTAGATAAGGATACTATTATATTGACACTAGGGCATATAAAAGATGCTGTCCTATATATGAGAGATGCTCAAAGAGACATTAGTCTACTGGGTTCTAGAATAAACGCTATGTCGATTTTGCCTAGGCGAGTCCTATGGACCCGGCAATGGACAGGTGATGCAGACTCAAATTGGAATTGTTTGGGGAAGGTTTCTCGGACCTGGTCTCCACAGCGACAGCTGGTGAATCAAATTTTTTGCCTTATATTCCCTCACAGCCTAAGAAAAGCACCACATTATCAAATGCAGTCCTTTCGATCACAGAGAAACAAGAAAGTACGAGGTGCATCCTTTCTTGCCAGAGGTAAGGGCAGAGGGAAAAAGCTGCACAACACAGCTAGTTCCCAGGAACAGAAGTCCTCCCCGGCCCCTACAAAATCCACCGCATGACGCTGGGACTCCGCTAAAGGAGTCCGCCCCAGTGGGGGCACGTCTTTGAATTTCAGCCACATCTGGGTTCACTCGCGGGTGGATCCCTGGGCAATAGAAATTGTTTCTCAGGCTTATAAGCTGGAATTCGAAGAGGTGCCTCCTCGCCGGTTTTTCAAATCGGCCCTACCAGCTTCTCCCCCAGAAAGGGAGATAGTCTTAAATGCAATTCACAAATTGTATCTTCAACAGGTGGTGGTCTTCAGCAAGGAAGGGGATATTATTCGACCTTGTTTGTAGTCCCGAATCCGGACGGTTCGGTCAGACCCATATTAAATTTAAAATCCTTGAACCTATACTTGAAAAGGTTCAAGTTCAAGATGGAATCGCTAAGAGCGGTCATCGCCAGCCTGGAAGGGGGGGATTTTATGGTATCCCTGGACATAAAGGATGCATACCTTCATGTTCCCATTTATCCACCTCATCAGGCGTACCTAAGATTTGCGGTACAGGATTGTCATTATCAATTTCAGACGTTGCCGTTTGGTTTGTCCACGGCCCCGAGAATTTTCACCAAGGTAATGGCGGAAATTATGGTACTCCTGCGAAGGCAAGGTGTCACAATTATCCCGTGCTTGGACGATCTCATAAAAGCGAGATCAAGAGAACAGTTGCTGAACAGCGTATCACTTTCTCTGAAGGTGTTACAGCAACATGGCTGGATTCTCAATATCCCGAAGTCGCAGTTGGTTCCTACGACTCGTCTAACCTTCTTGGGCGTGATTCTGGATACAGATCAGAAAAGGGTTTATCTTCCGATAGAAAAAGCTCAGGAACTCATGACTTTGGTCAGGAACCTATTGAAACCAAAACAGGTGTCAGTGCATCACTGCATTCGAGTCCTGGGACAGCTGGTGGCATCATACGAGGCCATTCCCTTCGGCAGGTTCCATGCGAGGACCTTCCAATGGGACCTATTGGACAAGTGGTCCGGGTCACATCTACAGATTCGTCAGTTGATCACCCTATCCCCCAGGGCCAGGGTATCTCTCCTGTGGTGGCTGCAGAGTGCTCACCTTCTAGAGGGCCGCAGGTTCGGCATTCAGGACTGGATCCTGGTGACAACGGACGCGAGCCTCCGAGGTTGGGGAGCAGTCACACAGGGAAGAAATTTCCAAGGTCTTTGGTCAAGTCAGGAGACTTGTCTTAACATCAACATCCTGGAACTAAGGGCCATATACAATGACCTACGGCAAGCGGAGACCTTACTTCGCGACCAACCAGTTCTGATCCAGTCAGACAACGTCACCGCAGTAGCTCATGTAAACCGCCAAGGCGGCACAAGGAGCAGAGCGGCGATGGCGGAAGCCACCAGAATTCTTCGCTGGGCGGAGAATCATGTAAGCGCACTGTCAGCAGTGTTCATTCCGGGAGTGAACAACTGGGAAGCAGACTTCCTCAGCAGGCACGACCTGCATCCAGGAGAGTGGGGACTTCATCAGGAAGTCTTCGCACAGGTTGCAAGTCGGTGGGGACTGACCCAGATAGACATGATGGCGTCCCGTCTCAACAAAAAGCTACAGAGGTATTGCACCAGGTCAAGAGACCCTCAGGCAGTAGCTGTAGACGCCCTAGTGACACCGTGGGTGTTCCGGTCGGTCTTTGTATTTCCTCCTCTTCCTCTCATACCCAAGGTGTTGAGAATAGTAAGAAAAAGAGGAGTGAGAACAATCCTCATTGTTCCAGATTGGCCACGAAGGACCTGGTATCCGGATCTGCAGGAAATGCTCACAGAAGATCCGTGGCCTCTTCCTCTAAGACAGGACCTGTTGCAACAGGGGCCCTGTCTGTTTCAAGACTTACCGCGGCTGCGTTTGACGGCATGGCGGTTGAACGCCGGATCCTAGCGGAAAAGGGTATTCCGGATGAGGTCATTCCTACGCTGATAAAGGCTAGGAAGGACGTGACATCTAAACATTATCACCGTATATGGCGAAAATATGTTTCTTGGTGTGAGGCCAGGAATGCTCCTACGGAAGAATTCCACCTGGGCCGCTTCCTTCACTTCCTACAAACTGGAGTGAATTTGGGCCTAAAATTAGGCTCTATTAAGGTTCAGATTTCGGCCTTATCCATTTTCTTTCAAAAAGAATTGGCTTCTCTCCCAGAAGTACAGACTTTTGCGAAGGGAGTGCTGCGTGTTCAGCCTCCTTTTGTACCTCCGGTGGCGCCTTGGGACCTTAACGTGGTGTTAAGTTTCCTTAAGTCACACTGGTTTGAACCACTTAAAACGGTGGAGTTGAAATATCTCACTTGGAAGGTGGTTATGTTATTAGCCTTGGCTTCGGCTAGGCGAGTGTCAGAATTAGCGGCTTTATCACATAAAAGCCCCTATCTGGTTTTTCCATATGGATAGAGCGGAATTGTGGACCCGTCCTCAATTCCTGCCAAAAGTGGTCTCATCCTTTCATATGAACCAACCTATTGTGATGCCTGTGGCTACACATGACTTGGATGATTCCGAGTCCCTTGATGTGGTCAGGGCTTTGAAAATTTACGTGGCTAGAACGGCTAGAGTCAGAAAAACAGAAGCACTGTTTGTCCTGTATGCAGCCAACAAGATTGGCGCCCCTGCTTCAAAGCAGACTATTGCTCGCTGGATCTGTAATACGATTCAGCAGGCGCATTCTACAGCGGGATTGCCGTTGCCTAAATCGGTTAAGGCCCATTCCTCTAGGAAGGTGGGCTCTTCTTGGGTGGCTGCCCGAGGGGTCTCGGCACTACAGCTGTGCCGAGCTGCTGCTTGGTCGGGTTCAAACACCTTTGCAAAGTTCTATAAGTTTGATACCCTGGCTGAGGAGGACCTCCTGTTTGCTCAATCGGTGCTGCAGAGTCATCCGCACTCTCCCGCCCGTTTGGGAGCTTTGGTATAATCCCCATGGTCCTTACGGAGTCCCCAGCATCCTCTAGGACGTTAGAGAAAATAAGATTTTAAACCTACCGGTAAATCTTTTTCTCGTAGTCCGTAGAGGATGCTGGGCGCCCGTCCCAAGTGCGGACTAATTCTGCAAGACTTGTAACACTCTCAACACACAGCTTGCTTCTTACTAATGTAACACCTTTTAACACTTAAACCTCTCACTAGTGTGATGCTGTAGGGCGGTTGGCTTGTGCTGGCCTGGAGGGGGTCCGTGCTCTGGATTAAAATTTTAGGAATGTTAAGTACCTACCAGATTGGGTCACCTGGTCGTAGTAGGTGGGCCCAAAATTATGCTAAGCACCTCAATTTTACTCTGTTGTTGTTGTTGTTGTTGTTGTTGTTATTATTATCATCATTATTGTTTTTATGGCATCACAGGGGTTCTGCAGCTCCTAAAAGAGTACATAAACAAATGAGCAAAACAAGAAACTATTGCAGAATATATTATAATTATCCTGCTTAGCAGTGTTTGGTACTTAGAGTGTGCACCTGCGTTTTCTTTTCTTTTTTTTGCTTTGTGGTATTACAAGTCTCTCATTATGTTTAGAATTATAGTGTGCAGTCCAGTCCTTTCATATGTTTCTTCACAGTAGAATCATTGAGCACTAAAAGCCGCACTTCCTCTTTGTCTCATCATGGTAAAATGGGACTGGAGTGACACCTATGAGCTATCACCAAGGATGGTCAGCGCATACAGGTGGTCATTCAGGACAAATATTTATTTTTAACTTGTAACTTGTCTAAAATAAATTTTGGTTATTTCTCTGACGTCCTAAGTGGATGCTGGGACTCCGTAAGGACCATGGGGATTAGCGGCTCCGCAGGAGACTGGGCACAACTAAAGAAAGCTTTAGGACTACCTGGTGCGCACTGGCTCCTCCCACTAAGACCCTCCTCCAGACCTCAGTTAGATTCTTGTGCCCGGCTGAGCTGGATGCACACTAGGGGCTCTCCTGAGCTCCTAGAAAGAAAGTATATTTAGGTTTTTTATTTTACAGTGAGATCTGCTGGCAACAGACTCACTGCAGCGAGGGACTAAGGGGAGAAGAAGCGAACCTACCTAACAGGTGGTAGTTTGGGCTTCTTAGGCTACTGGACACCATTAGCTCCAGAGGGATCGACCGCAGGACCCTACCTTGGTGTTCGTTCCCGGAGCCGTGCCGCCGTCCCCCTTACAGAGCCAGAAGCATGAAGAGTCCGGAAAATCGGCGGCAGAAGACTTCGGTCTTCACCAAGGTAGCGCACAGCACTGCAGCTGTGCGCCATTGCTCCTCATGTACACCTCACACTCCGGTCACTGATGGGTGCAGGGCGCTGGGGGGGGGGGGGGGCGCCCTGAGGGCAATATATGACACCTTGGCTGGCAAATCTACATCATATATAGTCCTAGAGGCTATATAGATGTAAAATTACCCCTGCCAGTATTCCAGAAAAAGCGGGAGAAAGTCAGTTAAAAAAGGGGCGGGGCTTCTCCCTCAGCACACTGGCACCATTTTCTCTTCACAGTGCAGTTGGAAGACAGCTCCCCAGACTCTCCCCTGTAGTTTTCAGGCTCAAAGGGTTAAAAAGAGAGGGGGGCACTAAATTTAGGCGCAATATATGTATACAAGCAGCTATTTGGGGAAAAATAACTCAGTTATAGTGTTAATCCCTGCATTATATAGCGCTCTGGTGTGTGCTGGCATACTCTCTCTCTGTCTCCCCAAAGGACTTTGTGGGGTCCTGTCCTCAGTCAGAGCATTCCCTATGTGTGTGCGGTGTGTCGGTACGGCTGTGTCGACATGTTGGATGAGGAAGGTTACGTGGAGGCGGAGCAGAGGCCGATAAATGGGATGTCGCCCCCTGTGGGGCCGACACCAGAGTGGATGTATAGGTGGAAGGTATTAACCGACAGTGTCAACTCCTTACATAAAAGGCTGGATGATGTAACAGCTGTGGGACAGCCGGCTTCTCAGCCCGCGCCTGCCCAGGCGTCTCAAAGGCCATCAGGGGCTCAAAAAAACGCCCGTTACCTCAGATGGCAGACACAGATGTCGACACGGAGTCTGACTCCAGTGGCGACGAGGTTGAGACATATACACAATCCACTAGGAACATCCGTTACATGATCTCGGCAATGAAAAATGTGTTACGCATTTTCTGACATGAACCCAAGTACCACATAAAAGGGGTTTTATATTTGGGGAGAAAAAGCAGCCAGTGTTTTGTTCCCCCATCAGATGAATGAATGAAGTGTGTAAAGAAGCGTGGTTTCCCCCGATAAGAAACTGGTAATTTCTAAAAAGTTACTGATGGCGTACCCTTTCCCGCCAGAGGATAGGTCACGTTGGGAGATATCCCTTAGGGTGGATAAGGCGCTCACACGTTTGTCAAAAGGTGGCACTGCCGTCTTAGGATACGGCCACCTTGAAGGAACCTGCTGATAAAAAGCAGGAGGCGATCCTGAAGTCTGTATTTACACACTCAGGTTATATACTGAGACCTGCAATTGCCTCAGCAGAAATAGGGCTGCTGCAGCGTGGTCTGATACCCTGTCAGATAATATTCATACGCTAAGACAGGGATAATATTTTGCTAACATTGAGCATATTTAAAACGTTGTCTTATATATAAAGGATGCACAGAGGGATATTTGCCGGCTGGCATTCAGACTTAATGCAATGTCCATTCTGCCAGGAGGGTATTAGAAACCCGGCAGTGGACAGGTGATGCTGCCTGTAAAAGGCACATGGAGATTCTGCCTTATAAGGGTGAGGAATTGTTTGGGGATGGTCTCTGGGACCTCGTATCCACAGCAACAGCTGGGAAGAAATTTTTTTACCTCAGGTTTCCTCACAGCCTAAGAAAGCACCGTATTTTCAGGTACAGTCCTTTCGGCTTCAGAAAAGCAAGCGGGTCAAAGGCGCTTCCTTTCTGCACAGAGACAAGGGAAGAAGGAAAAAAGCTGCACCAGCAGCCAGTTCCCAGGATCAAAAATCTTCCCCCGCTTCCTCTGAGTCCACCGCATGACGCTGGGGCTCCACAGGTGGAGACAGGTGCGGTAGGGGCGCGTCTCGGGAACTTCAGGGACCAGTGGGCTTGCCCACAGGTGGATCTCTAGGTTCTGCAAATAGTATCACAGGGATACAGGCTGGAGTTCGAGGCGACTCCCCCTCGCCGTTACCTCACATCAGCCTTGCCGGCTGCCCTCGGAGAAAGGTAGTACTGGCGGCAATTCACAAGCTGTACTTCCAGCAGGTGAAAGCAAGGTACCCCTCCTTCAACAAGGCCGGGGTTACTATTCCAAAATGTTGTGGTACCGAAACCAGACGGTTCGGTGAGACCCATTCTAAAATTGAAAGCCTTGAAGGTTCAAGTTCAAAATGGAATCGCTCAGGGCGATTATTGCAAGCCTGGAGAATTTCATGGTATCACTGGACATCAAGGATGATTACCTGCATGTCCCTATTTACCCTCTTCACCAGGAGTACCTCAATATTGTGGTACAGGATTGTCATTACCAATTCCAGACGTTGCCGTTGGTCTGTCCCCGGCACCGAGGTATTTACCAAGGTAATGGCCGAAATAATTATCCCGTACTTGGACGATCTCCTTATAAAGGCGAGGTCCAGGGAGCAGTTGTTTGTCGGAGTAGCACTATCTCGGGAAGTGCTACAATAGCACGGCTGGATTCTGAATATTCCAAAGTCGCAGCTGGTTCCTACTAGAGATGAGCGGGTTCGGTTCCTCGGAATCCGAACCCCCCCAACTTAAGCCTTTTTACACGGGTCCGAGGCAGACTCGGATCTTCCCGCCTTGCTCGGCTAACCCGAGCGCGCCCGAACGTCATCATCCCGCTGTCGGATTCTCGCGAGGCTCGTATTCTATCGCGAGACTCGGATTCTATATAAGGAGCCGCGCGTCGCCGCCATTTTCACACGTGCATTGAGATTGATAGGGAGAGGACGTGGCTGGCGTCCTCTCCGTTAGAATAGATAGAGACACTTGAGTTGATTACTTAGTAATTTTGGGGAGCATTAGGAGTACTCAGAGTGCAGAGTTTTGCTGATAGTTACTAGTGACCGACCACCACCAGTTTTATTTATTATTTAATATAATCCGTTCTCTGCCTGAAAAAAAACGATACACAGTCACATACCATATCTGTGCTCAGCCTCAGTGTGCTGCATGATAATATCATCTATATGTATATCTGACTGTGCTGAGTGCTCACTGCTCACACAGCTGAATTGTGGGGGAGACTGGGGTGCAGTTATAGCAGGAGTACAGTGCACACTTTTGCTGCCAGTGTGACTGACCAGTGACCACCAGTATATTGTCTGCCTGAAAAAGTTAAACACTCCTGTGGTGTTTTTTTTATTTATTCTATAAACGCATTCTGCTGACAGTGTCCAGCAGGTCCGTCATTCATTATATTATATAAATATTTACCTGCAGTAGTGTTATATTTTTTTTGTTCATCTCTTATCATCTTTATCATCTCTATATTAGCAGACGCAGTACGGTAGTCCACGGCTGTGGCTACCTCTGTGTCGTCAGTGCTCGTCCATAATTGTATACCTACCTGTGGTGGGTTTTTTTTTTCTATCTTCTTCATACTAGTAGTTTAGGAGTCTGCTGACAGTGTCCAGCAGGTCCGTCATTATATTATATATACCTGCAGTAGTGATATATATATATATTTTATATCATTATCATCTCTATACTAACAGACGCAGTACGGTAGTCCATGGCTGTAGCTACCTCTGTGTCGTCAGTGCTCGTCCATAATTGTATACCTACCTGTGGTGGGGTTTTTTTTTCTATCTTCTTCATACTAGTAGTTTAGGAGTCTGCTGACAGTGTCCAGCAGGTCCGTCATTATATTATATATACCTGCAGTAGTGATATATATATATTTTTTATATCATTATCATCTCTATACTAGCAGACGCAGTACGGTAGTCCACGGCTGTAGCTACCTCTGTGTCGTCAGTGCTCGTCCATAATTGTATACCTACCTGTGGTGGGTTTTTTTTTTCTATCTTCTTCATACTAGTAGTTTAGGAGTCTGCTGACAGTGTCCAGCAGGTCCGTCATTATATTATATATACCTGCAGTAGTGATATATATTTTTTATATCATTATCATCTCTATACTAGCAGACGCAGTACGGTAGTCCACGGCTGTAGCTACCTCTGTGTCGTCAGTGCTCGTCCATAATTGTATACCTACCTGTGGTGGGGTTTTTTTTTCTATCTTCTTCATACTAGTAGTTTAGGAGTCTGCTGACAGTGTCCAGCAGGTCCGTCATTATATTATATATACCTGCAGTAGTGATATATATATTTTTTTAATATCATTATCATCTCTATACTAGCAGACGCAGTACGGTAGTCCACGGCTGTAGCTACCTCTGTGTCGTCAGTCACTCGTCATCCATAAGTATACTAGTATCCATCCATCTCCATTGTTTACCTGAGGTGCCTTTTAGTTGTGCCTATTAAAATATGGAGAACAAAAATGTTGAGGTTCCAAAAATAGGGAAAGATCAAGATCCACTTCCACCTCGTGCTGAAGCTGCTGCCACTAGTCATGGCCGAGACGATGAAATTCCATCAACGTCGTCTGCCAAGGCCGATGCCCAATGTCATAGTACAGAGCATGTAAAATCCAAAACACAAAATATCAGTAAAAAAAGGACTCAAAAATCTAAAATAAAATCGTCGGAGGAGAAGCGTAAACTTGCCAATATGCCATTTACCACACGGAGTGGCAAGGAACGGCTGAGGCCCTGGCCTATGTTCATGGCTAGTGGTTCAGCTTCACATGAGGATGGAAGCACTCAGCCTCTCGCTAGAAAAAAGAAAAGACTTAAGCTGGCAAAAGCACAGCAAAGAACTGTGCGTTCTTCGAAATCACAAATCCACAAGGAGAGTCCAATTGTGTCGGTTGCGATGCCTGACCTTCCCAACACTGGACGTGAAGAGCATGCGCCTTCCACCATTTGCACGCCCCCTGCAAGTGCTGGAAGGAGCACCCGCAGTCCAGTTCCTGATAGTCAGATTGAAGATGTCAGTGTTGAAGTACACCAGGATGAGGAGGATATGGGTGTTGCTGGCGCTGGGGAGGAAATTGACAAGGAGGATTCTGATGGTGAGGTGGTTTGTTTAAGTCAGGCACCCGGGGAGACACCTGTTGTCCGTGGGAGGAATATGGCCATTGACATGCCTGGTGAAAATACCAAAAAAATCAGCTCTTCGGTGTGGAAGTATTTCAACAGAAATGCGGACAACATTTGTCAAGCCGTGTGTTGCCTTTGTCAAGCTGTAATAAGTAAGGGTAAGGACGTTAACCACCTCGGAACATCCTCCCTTATACGTCACCTGCAGCGCATTCATCATAAGTCCGTGACAAGTTCAAAAACTTTGGGCGACAGCGGAAGCAGTCCACTGACCAGTAAATCCCTTCCTCTTGTAACCAAGCTCACGCAAACCACCCCACCAACTCCCTCAGTGTCAATTTCCTCCTTCCCCAGGAATGCCAATAGTCCTGCAGGCCATGTCACTGGCAATTCTGACGAGTCCTCTCCTGCCTGGGATTCCTCCGATGCATCCTTGAGTGTAACGCCTACTGCTGCTGGCGCTGCTGTTGTTGCTGCTGGGAGTCGATGGTCATCCCAGAGGGGAAGTCGTAAGACGACTTTTACTTCTTCCACCAAGCAATTGACTGTCCAACAGTCCTTTGCGAGGAAGATGAAATATCACAGCAGTCATCCTGCTGCAAAGCGGATAACTGAGGCCTTGGCATCCTGGGCGGTGAGAAACGTGGTTCCGGTATCCATCATTACTGCAGAGCCAACTATAGACTTGATTGAGGTACTGTGTCCCCGGTACCAAATACCATCTAGGTTCCATTTCTCTAGGCAGGCGATACCGAAAATGTACACAGACCTCAGAAAAAGACTCACCAGTGTCCTAAAAAATGCAGTTGTACCCAATGTCCACTTAACCACGGACATGTGGACAAGTGGAGCAGGGCAGACTCAGGACTATATGACTGTGACAGCCCACTGGGAAGATGTATTGACTCCCGCCGCAAGAACAGCAGCGGCGGCACCAGTAGCAGCATCTCGCAAACGCCAACTCTTTCCTAGGCAGGCTACGCTTTGTATCACCGCTTTCCAGAATACGCACACAGCTGAAAACCTCTTACGGCAACTGAGGAAGATCATCACAGAATGGCTTACCCCAATTGGACTCTCCTGTGGATTTGTGGCATCGGACAACGCCAGCAATATTGTGTGTGCATTAAATATGGGCAAATTCCAGCACGTCCCATGTTTTGCACATACCTTGAATTTGGTGGTGCAGAATTATTTAAAAAACGACAGGGGCGTGCAAGAGATGCTGTCGGTGGCCAGAAGAATTGCGGGACACTTTCGGCGTACAGGCACCACGTACAGAAGACTGGAGCAACACCAAAAACGCCTGAACCTGCCCTGCCATCATCTGAAGCAAGAAGTGGTAACGAGGTGGAATTCAACCCTCTATATGCTTCAGAGGATGGAGGAGCAGCAAAAGGCCATTCAAGCCTATACATCTGGCCACGATATAGGCAAAGGAGGTGGAATGCACCTGTCTCAAGCGCAGTGGAGAATGATTTCAACGTTGTGCAAGGTTCTGCTGCCCTTTGAACTTGCCACACGTGAAGTCAGTTCAGACACTGCCAGCCTGAGTCAGGTCATTCCCCTCATCAGGCTTTTGTAGAAGAAGCTGGAGGCATTGAAGGAGGAGCTAAAACAGCGATTCCGTTAGGCATGTGGGACTTGTGGATGGAGCCCTTCATTCGCTTAACCAGGATTCACGTGTGGTCAATCTGTTGAAATCAGAGCACTACATTTTGGCCACCGTGCTCGATCCTAGATTTAAAACCTACGTTGGATCTCTCTTTCCGGCAGACACAAGTCTGCAGGGGTTCAAAGACCTGCTGGTGAGAAAATTGTCAAGTCAAGCGGAACGCGACCTGTCAACATCTCCTCCTTCACATTCTCCCGCAACTGGAGGTGCGAGGAAAAGGCTACGAATTCCGAGCCCACCCGCTGGCGGTGATGCAGGGCAGTCTGGAGCGACTGCTGATGCTGACATCTGGTCCGGACTGAAGGACCTGCCAATGATTACGGACATGTCGTCTACTGTCACTGCATATGATTCTCTCACCATTGAAAGAATGGTGGAGGATTATATGAGTGACCGCATCCAAGTAGGCACGTCAGACAGTCCGTACGTATACTGGCAGGAAAAAGAGGCAATTTGGAGGCCCTTGCACAAACTGGCTTTATTCTGCCTAAGTTGCCCTCCCACAAGTGTGTACTCCGAAAGAGTGTTTAGTGCCGCCGCTCACCTTGTCAGCAATCGGCGTACGAGGTTACTTCCAGAAAATGTGGAGAAGATGATGTTCATTAAAATGAATTATAATCAATTCCTCCATGGAGACATTCACCAGCAGCAATTGCCTCCACAAAGTACACAGGGAGCTGTGATGGTGGATTCCAGTGGGGACGAATTGATAATCTGTGAGGAGGGGGATGTACACGGTGATGAATCGGAGGATGATGATGAGGTGGACATCTTGCCTCTGTAGATCCAGTTTGTGCAAGGAGAGATTAATTGCTTCTTTTTTGGTGGGGGTCCAAACCAACCCGTCATTTCAGTCACAGTCGTGTGGCAGACCCTGTCACTGAAATGATGGGTTGGTTAAAGTGTGCATGTCCTGTTTATACAACATAAGGGTGGGTGGGAGGGCCCAAGGACAATTCCATCTTGCACCTCTTTTTTCTTTCATTTTTCTTTGCGTCATGTGCTGTTTGGGGAGTGTTTTTTGGAAGGGCCATCCTGCGTGACACTGCAGTGCCACTCCTAGATGGGCCAGGTGTTTGTGTCGGCCACTAGGGTCGCTTATCTTAGTCACACAGCTACCTCATTGCGCCTCTTTTTTTTCTTCTTTGCGTCATGTGCTGTTTGGGGAGTATTTTTTGGAAGGGCCATCCTGCGTGACACTGCAGTGCCACTCCTAGATGGGCCAGGTGTTTGTGTCGGCCACTAGGGTCACTTATCTTAGTCACACAGCTACCTCATTGCGCCTCTTTTTTTTCTTCTTTGCGTCATGTGCTGTTTGGGGAGTGTTTTTTGGAAGGGCCATCCGGCCTGACACTGCAGTGCCACTCCTAGATGGGCCAGGTGTTTGTGTCGGCCACTAGGGTCGCTTAGCTTACTCACACAGCTACCTCATTGCGCCTCTTTTTTTCTTTGCGTCATGTGCTGTTTGGGGAGTGTTTTTTGGAAGGGCCATCCTGCGTGACACTGCAGTGCCACTCCTAGATGGGCCAGGTGTTTGTGTCGGCCACTTGGGTCGCTGAGCTTAGTCATCCAGCGACCTCGGTGCAAATTTTAGGACTAAAAATAATATTGTGAGGTGTGAGGTGTTCAGAATTGACTGAAAATGAGTGGAAATTATGGTTATTGAGGTTAATAATACTTTGGGATCAAAATGACCCCCAAATTCTATGATTTAAGCTGTTTTTTAGGGTTTTTTGAAAAAAACACCCGAATCCAAAACACACCCGAATCCGACAAAAAAAATTCGGTGAGGTTTTGCCAAAACGCGTTCGAACCCAAAACACGGCCACGGAACCGAACCCAAAACCAAAACACAAAACCCGAAAAATTTCCGGTGCACATCTCTAGTTCCTACGACGCGTCTACTGTTCCTGGGTATGTTTCTGGACACAGAACAGGATAAAAAGGGTTTCTCCCGGAGGAGAAGTCCAAGGAGTTGTTGTCTCTAGACAGAGACCTCCTAATACGTATTAGTAATGTGCACCGGCAATTTTTCGGGTTTTGTGTTTTGGTTTTGGGTTCGGTTCCGCTGCCGTGTTTTGGGTTCGAACGCGTTTTGGCAAAACCTCACCGAATTTTTTTTGTCGGATTCGGGTGTGTTTTGGATTCGGGTGTTTTTTTCAAAAAACCCTAAAAAACAGCTTAAATCATTGAATTTGGGGGTCATTTTGATCCCATAGTATTATTAACCTTAATAACCATAATTTCCACTCATTTCCAGTCTATTCTGAACACCTCACAATATTATTTTTAGTCCTAAAATTTGCACCGAGGTCGCTGAATGGCTAAGCTAAGCGACCCAAGTGGCCGACACAAACACTTGGCCCATCTAGGAGTGGCACTGCAGAGTCAGGCAGGATGGCCCTTCCAAAAAATACTCCCCAAACAGCACATGACGCAAAGAAGAAAAAAAAGAGGCGCAATGAGGTAGCTGTGTGAGTAAGCTAAGCGACCCTAGTGGCCGACACAAACACCTGGCCCATCTAGGAGTGGCACTGCAGTGTCACGCAGGATGGCCCTTCCAAAAAATACTCCCCAAACAGCACATGATGCAAAGAAGAAAAAAAAGAGGCGCAATGAGGTAGCTGTGTGAGTAAGCTAAGCTCATATAATCCTCCACCATTCTTTCAATGGTGAGAGAATCATATGCAGTGACAGTAGACGACATGTCAGTAATCGTTGGCAGGTCCTTCAGTCCGGACCAGATGTCAGCATCAGCAGTCGCTCCAGACTGCCCTGCATCACCGCCAGCGGGTGGGCTCGGAATTCGTAGCCTTTTCCTCGCACCCCCAGTTGCGGGAGAATGTGAAGGAGGAGATGTTGACAGGTCGCGTTCCGCTTGACTTGACAATTTTCTTACCAGCAGTTCTTTGAACCCCTGCAGACTTGTGTCTGCCGGAAAGAGAGATCCAACGTAGGTTTTAAATCTAGGATCGAGCACGGTGGCCAAAATGTAGTGCTCTGATTTCAACAGATTGACCACACGTGAATCCTGGTTAAGCGAATGAAGGGCTCCATCCACAAGTCCCACATGCCTAACGGAATCGCTCTGTTTTAGCTCCTCCTTCAATGCCTCCAGCTTCTTCTACAAAAGCCTGATGAGGGGAATGACCTGACTCAGGCTGGCAGTGTCTGAACTGACTTCACGTGTGGCAAGTTCAAAGGGCAGCAGAACCTTGCACAACGTTGAAATCATTCTCCACTGCGCTTGAGACAGGTGCATTCCACCTCCTTTGCCTATATCGTGGCCAGATGTATAGGCTTGAATGGCATTTTGCTGCTCCTCCATCCTCTGAAGCATATAGAGGGTTGAATTCCACCTCGTTACCACTTCTTGCTTCAGATAATGGCAGGGCAGGTTCAGGTTTTTTTGGTGGTGCTCCAGTCTTCTGTACGCGGTGCCTGTACGCCGAAAGTGGCCCGCAATTCGTCTGGCCACCGACAGCATCTCTTGCACGCCCCTGTCGTTTTTTAAATAATTCTGCACCACCAAATTCAAGGTATGTGCAAAACATGGGACGTGCTGGAATTTGCCCAGATGTAATGCACGCACAATATTGCTGGCGTTGTCCGATGCCACAAATCCCCAGGAGAGTCCAATTGGGGTAAGCCACTCTGCGATGATCTTCCTCAGTTGCCGTAAGAGGTTTTCAGCTGTGTGCGTATTCTGGAAAGCGGTGATACAAAGCGTAGCCTGCCTAGGAACGAGTTGGCGTTTGCGAGATGCTGCTACTGGTGCCGCCGCTGCTGTTCTTGCAGCGGGAGGCAATACATCTACCCAGTGGGCTGTCACAGTCATGTAGTCCTGAGTCTGCCCTGCTCCACTTGTCCACATGTCCGTGGTTAAGTGGACATTGGGTACAACTGCATTTTTTAGGACACTGGTGAGTCTTTTTCTGACGTCCGTGTACATTCTCGGTATCGCCTGCCTAGAGAAGTGGAACCTAGATGGTATTTGGTAACGGGGGCACACTACCTCAAGAAATTGTCTAGTTCCCTGTGAACTAACGGCGGATACCGGACGCACGTCTAACACCAACATAGTTGTCAAGGCCTCAGTTATCCGCTTTGCAACAGGATGACTGCTGTGATATTTCATCTTCCTCGCAAAGGACTGTTGGACAGTCAATTGCTTACTGGAAGTAGTACAAGTGGTCTTCCGACTTCCCCTCTGGGATGACGATCGACTCCCAGTAGCAACAACAGCAGCGCCAACAGCAGTAGGCGTTACACTCAAGGATGCATCGGAGGAATCCCAGGCAGGAGAGGACTCGTCAGACTTGCCAGTGACATGGCCTGCAGGACTATTGGCTTTCCTGGGTAAGGAGGAAATTGACACTGAGGGAGTTGGTGGTGTGGTTTGCGCGAGCTTGGTTACAAGAGGAAGGTATTTACTGGTCAGTGGACTGCTTCCGCTGTCGCCCAAAGTTTTTGAACTTGTCACTGACTTACTATGAATGCGCTGCAGGTGACGTATAAGGGAGGATGTTCCGAGGTGGTTAACGTCCTTACCCCTACTTATTACAGCTTGACAAAGGCAACACACGGCTTGACACCTGTTGTCCGCATTTCTGTTGAAATACTTCCACACTGAAGAGCTGATTTTTTTGGTATTTTCACCAGGCATGTCAATGGCCATATTCCTCCCACGGACAACAGGTGTCTCCCCGGGTGCCTGACTTAAACAAACCACCTCACCATCAGAATCCTCCTTGTCAATTTCCTCCCCAGCGCCAGCAACACCCATATCCTCATCCTGGTGTACTTCAAAACTGACATCTTCAATTTCACTATCAGGAACTGGACTGGGGGTGCTCCTTTCAACACTTGCAGGGGGCGTGCAAATGGTGGAAGGCGCAAGCTCTTCCCGTCCAGTGTTGGGAAGGTCAGGCATCGCAACCGACACAATTGGACTCTCCTTTGGGATTTGTGATTTCGAAGAACGCACAGTTCTTTGCTGTGCTTTTGCCGCAAGTCTTTTCTTTTTTCTAGCGAGAGGATGAGTGCTTCCATCCTCATGTGAAGCTGAACCACTAGCCATGAACATAGGCCAGGGCCTCAGCCGTTCCTTGCCACTCCGTGTCGTAAATGGCATATTGGCAAGTTTACGCTTCTCCTCAGACGCTTTTAATTTTGATTTTTGGGTCATTTTTTTACTGATCTTTTGTGTTTTGGATTTTACATGCTCTGTACTATGACATTGGGCATCGGCCTTGGCAGACGACGTTGATGGCATTTCATCGTCTCGGCCATGACTAGTGGCAGCAGCTTCAGCACGAGGTGGAAGTGGATATTGATCTTTCCCTATTTTTTTAACCTCCACATTTTTGTTCATCATATTTTGCGCACAACTAAAAGCCACCACAGGTATACAATGTAGATGGATGGATAGTATACTATTATTACTTATACTTATGGACGACGAGTGACGACACAGAGGTATGTACAGCCGTGGCCTACCGTACTGCTGCTTAGTGCTTATATATATAATATACTGTATAACGGACCTGGTGGACACTGTCAGCAGACTGCTAAACAAACTAGTATGAAGAAAGAAAAAAAAAACACCACAGGTATACAATGTAGATGGATGGATAGTATAGTATTACTTATACTTATGGACGACGAGTGCACTGACGACACAGAGGTAGGTACAGCCGTGGCCTACCGTACTGCTGCTTAGTGCTTATATATATAATATACTGTATAACGGACCTGGTGGACACTGTCAGCAGACTGCTAAACAAACTAGTATGAAGAAAGAAAAAAAAAAACACCACAGGTATACAATGTAGATGGATGGATAGTATAGTATTACTTATACTTATGGACGACGAGTGCACTGACGACACAGAGGTAGGTACAGCCGTGGCCTACCGTACTGCTGCTTAGTGCTTATATATATAATATACTGTATAACGGACCTGGTGGACACTGTCAGCAGACTGCTAAACAAACTAGTATGAAGAAAGAAAAAAAAAACACCACAGGTATACAATGTAGATGGATGGATAGTATAGTATTACTTATACTTATGGACAACGAGTGCACTGACGACACAGAGGTAGGTACAGCCATGGCCTACCGTACTGCTGCTTAGTGCTTATATATATAATATACTGTATAACGGACCTGGTGGACACTGTCAGCAGACTGCTAAACAAACTAGTATGAAGAAAGAAAAAAAAACACACCACAGGTATACAATGTAGATGGATGGATAGTATAGTATTACTTATACTTATGGACGACGAGTGCACTGACGACACAGAGGTAGGTACAGCCGTGGCCTACCGTACTGCTGCTTAGTGCTTATATATATAATATACTGTATAACGGACCTGGTGGACACTGTCAGCAGACTGCTAAACAAACTAGTATGAAGAAAGAAAAAAAAAACACCACAGGTATACAATGTAGATGGATGGATAGTATAGTATTACTTATACTTATGGACGACGAGTGCACTGACGACACAGAGGTAGGTACAGCCGTGGCCTACCGTACTGCTGCTTAGTGCTTATATATATAATATACTGTATAACGGACCTGGTGGACACTGTCAGCAGACTGCTAAACAAACTAGTATGAAGAAAGAAAAAAAAAACACCACAGGTATACAATGTAGATGGATTGATAGTATAGTATTACTTATACTTATGGACGATGAGTGCACTGACGACACAGAGGTAGGTACAGCCGTGGCCTACCGTACTGCTGCTTAGTGCTTATATATATAATATACTGTATAACGGACCTGGTGGACACTGTCAGCAGACTGCTAAACAAACTAGTATGAAGAAAGAAAAAAAAAACACCACAGGTATACAATGTAGATGGATGGATAGTATTAGTATTACTTATATTTATGGACGACGAGTGCACTGACGACACAGAGGTAGGTACAGCCGTGGCCTACCGTACTGCTGCTTAGTGCTTATATATATATATATAATATACTGTATAACGGACCTGGTGGACACTGTCAGCAGACTGCTAAACAAACTAGTATGAAGAAAGAAAAAAAAAAACACCACAGGTATACAATGTAGATGGATGGATAGTATTAGTATTACTTATATTTATGGACGACGAGTGCACTGACGACACAGAGGTAGGTACAGCCGTGGCCTACCGTACTGCTGCTTAGTGCTTATATATATATAATATACTGTATAACGGACCTGGTGGACACTGTCAGCAGACTGCTAAACAAACTAGCATGAAGAAAGAAAAAAAAAACACCACAGTGTTTTTCAGACAGACAAACATATACTGGACTGGTGGTCACTGTCAGCAAAACTGTGCACTGTACTCCTGCTATAACTGCTCCCCAGTCCCCACAATTAGGCAGTGTGAGCAGTGCACTCCGCACAGATATATCATGCAGCAGTGCAGCACACTGAGTGAGCACAGATATGGTGGAGACTTTTTTTCAGGCAGAGAAACAAAGGATTAAACTAATCAAAACCCTGCACTGTACTCCCTAACAGCTGCTCCACGTCCCCCCAATTATAACTAACTAAGTCACTCTGTGTTCTACTATAACGGAGAGGACGCCAACCACGTCCTCTCCCTATCAATCTCAATGCACGTGTGAAAATGGCGGCGACGCGCGGCTCCCTTATATAGAATCCGAGTCTCGCGAGAATCCGACAGCGGGATGATGACGTTCGGGCGCGCTCGGGTTAACCGAGCAAGGCGGGAGGATCCGAGTCGCTCGAACCCGTGTAAAAAAAAGTTGAAGTTCGGGCGGGTTCGGATTCCGAGGAACCGAACCCGCTCATCACTAATACGTATACAGGTGTCGGTGCATCAATGCACGCGAGCCCTGGGAAAGATGGTAGCTTCTTACGAAGAAATTCCATTCGCCAGGTCCCATGCAAGGATTTTCCAGTGGGATCTGTTGGACAAGTGGTCCGGGTCGCATCTTCAGATGCATCGGCGGATAACCCTGTCTCCAAGGGTCAGGGTGTCGCTGTTGTGGTGGCTGCAGAGTGCTCATCTTCTAGGGGGCCGCAGATTCGGCATACAGGACTTGGTCCTGGTGACCACGGATTCCAGCCTTCGAGGCTGGGGGGCAGTCACACAGGGAAAGAACTTCCAAGGCTATGGAAAAGTCAGGAGACTTCCCTACACATAAATATTCTGGAACTGAGGGCCATTTACAATGCCCTAAGTCAGGCTAGACCCCTGCTTCAACACCGGCCGGTGCTGATCCAGTCAGACAACATCACGGCGGTCGCTCATGTAAACCGACAGGGCGGCACAAGAAGCAGGATGGCGATGGCAGAAGCCACAAGGATTCTCCGATGGGCGGAAAATCATGTGTTAGCACTGTCAGCAGTGTTCATTCCCGGAGTGGACAACTAAGAAACCTCCACCCGGGAGAGTGGGGACTTCATCCAGAAGTCTTCCAAATGATTGTACACCGTTGGGAAAGGCCACAGGTGGACATGATGGCGTCCCACCTCAACTAAAAGTTACAAAGATATTGCGCCAGGTCAAGGACCCTCAGGCGATAGCTGTGGACGCTCTGGTAACACCGTGGGTGTACCAGTCGGTGTATGTGTTCCCTTCTCTGCCTCTCTTACCCAGGGTAATGAGAATAATAAGAAGGAGAGGAGTAAGAACTATACTCATTGTTCCGGGTTGGCCAAGAAGAGCTTGGTAACCAGAACTCCAAGAAATGACCTCAGAGGACCCATGGCCTCTGCCGCTCAGACAGGACCTGCTGCAGCAGGGGGCCTGTCTGTTCCAAGACGTACCGCGGCTGCGTTGACGGCATGGCGGTTGAACGCCGGATCCTGAAGGAAAAGGGAATTCCGGAGGAAGTTATCCCTACGCTATTTGAAGCAAGGAAAGAAGTGAACGCAAACCATTATCACCGCATATGGCGGAAATATGTTGCGTACTGTGAGGCCAGGAAGGCCCCAAAGGAGAAATTTCAGCTAGGTCGATTTCTGCACTTCCTACAGTCAGAGGTGACTATGGGCCTAAAATTGGGTTCCATTAAGGTCCAGATTTCGGCTCTATCGATTTTCTTCCAAAATTGAACTGGCTTCACTGCCTGAAGTTCAGACTTTTGTTGAGGGAGTGCTGCATAGTCAGCCCCCGTTTGTGCCTCCAGTGGCACCGTGGGATCTCAACGTGGTGTTGGATTTCCTGAAGTCGCATTGGGTTGAGCCACTTAAATCCGTGGAGCTATAATACCTCACGTGGAAAGTGGTCATTCTGTGGGCCTTGGCGTCGGCCAGGCGTGTATCAGAATTGGCGGCTTTGTCATACAAAAGCCCTTATCTGTATTTTATATGGATAAGGCGGAATTGAGGACTCGTTCCCAATTCCTTCCTAAGGTAGTATAATTTTTTAATGTGAACCAACCTATTGTGGTGCCTGCGGCTACTTGGGACTTGGAGGATTCCAAGTTACTGGATGTAGTCAGGGCCCTGAAAAGTATATGTTTCCAGGACAGCTGGAGTCAGGAAAACTGACTCGCTATTTCTCCTGTATGCACCCAGCAAGCTGGGTGCTCCTGCTTCTAAGCAGACGATTGCTCGCTGGATCTGTAGCACGATTCAACTTGCACATTCTGCGGCTGGACTGCCGCACCCTAATTCTGTAAAAGCCCATTCCACGAGAAAAGTGGGCTCTTCTTGGGCGGCTGCCCGAGGGGTCTCGGCTTTACAACTTTGCCGAGCTGTTCCTTGGTCGGGTTAAAACATTTTTGTAAGAGTCTACAAGTTTGATACCCTGGCTGAGGAGGACCTAGAGTTTGCTCATTCGGTGCTGCAGAGTCATCCGCACTCTCCCGCCCGTTTGGGAGCTTTGGTATAATCCCCATGGTCCTTACGGAGTCCCAGCATCCACTTAGGACATCAGAGAAAATAAGATTTTACTCACCGGTAAATCTATTTCTCGTAGTCCGTAGTGGATTCTGGGCGCCCATCCCAAGTGCGGATTGTCTGCAATACTTGTTTATAGTTATTGCCTAACTAAAGGGTTATTGTTGAGCCATCTGTTGAGAGGCTCAGTTATATTTCATACTGTTAACTGGGTATAGTATCACGAGTTATACGGTGTGATTGGTGTGGCTGGTATGAGTCTTACCCGGGATTCAAAATCCTTCCTTATTGTGTCAGCTCTTCCGGGCACAGTATCCTAACTGAGGTCTGGAGGAGGGTCTTAGTGGGAGGAGCCAGTGCACACCAGGTAGTCCTAAAGCTTTCTTTAGTTGTGCCCAGTCTCCTGCGGAGCCGCTAATCCCCATGGTCCTTACGGAGTCCCAGCATCCACTACGGACTACGAGAAATAGATTTACCGGTGAGTAAAATCTTATTTTTACATTTATAGCACTTGATGGTTTTCTTGGGATGTTTTTACAGCTAAGGTGACATAATTAAGATGCTCACAAATGGCTATTTTGTCAGCCAAATTGGCCTAAAATAATCGTCTGGTTTAGCTTGATAATCAATCTGAATTTCTGTCGTTCATTAAGGCTATGTTTTTGTGCTGACACTAATATCCAATTGTCAGATGGGAACAGTCGGTTCCGTCCCGTTTGACCATTCCTGTAAGTGTGGCAGCCTGCACATCCCAGAAATGTAATCTATCTACCTCTGCACCTTCTAAACTAAAAAAAGCATTGAAATCCTCATAAAATAACTCAATGTTAGGTTTAACCACTTAGCTGCCGATTTTTTGCCCCAAAAACTGCTCCGAAATTGACAGGGTTTTTTCTTTCATAGTGAATTAGGTGAAGAACATGAATTTAACCTTATCCAAAAGAATTCTAGTTTTAAATTTTTTTTTCTCAAACATCAGAACATAGGTTGGGAAGATCAGTAACATCGAATCATCAGTACCATTGCGATGTTACTTTTTACCCCCAAGACAGCTGCCAGGTACACGTGGGGATGGGGGGATCTGGGGGTGGCTTGGGGGGGGGGGGGGTTGTTTTACACTTTCCCAGCGGCTGCCATTGTCTGCAGCTGCTGGGTAGGAAGGGGGCCTGCAGTACTCACCGATCAGCAGTGATCGGCATCATGGCAACACTGAGGAGAGGGTGCAGGGAAGCAGAGGGACCTTCCAGTTCCTCTGAGAGCAGCAGGGGAGGGAAGTTTCCTTCCCTGCCGCTACTAACACTGTTTATCTGACTGGTCGCATCCTGTGTGACCAGGTCAGATAAAACACTGTCTGGTGTGGTCGCATCTGATGCAACTATGTCAGGCAAGTGGTTAAAAAAGTGGTTACCTTTTTTTTACAGTATGTATCATTTTATTTAATTAATGCAATGGATAACAGAAATGATGCAAAAGCAATATTTATAAAGTGTTTGTGATGTTAATTGAACATAGAAATTAGAATTTAAATAATGGGATCATATAACTTAAATTGTAAAAGGTATGTCCCATCTCCTCAATGCGTGTCCATTGTGAGTTGGGAAAGACCTAGACCAGACGAGGCTGAAGTTAGCTTCTTATTCGGCCAGCTTCTTATTCACTTCTTATTCAAGCTCCAGCTTCTTATTCACTTCTTATTCGAACTCCAGCTTCTTATTCAGATCATTCAGTTTCGCAAGGGTTAATGAGTCTTCTGTCACAAATTTGACACCTGAAAATCAACAGAGTAGGGTCCCTTGCATGTGACCCACTTGTATTTTGCCTGGCCCAACGCTGTTTTGGGCATGAAATACACTGGCAAAGTGGGCACACACACCATATTTTCCATTTTGAATAAGTAGCTGTAGTTTTGCAAGGGTTAACCAGTCTTGGGCCACAAATTTGACACCTGAAATCAACAGAGGGTGGTCAGTTACATATGACCCACTTGTATTTTGCTTGGCCCAATGCTGTTTTGGGCATGAAATACACTGGCAAAGTGGGCGCAAACACCATGTTTTGCTATTTTGAATAAGTAGCTGTAGTTTTGCAAGGGTTAACTAGTCTTGGGCCACAAATTTGACCCCTGAAATCAACAGAGAGTGGTCACTTGCATGTGACCCACTTGTATTTTGCCTGGCCCAACGCTGTTTTGGGCATGAAATACACTGGCAAAGTGGGCACAGACACCATATTTTCCATTTTGAATAAGTAGCTGTAGTTTTGCAAGGGTTAACCAGTCTTGGGCCACAAATTTGACACCTGAAATCAACAGAGGGTGGTCACTTACATATCACCCACTTGTATTTTGCTTGGCCCAACGCTGTTTTGGGCATGAAATACACTGGCAAAGTGGGCACACACACCATGTTTTGCTATTTTGAATAAGTAGCTGTAGTTTTGCAAGGGTTAACCAGTCTTGGGCCACAAATTTGACACCTGAAATCAACAGACGGTGGTCACTTACATATGACCCACTTGTATTTTGCTTGGCCCAACGCTGTTTTGGGCATGAAATACACTGGCAAAGTGGGCACAGACACCATATTTTCCATTTTGAATAAGTAGCTGTAGTTTTGCAAGGGTTAACTAGTCTTGGGCCACAAATTTGACACCTGAAATCAACAGAGGGTGGTTACTTACATAGCACCCACTTGTATTTTGCCTGGCCCAACGCTGTTTTGGGCATGAAATACACTGGCAAAGTGGGCACACACACCATATTTTCCATTTTGAATAAGTAGCTGTAGTTTTGCAAGGGTTAACCAGTCTTGGGCCACAAATTTGACACCTGAAATCAACAGAGGGTGGTCAGTTACATATGACCCACTTGTATTTTGCTTGGCCCAACGCTGTTTTGGGCATGAAATACACTGGCAAAGTGGGCGCAAACACCATGTTTTGCTATTTTGAATAAGTAGCTGTAGTTTTGCAAGGGTTAACCAGTCTTGGGCCACAAATTTGCACCTGAAATCAACAGAGGGTGGTCAGTTACATATGACCCACTTGTATTTTGCTTGGCCCAACGCTGTTTTGGGCATGAAATACGCTGGCAAAGTGGGCGCAAACACCATGTTTTGCTATTTTGAATAAGTAGCTGTAGTTTTGCAAGGGTTAACTAGTCTTGGGCCACAAATTTGACCCCTGAAATCAACAGAGAGTGGTCACTTGCATGTGACCCACTTGTATTTTGCCTGGCCCAACGCTGTTTTGGGCATGAAATACACTGGCAAAGTGGGCACACACACCATATTTTCAATTTTGAATAAGTAGCTGTAGTTTTGCAAGGGTTAACCAGTCTTGGGCCACAAATTTGACACCTGAAATCAACAGAGGGTGGTCACTTACATATCACCCACTTGTATTTTGCTTGGCCCAACGCTGTTTTGGGCATGAAATACACTGGCAAAGTGGGCACACACACCATGTTTTGCTATTTTGAATAAGTAGCTGTAGTTTTGCAAGGGTTAACCAGTCTTGGGCCACAAATTTGACACCTGAAATCAACAGACGGTGGTCACTTACATATGACCCACTTGTATTTTGCTTGGCCCAACGCTGTTTTGGGCATGAAATACACTGGCAAAGTGGGCACAGACACCATATTTTCCATTTTGAATAAGTAGCTGTAGTTTTGCAAGGGTTAACTAGTCTTGGGCCACAAATTTGACACCTGAAATCAACAGAGGGTGGTTACTTACATAGCACCCACTTGTATTTTGCCTGGCCCAACGCTGTTTTGGGCATGAAATACACTGGCAAAGTGGGCACACACACCATATTTTACCATTTTGAATAAGTAGCTGTAGTTTTGCAAGGGTTAACTAGTCTTGGGCCACAAATTTGACACCTGAAATCAACAGACGGTGGTCACTTACATATGACCCACTTGTATTTTGCTTGGCCCAACGCTGTTTTGGGCATGAAATACACTGGCAAAGTGGGCACAGACACCATATTTTCCATTTTGAATAAGTAGCTGTAGTTTTGCAAGGGTTAACTAGTCTTGGGCCACAAATTTGACACCTGAAATCAACAGAGGGTGGTTACTTACATAGCACCCACTTGTATTTTGCCTGGCCCAACGCTGTTTTGGGCATGAAATACACTGGCAAAGTGGGCACACACACCATATTTTGCCATTTTGAATAAGTAGCTGTAGTTTTGCAAGGGTTAAATAGTCTTGGGCCACAAATTTGACACCTGGAATCAGGAGCCTATCAATACAGTCTCTGCGTATAAAGCTTTTCTTAAATTCTGCAATGTAGTCTCTGCGGGCCTAGGGGGTAATTCAGACTGCATCACTGCAGCAGCGATCGCAGTCTGAATTACTTTGTGGAGTGCGCCCTGCGCGTGCGCAATCCGGGAGCCCAGTGAGATTCTATCAGCATCTCAGGGCTTCGATCGCCTCTGCCTGATTGACAGGCAGAGGCGGTCATGTGGTGGGAAGGGGCATGCCACCGGCTTTAGAACCACGGTCCGGACAACGGAGGCTTGTCTGGACCGTTGGGGGGTGGCCCGAGGCAGCTGAGTGGTGTTACACACAGACTCTGCGACCCGGGATGTGGCGAGTAGCGGACTGCCAGCGTGCAGGAGCTTCGTTTGCAGGGAGTTACTCATCAGGTACAAAATCATCGACACCGTGCAATGGTTTTGTACCTGTGCGAGGGGGATGGGGGGGGCTAGGGCCAGTCATGCAGGGCGGACCAGCCCTGTGCTGGGCATCCACCCGCATGTCAGAGTACATGATTGTAGATGTGCTACATTTAGCACATCTGTGATTAGATCTTGTCTGGGGACTGTTTCCTCAGACATTCAGTGAATGATGCTGCCCTGTGGCAAATTCGCGCATGCACCTACGCAGTGGCGGAACAAGACCATTGTGGGCCGAGGTGCAACAAAATGCGTTGCCCCAGCCCGCCCAAGATCCAAAACGTGTGTCAAAAAATAGGGCATGGTCTCATTGAAAAGGGGTGTGGGCACACAATAGTACCACCAATTCAAATTATGCCACACAGTAGTGCAACCTTATTACATTACACCGATTTACATTACATTACACTGAACAGTAGTACTCCTTATATACATTACGCTACACAGTACTGCTCCTGAAACACGTTATGCCACACAGTATTGCTTCTTATACGCATTACGCCACATAGTAGAGCTCCTTCTACACGTTACGCCACACAGTAGTTCTTATACACATTACAACACACAGTAGTGCCTCTTATACATGTTACGCCACACAGTAGTATCTTAATATACGTTATACCACACAGTAGTGCTCCTGATACACGTTACTCCACCCAGTACTGTTCCTTATACATGTTACGCAACACAGTAGAGCTCCTTATACACGTTACAACACACTGTAATGGTCCTTATACACTTTACGCCACACAATAGTGCTCCTTATACACGTTACGCCACACAGTGGTGCTTCTTATAGACGTTACACCACACAGTAATACCCCTTATACAGGTTACGCCATACAGTAGAGCTCCTTATACACATTACGCCACACAGTAGAGCTCCTTTTACACGTAACGCCAATATAGTAGGCACTACGGTAAAGTTTTAGGGTTAGGCTGCTGGGGGGGGGGGGGGGTGAGGCACTGGGGTGGTGGCTAGGGTTAGGCTGTGGGGAGGGGTAAAGGTTAAGGTTAGCTACTAGGGAAAGGTTTAGGGATTAGGGATAATGGGGAAAATACTCACCAGAACACTGCTGAGACATCGCCAATGCAATGTGATCCAGAAAAAGGCACTGCTGTCACCGGTATAAAGTACGAAACTGCTATATCACAAGGGACTGTTTGTTGACAGTTCTTTATGTCGACATAATGAATATCAATATGATAACTGTCGGCCAATTGTATCCAACTCCCACAAAAACTCAGAAGACTTCTCACTGTATAGAGATGGGACAATTCCTTTGTACAAGGATACACAAGGCCCATGGAGACAGATGTCCACACTATGCATCATGCAGCCAGCAGCAGCACATGCACCCTGGGTGACAACACATGACCCTGTGCCTGGCTGTCTTAGTGGGGTCACTCTATGCTGTGCTGCATGTTATATGTCACTGCACAGTCACCATTACTATTTGCAGAGAGACCAACTTACTGTAACAACCCCGCCCACCACCTCCCAATCTCCGCCCCCTCATTGTAGGCTCCGCCTCTTCGAGGTCCGCGATTCTGAGTTTGCAGGATGAAATGTACAATTAGAAAAATGTATAATAAAATAAAAATAAATAAACACACAGCTGCCTGACCGCCTTACAAGGAATGCTGCTGCACTACCTCAGAAACTCTACAGTTTAGCCGCATGGTCACGTGATGCTCCGGTAGCAAAAAGAAATAGCTGGGCTGCCCGTGAATGAGAGGGGAAGATGGCCCCTTCTCCTTCTCCAGACTCCTCCACTGCATCCTCCTCCCCCTCTGGCCAGACTGCAGCTCTGCACACCAGCTCAGCCTCATTCTGTTAAGGGGAAGCGGCGGCTTGCAGCGCGCCGGCAGGTGGCATGTAATGAGTCAGTCTCACTCATTGTAGTGCCTCCGGCTGTGGGCCCCTTCATCGTGGAGGGGCCCTGCCGGTTGCACCGCTGCAAGTTCCACCCCTGAACCTACGATAATAGCCCACCAGACCAAAGAATATCCTGAGTTGCGACATACATTTTAGCTTAGGCCATGTGAAGACTGCTTCCACCTTGCCAGGTTGAGGTTTAACTTACCCTTGGCATACAATATACCCCAGATACTTTGCCTCCACAGATATGATGGCACACTTCTCCAGGTTAGCTGTGAACCCTTGTGCCTGTAGAGACTGTAACACTGCATCCACCTTTGGAAGGTGCGACTGGAACAAACCCACTGTGGTAGAGCAGGCTGTTGTTGCTTTGGCAGCTTCCATCAGAGGAATTTGCCAGTACCCCTTCAGTAAATCTAGCGTAGTTAGATACTGGCTTATTGCTAAGTTCATCAACCCGGGGCATAGGATAGGAATCAAACCGAGGAACTTTATTTAACTTTCTGAAGTCATTACAGAATCTCAAAGCTCCAAAAAGCTTGGGCTCTAAAAAAAATGGGATTATTCCATTCACTGTTTGACTACTCTATGACCCCCAAGCGCCGCATCACTTCCAGTTCCCGTTTTACTGCTGCCTGTTGGGCCTCAGATATACAATATTGCCTTTGTTTTATCACCCCCCTGGGTGGAGTAACATTGTCATGCTGTATGATTTGAGTTTTCCCCAGGAGGGCAGAGAACACAACCTGGTACTGTGCTACTAAGTTTACCACTTCTTGTTTCTGGCTAGGACTCAAAGTTACTTCAGTAGGCACCTGACATTCTGGGGTTTTCATGGCCACTAAAGAGGGTTGACTGGCACTTTCCAAGGCTTCAACAAATTCACATGGTAGACTTTTACCTCTTTACTTCTACCTTCCTGCCGTACCTAGACACAAGTATCAGTACCTTGTTGCCCCTATTGAGAGTCCGGTTGACAGCAGTAACGCCATGACTGCGTTTTTGATCCTGTTGAGCTCTTGCCATATGCTTGGTCAGAAGTGGCGCAATTTGCCTTAGACAGCCATATAATTGGGATACAAACTGAACGATGTTAGGCTCTTGGGACGGGATCAGTACTAAATCCCGCAGGATGGGATCCCGGCGGTCGAAATACTGACGCCGGAATTTCGACCACACAATCCCGACAGGGGTGGCGAGCAGAACGCAGCCCATTGTGGGCTCGCTTTGCTCGCCACGCTGCAGGCACGGTGCTTTGCTATGCTCAGCACACTTTTATATTCTCCCTCTATGGGTGTCGTGGACACCCACGGAGGCAGAATATGTCGGGATTGTGCCGGTCGGGGTTCCGGCGTCGGTATTTCAACCGCCGGGATTCCGTCCGGCGGGATCTTAACCGCATCCCCTTGGGACAATTGCTGCTCCCACCCATCTTTTAATAGATCTAGTATCCCTCTGCGTTGTCTACCATAGAGGAGTTTGAAGGGTCTAAACCCCATACAGTCTCTATATAAAGTCTCTATATAAATAAAGTATAATAATAATAATAATAATAATAATAATAAAAGAGGCTTGGGGTACCTCTCAAACTGCCAACAATAGTTAAGGTAAGAGTAGGTCTTAATCTCGCTTCTCCTGTGACACTGCCCTTTTCATCATCTGCATAAGGGTTCTGTTAAAGCATTCAACCAAGCCGTCTGTCTGCGGGTGGTAAACCGAAATGGTAATTCTATCCACCTTTAACAGGCGACACAGGTATTTAATTAATTTAGACACAAAAGGGGTACCTTAGTCGGTCAGGACCTCTATTGGTATTCCTAGACGGGTATACAGCATCAAGAACTCCTGGACAATAGTGCTAGATTTCATGTTACATAGTGGTATGGCCTCCGGGTACCCGGTGGAGTAGTCCACCGTCACCAATATATACTGATGCCCATGATCCGATTTTTCTACTGGCCCTATCAGATCTATAAAAATTGGCTCAATAGGCATGGAAATTATAGTCAGGAAAACCAAGGTCGCCCTAAATTCTGTCTGGGGTGCATTCTTTTAGTACACTGGGCATTCCTGACAATATTCTTTTACTGCAGCATGAATGCCTGGCCAGGAGAAACATAGCTGGATACGCTGGAGAGTTTTCCTCTCCCCTAAATGGCCACCCCATAAATGCATGTGAGCCGCCCTCAGTACCAGCTGCTCGTGTTTTCGGGGAATCAGCAACTGGTCTACCCTTTTACCTTGCAAATAAGTTACAGGGTAAAAAAAATAGTTTTTCACATAAAGTAAGGTACACCTTCAGGTGGTAAAGCAGAGTTTACCTTACCATTTACCACTACCACATTTTAAAAAGTATTAGACAAGTTGCCATCGTTATGTTGATCTCGCCTAAAGTCCTGCAAAGACACTCTTTCGCAAATGGGGGACTAATGTGTCTCAATCTCACTGGCAAGAGAGGGGTTTACAGTCATACAACCTTGGCTTCCAGTAGATCTTGGCCCCTGCGACAGCTTAACCTTTGTCTGTCTGCCAATGTCATGCCAGGTAACAAACTCCTGCAAACAGTGGGAAGTCCTGGCCCAGGATTAGTGGATAAAGAGGTTTGGAAGCTACTGTGACTACCATTTTTACTGGTCTTACTTTAATCACCACCGGCAGGTGCACTCATGGGCATTCTTCTATGTCACCAAGTATACATAGCATCTTTACCAGAAGCACAACCTGGCCAGACCCGGGAAGAACCAGGTTAGCAGAGATGATAGACAATTCATTGCCAGTATCAACCAAGGCCCAGATATCCCAGCCTTCAATCTGTACCATCAGATGAAATGGTAGTTTCAGCTGGGGAAATAATTCCAGTCGCCATACTGAATACAGGTTGTACTGTTTTCCCTGAGCTGCAATCCACTAGCTCACCCTGCTTTAGGAAGTACCGCTGTGCATAACTGGGCTCTCTGCACTCAAAACATATGACTGGAGATGGGCTGTTTGATTTAACAATGGGAATCTGGGTATTGGGCTTAGGTACTGGCTGTAACCCTTGCTTGGCTTTATTAAAATTTCCCAGGGTCAGGTACCTCTCAATCACCACTGCTAGCTCCTCAATTGTCTGGGGTCAGCCTGCAAAGGCCCAGTGTTTTACACTACGGTCTGATACCCGTATAGCCTGGTCTAGAGCCATCACTTCCACTGCCCACTAAGAAGAATTTTTATCTGTAACCAGGTTTTACTCAGTTTGGCCAATTATGCCAGTTTGACCACTGGAGGCTCAGATGGGTTCAGCTGCAACTCATAATATTCTTGGGCTTTGCTGGGACCCGTCACCCCAATCCTGCTGAGTATAGCTTCCTTCAAGCAAGGATAAGAGCTGACTTCAGACAACTTTAACGCAACATAGGCTCTCTATGACTCCCCTGTGCGATAAGGAGCTAATCTAACCCTTGATTTCTGGTATCAAATATGTCGCCTAAGACTAGTTAACCCTTGCAAAAATACAGCTAAATATTCAAAATGGTAAATTATAATATGGTGGTTGTGCCTACTTTCCCAGCGTATTTCATTCACAAATCAATGTTGGGCCAAGCAGAATACAAGTAGGTGATATGTAAGTGACCACATTCTGTTGATTGCAGGTCTCACAATTGTGTCCCAAGACTAGTTAACTCTTGCAAAACTATAGCTACTTATTCAAAATGGTAAAATATGGTGTGTGTGCCCACTTTGCCAGTGTATTTCATGCCCAAAACAGCGTTGGGCCAGGCAAAATACAAGTGGGTCACATGCAAGTGACCACTCTCTGTTGATTTTAGGGGTCAAATTTGTGGCCCAAGACTAGTTAACCCTTGCAAAACTACAGCTACTTATTCAAAATGGCAATTTATAAAATGGTGTTTGTGCCCACTTTGCCAGTGTATTTCATGCCCAAAACAGCGTTAAGCCAAGCAAAATACAAGTGGGTCATATGTAAGTGACCACCCTCTGTTGATTTCAGGTGTCAAATTTGTGGCCCAAGACTAGTTAACCCTTGCAAAACTACAGCTACTTATTCAAAATGGCAATTTATAAAATGGTGTTTGTGCCCACTTTGCCAGTGTATTTCATGCCCAAAACAGCGATGGGCCAAGCAAAATACAAGTGGGTCATATGTAAGTGACCACCCTCTGTTGATTTCAGGTGTCAAATTTGTGGCCCAAGACTAGTTAACCCTTGCAAAACTACAGCTACTTATTCAAAATGGAAAATATGGTGTGTGTGCCCACTTTGCCAGTGTATTTCATGCCCAAAACAGCGTTGGGCCAGGCAAAATACAAGTGGGTCATATGTAACTGACCACCCTCTGTTGATTTCAGGGGTCAAATTTGTGGCCCAAGACTAGTTAACCCTTGCAAAACTACAGCTACTTATTCAAAATGGAAAATATGGTGTCTGTGCCCACTTTGCCAGTGTATTTCATGCCCAAAACAGCGTTGGGCCAGGCAAAATACAAGTGGGTCACATGCAAGTGACCACTCTCTGTTGATTTCAGGGGTCAAATTTGTGGCCCAAGACTAGTTAACCCTTGCAAAACTACAGCTACTTATTCAAAATAGCAAAACATGGTGTTTGCGCCCACTTTGCCAGTGTATTTCATGCCCAAAACAGCGTTGGGCCAAGCAAAATACAAGTGGGTCACATGCAAGTGACCACCCTCTGTTGATTTCAGGTGTCAAATTTGTGGCCCAAGACTGGTTAACCCTTGCAAAACTACAGCTACTTATTCAAAATAGCAAAATATGGTGTGTGTGCCCACTTTGCCAGTGTATTTCATGCCCAAAACAGCGTTGGGCCAGGCAAAATACAAGTGGGTCACATGCAAGTGACCACTCTCTGTTGATTTCAGGTGTCAAATTTGTGGCCCAAGACTAGTTAACCCTTGCAAAACTACAGCTACTTATTGAAAATGGCAAAATATGGTGTGTGTGCCCACTTTGCCAGTGTATTTCATGCCCAAAACAGCGTTGGGCCAGGCAAAATACAAGTGGGTCACATGCAAGTGACCACTCTCTGTTGATTTCAGGGGTCAAATTTGTGGCCCAAGACTAGTTAACCCTTGCAAAACTACAGCTACTTATTCAAAATGGAAAATATGGTGTGTGTGCCCACTATGCCAGTGTATTTCATGCCCAAAATGCGTTGGGCCAAGCAAAATACAAGTGGGTCATATGTAACTGACCACCCTCTGTTGATTTCAGGTGTCAATTTTGTGGCCCAAGACTGGTTAACCCTTGCAAAACTACAGCTACTTATTCAAAATGGAAAATATGGTGTGTGTGCCCACTTTGCCAGTGTATTTCATGCCCAAAACAGCGTTGGGCCAGGCAAAATACAAGTGGGTCATATGTAACTGACCACCCTCTGTTGATTTCAGGGGTCAAATTTGTGGCCCAAGACTAGTTAACCCTTGCAAAACTACAGCTACTTATTCAAAATTGAAAATATGGTGTGTGTGCCCACTTTGCCAGTGTATTTCATGCCCAAAACAGCGTTGGGCCAGGCAAAATACAAGTGGGTCACATGCAAGTGACCACTCTCTGTTGATTTCAGGGGTCAAATTTGTGGCCCAAGACTAGTTAACCCTTGCAAAACTACAGCTACTTATTCAAAATAGCAAAACATGGTGTTGTGCCCACTTTGCCAGTGTATTTCATGCCCAAAACAGCGTTGGGCCAGGCAAAATACAAGTGGGTCACATGCAAGTGACCACTCTCTGTTGATTTCAGGGGTCAAATTTGTGGCCCAAGACTAGTTAACCCTTGCAAAACTACAGCTACTTATTCAAAATGGCAATTTATAAAATGGTGTTTGTGCCCACTTTGCCAGTGTATTTCATGCCCAAAACAGCGTTGGGCCAGGCAAAATACAAGTGGGTCACATGCAAGTGACCACTCTCTGTTGATTTCAGGGGTCAAATTTGTGGCCCAAGACTAGTTAACCCTTGCAAAACTACAGCTACTTATTGAAAATGGCAAAATATGGTGTGTGCCCACTTTGCCAGTGTATTTCATGCCCAAAACAGCGTTGGGCCAGGCAAAATACAAGTGGGTCACATGCAAGTGACCACTCTCTGTTGATTTCAGGGGTCAAATTTGTGGCCCAAGACTAGTTAACCCTTGCAAAACTACAGCTACTTATTCAAAATGGAAAATATGGTGTGTGTGTGCCCACTTTGCCAGTGTATTTCATGCCCAAAACAGCGTTGGGCCAGGCAAAATACAAGTGGGTCACATGCAAGTGACCACTCTCTGTTGATTTCAGGGGTCAAATTTGTGGCCCAAGACTAGTTAACCCTTGCAAAACTACAGCTACTTATTCAAAATAGCAAAACATGGTGTGTGTGCCCACTTTGCCAGTGTATTTCATGCCCAAAACAGCGTTGGGCCAGGCAAAATACAAGTGGGTCACATGCAAGTGACCACCCTCTGTTGATTTCAGGGGTCAAATTTGTGGCCCAAGACTAGTTAACCCTTGCAAAACTACAGCTACTTATTCAAAATGGCAATTTATAAAATGGTGTGTGTGCCCACTTTGCCAGTGTATTTCATGCCCAAAACAGCGTTGGGCCAAGCATAATACAAGTGGGTCATATGTAAGTGACCACCCTCTGTTGATTTCAGGTGTCAAATTTGTGGCCCAAGACTGGTTAACCCTTGCAAAACTACAGCTACTTATTCAAAATAGCAAAACATGGTGTGTGTGCCCACTTTGCCAGTGTATTTCATGCCCAAAACAGCGTTGGGCCAAGCAAAATACAAGTGGGTGATATGTAAGTCACCACCCTCTGTTGATTTCAGGTGTCAAATTTGTGGCCCAAGACTGGTTAACCCTTGCAAAACTACAGCTACTTATTCAAAATGGAAAATATGGTGTGTGTGCCCGCTTTGCCAGTGTATTTCATGCCCAAAACAGTGTTGGGCCAAACAAAATACAAGTGGGTCATATGTAACTGACCACCCTCTGTTGATTTCAGGTGTCAAATTTGTGGCCCAAGACTGGTTAACCCTTGCAAAACTACAGCTACTTATTCAAAATGGAAAATATGGTGTGTGTGCCCACTATGCCAGTGTATTTCATGCCCAAAACAGCGTTGGGCCAGGCAAAATACAAGTGGGTCACATGCAAGTGACCACTCTCTGTTGATTTCAGGGGTCAAATTTGTGGCCCAAGACTGGTTAACCCTTGCAAAACTACAGCTACTTATTCAAAATTGAAAATATGGTGTGTGTGCCCACTTTGCCAGTGTATTTCATGCCCAAAACAGCGTTGGGCCAGGCAAAATACAAGTGGGTCACATGCAAGTGACCACTCTCTGTTGATTTCAGGGGTCAAATTTGTGGCCCAAGACTGGTTAACCCTTGCAAAACTACAGCTACTTATTTAAAATAGCAAAACATGGTGTGTGTGCCCACTTTGCCAGTATATTTCATGCCCAAAACAGCGTTGGGCCAGGCAAAATACAAGTGGGTCACATGCAAGTGACCACTCTCTGTTGATTTCAGGGGTCAAATTTGTGTCCCAAGACTAGTTAACCCTTGCAAAACTACAGCTACTTATTCAAAATGGCAATTTATAAAATGGTGTGTGTGCCCACTTTGCCAGTGTATTTCATGCCCAAAACAGCGTTGGGCCAAGCATAATACAAGTGGGTCATATGTAAGTGACCACCCTCTGTTGATTTCAGGTGTCAAATTTGTGGCCCAAGACTGGTTAACCCTTGCAAAACTACAGCTACTTATTCAAAATAGCAAAACATGGTGTGTGTGCCCACTTTGCCAGTGTATTTCATGCCCAAAACAGCGTTGGGCCAAGCAAAATACAAGTGGGTGATATGTAACTGACCACCCTCTGTTGATTTCAGGTGTCAAATTTGTGGCCCAAGACTAGTTAACCCTTGCAAAACTACAGCTACTTATTGGAAATGGCAAAATATGGTGTGTGTGCCCACTTTGCCAGTGTATTTCATGCCCAAAACAGCGTTAGGCCAGGCAAAATACAAGTGGGTCACATGCAAGTGACCACTCTCTGTTGATTTCAGGGGTCAAATTTGTGGCCCAAGACTAGTTAACCCTTGCAAAACTACAGCTACTTATTCAAAATAGCAAAACATGGTGTTTGCGCCAACTTTGCCAGTGTATTTCATGCCCAAAACAGCGTTGGGCCAAGCAAAATACAAATGGGTCATATGTAACTGACCACCCTCTGTTGATTTCAGGTGTCAAATTTGTGGCCCAAGACTGGTTAACCCTTGCAAAACTACAGCTACTTATTCAAAATGGAAAATATGGTGTGTGTGCCCACTTTGCCAGTGTATTTCATGCCCAAAACAGCGTTGGGCCAGGCAAAATACAAGTGGGTCACATGCAAGTGACCACTCTCTGTTGATTTCAGGGGTCAAATGTGTGGCCCAAGACTAGTTAACCCTTGCAAAACTACAGCTACTTATTCAAAATGGCAAAATATGGTGTGTGTGCCCACTTTGCCAGTGTATTTCATGCCCAAAACAGTGTTGGGCCAGGCAAAATACAAGTGGGTCACATGCACGGGACCCTACTCTGTTGATTTCAGGTGTCAAATTTGTGACAGAAGACTCATTAACCCTTGCGAAACTGAATGATCTGAATAAGAAGCTGGAGTTCGAATAAGAAGTGAATAAGAAGCTGGAGCTTGAATAAGAAGTGAATAAGAAGCTGGCCGAATAAGAAGCTAACTTCAGCCTCGTCTAGACCAGACATATTGGACGGGGGTATGGGGCAAACGAGGAGACTGAGGTGTAAAGAGAAAACGGGGTGGGTGGGTGGGTGAGTGACTGCACTGTACTATTGCTCTTCAGCAGTCTGGAAAGAGTACTGGAATTCCCCTAAATGAACTCCCAATTAAGTTAACAAGGAAAAATGGAATGGTGACTCTCCCCTTTGGGCACTGATCCTTATCACCTTTAGGCTAGGTGTAACAAAACTCTTAAACTGGAGTATGATGAAAATGTGGGTGTGTGTATAAAGTACACCTGTTGTTAGACTTGTAGTAAAAGATAATATAATACAGAATTTATTGTGAGACAACTGACATTATTAAAACAATTTTATTTTAAATAAATGCATCAGGACATGAATGCAGGTTAAGCGGGAAAAAATTCCTACCTGTCAGGGTAGATGGAGCTGCAGGTGTGACAATGCAGGCTACCCCCGGGAAAAATACCCTGCTTGTGGCTCCAAGAGATTAAGTTCCCAATGGCAAAGTATTTAGTCCAAAATGTCCATGAGTGTTAGAAGGCACAGCAGGGTAATGCCGACGTGTTTCTGGTCCCTTTTTCAAGGCTGTATACCCTCTGTACCGCGATCCTCTGTATTTGTGCTGTATTCTGCCCATTAAAAAGCAGACGCATGTTTAATCCGGTCCGGACGCTGCCAAACGTAAAGTGGTGTCACGTCTGCTTTGCGTTCCGTCCAGAGGACGGAAGTGTGGCGTGGTTCACCAGCAGGAACCGGAAGTCAACAGGGGCTTGTTTACCGATGGCCGGACCTGAAGAGTCTGTGTTCTTGTAGGAGGAGGCTAAGGTTATCCAGCATAAACTGTATCAAATAAACTAGCATAGATGTGTGTGTGTGTGTGTGTGTGTGTGTGTGTGTGTGTGTATATATATATATATATATATATATATACATACATACATACATACAGTACTGTGCATGTATTGTAACAGGGTCAGGGAAACAGGTACCATTACCTGGGGTAAATGGCAGGATGCAGCAGCTGAGAGATAACACAAGTCCATTGGTTTGGTACAACTGGTCTCAACCAGTTTTATTGTGCAGAAAAATAGAAATAGACAGCAAAATAAATACCTTGCCGTCCGGTGCTAACTCTACACAGGATAATCCTAACTCACTAATAAAACAACAAAATAAGTTTTCACCAGGACCAGCTTACTGGATTTCAGAACCAGGTTTCTCTCACAGAGACTCCATAGTCTCTCCTTTTTCCCAGGCAGTGTGAGAGAGCAATGGTCATTTGCCAGCCTTTTAACACACACTTACAACTGAAAGCCCTAATTAACCTTGTGCGAACTGAGCCTAAATGGATGGAGAACCCGCCCTCTTTTCTCACATCCAACCCGAAGACCCTAGTCCGGTTCTTTCCAAAAGATCTCAGCAGAACCAACACAATATTTCTGGTGTTTTAAAATACATAGGTAAAAAACTTGGGGCAAATATACCTGCCTTCAACCAATGTTCCAATGATTTTTGTCACTGTACGTATGTATTTATGTATGTCTGTCTGTTTGTCCAAAGGCTGCACTCAGGACAGAAAAGGTTAACCAGGATTATTCCAACGTTTCAGAATTTAATGATTCTTTCTTCATTACAGTTTATGGAAATAATTTATCATGTATGGAGATTTTTGGTATTGTAAATTACATTGAGGTGCCATCAAGTCCATATTAGAGAATTAGATGAAGTTAAGTGCGCAGGTAGTTGGGAGGAGGAGAGAATATCAGATTCTTAAGAGTGGAATTAGATCAATTCTTATAATTAAATGGTTTAAAAAAAAAAAATAAGTAGCAAACAAAACGACTGTATATTCAAAGGATGGATGTATTGGTAGCTGCAGGTAGACCTAATATGTAACTAGGAACAATTTTTGCACTGCGCTATAGAAAGAGAATAAATTAAAACTGTATAGTGCTGCTGCAGGGAGTGGGGCTACTACCTAGCTACACTAGACTATAGACACGAAAACACAAGATTTTTCCCCAGCGCACAGTACAGAATATACAATAAAGAAAACTAAAAACCAATTTTTTCAATTCCTTAAATCTCTTATTTTATTGAATAATTCAAAAGAAGTTCAATGTCCAGCTAAAAAGCATACACCAATAAAATTTGTGACTGCCTATTACCGGTAAACATACACATAACAATTACAGACAAAAAACATATAGAATAGGGGTATATGAAGAGTTGATATTCACTATGCCCCACAGTACTTTGGTAGTCTCCAGTACATGAATAGAATGCAAACCGTCCTAATAGATTGGATGCGCTAATCTGCGGCTTACTCCCTCTATAATAATCAAATTAGTGACTGCGGATTCTCTTCCAAACAAAGTTCTTTCAAAAAGGGCACACTCCCAGTTATCTAAGACGTATTAGTAGAAACTCTGCATTCCTGACGAAGCATCCCGCAGGCGAAACGCGTCGATTACGGAGAACATCGATCCCGAGCAACGCTGAGTAGCGCTACACACAGCGTGCACGGGACTTCCGCCGGCGGACTCCGGACCCCGCTCTGAGGACTTACCAGCCAGGGAGTCTCCTCCTGGAGAGAGCACTTGGTGCGTTTTGAAGGTATTACCTCATCAAGATAGAACTTCTTTTGCGTTCAGTAAAATCAGTAACTGTAGGGATGTGCCCACTATGATTGGAAGGCTTACTACTTCTACCAATACGTCTTTCTCTATCGTCCTAAGTGGATGCTGGGGTTCCTGAAAGGACCATGGGGAATAGCGGCTCCGCAGGAGACAGGGCACAAAAAAGTAAAGCTTTACTAGGTCAGGTGGTGTGCACTGGCTCCTCCCCCTATGACCCTCCTCCAGACTCCAGTTAGTTAGATTTTGTGCCCGAACGAGAAGGGTGCAATCTAGGTGGCTCTCCTAAAGAGCTGCTTAGAGAAAGTTTAGTTTAGGTTTTTTTTCTTTACAGTGAGTCCTGCTGGCAACAGGATCACTGCAACGTGGGACTTAGGGGGAAAGTAGTAAACTCACCTGCATGCAGAGTGGATTTGCTGCTTGGCTACTGGACACCATTAGCTCCAGAGGGATCGAACACAGGCCCAGCCGTGGAGTCCGGTCCCGGAGCCGCGCCGCCGACCCCCTTGCAGATGCTGAAGCGTGAAGAGGTCCGGAAACCGGCGGCTGAAGACTCCTCAGTCTTCATAAGGTAGCGCACAGCACTGCAGCTGTGCGCCATTTTCCTCTCAGCACACTTCACTGGGCAGTCACTGAGGGTGCAGAGCGCTGGGGGGGGGCGCTCTGAGAGGCAAATATAAACCTTATACAAGGCTAAAAATACCTCACATATAGCCCATAGGGGCTATATGGAGATATTTAACCCCTGCCTGACTGGAAAAATAGCGGGAGAAGAACCCGCCGAAAAAGGGGCGGGGCCTATCTCCTCAGCACACGGCGCCATTTTCTGTCACAGCTCCGCTGGTCAGAACGGCTCCCAGGTCTCTCCCCTGCACTGCACTACAGAAACAGGGTAAAACAGAGAGGGGGGGCACATTAATGGCTATATATATATATATTAAAGCAGCTATAAGGGAGCACTTAATATAAGGATATCCCTTGTATATATAGCGCTTTGTGGTGTGTGCTGGCAGACTCTCCCTCTGTCTCCCCAAAAGGGCTAGTGGGTCCTGTCTTCATTAGAGCATTCCCTGTGAGTTTGCGGTGTGTGTCGGTACGTGGTGTCGACATGTATGAGGACGATATTGGTGTGGAGGCGGAGCAATTGCCAAATATGCAGATGTCACCCCCCAGGGGGTCGACACCAGAATGGATGCCTTTATTTGTGGAATTACGTGATGGTTTATCTTCCCTTAAACAGTCAGTTGAGGACATGAGGCGGCCGGACAATCAATTAATGCTTGTCCAGGCGCCTCAAACACCGTCAGGGGCTGTAAAACGCCCTTTGCCTCAGTCGGTCGACACAGACCCAGACACGGGCACTGATTCCAGTGACGACGGTAGAAATTCAAACGTATTTTCCAGTAGGGCCACACGTTATATGATTTTGGCAATGAAGGAGACGTTACATTTAGCTGATACTACAGATACCGTAAAACAGGGTATTATGTATGGTGTGAAAAAACTACAAACAGTTTTTCCTGAATCAGAAGAATTAAATGACGTGTGTGATGAAGCGTGGGTTGCTCCTGATAAAAAGTTGATAATTTCAAAAAAGTTATTGGCATTATACCCTTTCCCGCCAGAGGTTAGGGCGCGCTGGGAAACACCCCCTAAGGTGGACAAGGCGCTCACACGCTTATCCAAACAAGTGGCGTTACCCTCTCCTGAGACGGCCGCACTTAAGGATCCATCAGATAGAAAGATGGAAGTTATTCAAAAGAATATATACACACATGCAGGTGTTATACTACGACCAGCTATAGCAACTGCCTGGATGTGCAGTGCTGGAGTAGTTTGGTCAGAATCCCTGATTGAAAATATTGATACCCTAGATAGGGACAATGTTTTACTGTCGTTAGAACAAATAAAGGATGCATTTATCTATATGCGTGATGCACAGAGGGATATTTGCACACTGGCATCTCGGGTGAGTGCTATGTCCATTTCAGCCAGAAGAGCCTTATGGACACGACAGTGGACAGGCGATGCGGATTCAAAACGTCACATGGAGGTTTTGCCGTATAAAGGGGAGGAGTTATTTGGAGTTGGTCTATCAGACTTGGTGGCCACGGCTACTGCCGGGAAATCCACTTTTTTACCTCAAGTCACTCCCCAACAGAGAAAGGCACCGACCTTTCAACCGCAGCCTTTTCGCTCCTACAAAAATAAGAGAGCAAAGGGCTTGTCGTACCTGCCACGAGGCAGAGGAAGAGGGAAGAGACACCAACAGGCAGCTCCTTCCCAGGAACAGAAGCCCTCCCCGGCTCCTGCAAAAACCTCAGCATGACGCTGGGGCCTCTCAAGCGGACTCGGGGACAGTGGGGGGCCGTCTCAAAAATTACAGCGCGCAGTGGGCTCACTCGCAGGTAGACCCCTGGATCCTGCAGATAATATCTCAGGGGTACAGGTTGGAATTAGAGACGGATCCTCCTCATCGTTTCCTGAAGTCTGCCTTACCAACCGTCTCTTCCGAAAGGGAGAGGGTGTTGGAAGCCATTCACAAGCTGTACGCTCAGCAGGTGATAGTCAAAGTACCCCTATTACAACAAGGAAAGGGGTATTATTCCACTCTATTTGTGGTACCGAAGCCGGATGGCTCGGTAAGGCCTATTCTAAATCTGAAGTCCTTGAACCTCTACATAAAAAAGTTCAAGTTCAAGATGGAGTCACTCAGAGCAGTGATAGCGAACCTGGAAGAAGGGGACTTTATGGTATCCTTGGACATCAAGGATGCGTATCTACACGTTCCGATTTACCCCGCACACCAGGGGTACCTCAGGTTCATTGTTCAAAACTGTCACTATCAGTTTCAGACGCTGCCGTTCGGATTGTCCACGGCGCCTCGGGTCTTTACCAAGGTAATGGCCGAGATGATGATTCTTCTTCGAAGAAAAGGCGTATTAGTTATCCCATACTCGGACGATCTCCTAATAAGGGCAAGGTCCAGAGAACAGCTGGAGACAGCTTTAGCACTATCTCAAGAGGTGCTAAGACAACACGGGTGGATTCTGAATATTCCAAAATCCCATTTAATCCCGACAACTCGTCTGCTGTTCCTAGGAATGATTCTGGACACGGTTCAGAAAAAGGTTTTCCTTCCAGAGGAAAAAGCCAAGGAGTTATCCGATCTGGTCAGGAACCTCCTAAAACCAGGAAAAGTGTCAGTACATCAATGCACAAGAGTCCTGGGAAAAATGGTGGCTTCTTACGAAGCAATTCCATTCGGCAGATTCCATGCAAGAATATTCCAAAGGGATCTGTTGGACAAATGGTCAGGGTCGCATCTGCAGATGCACCTGCGAATAACCCTGTCACCAAAGACAAGGGTGTCACTTCTGTGGTGGTTGCAGAAGGCTCACCTATTAGAAGGCCGCAGATTCGGCATTCAGGATTGGATCCTGGTGACCACGGACGCCAGCCTGAGAGGCTGGGGAGCAGTCACACAAGGAAGAAACTTCCAGGGAGTATGGACGAGTCTGGAAAAGTCTCTTCACATAAACATTCTGGAACTAAGAGCAATCTACAATGCTCTAAGCCAGGCGGAACTTCTCCTGCAAGGAAAGCCGGTGTTGATTCAGTCGGACAACATCACGGCGGTCGCCCATGTAAACAGGCAGGGCGGCACAAGAAGCAGGAGTGCAATGGCAGAAGCTGCCAAGATTCTTCGCTGGGCGGAGAATCACGTGATAGCACTGTCAGCAGTGTTCATCCCGGGCGTGGACAACTGGGAAGCAGACTTCCTCAGCAGACACGATCTTCATCCGGGAGAGTGGGGTCTACATCCAGAAGTCTTCAACATGTTAATAGACCGTTGGGAAAGACCAATTGTAGACATGATGGCGTCTCGCCTCAACAAGAAACTGGACAAATATTGCGCCAGGTCAAGAGATCCACAGGCAATAGCTGTGGACGCACTGGTAACTCCTTGGGTGTACCAGTCAGTGTATGTGTTTCCTCCTCTGCCGCTCATACCAAAGGTATTGAAGATCATACGGCAAAGAAGAGTAAGAACAATACTAGTGGTTCCGGATTGGCCGAGAAGGACTTGGTATCCGGAACTTCAAGAGATGCTCACGGACGAACCGTGGCCTCTACCTCTGAGAAGGGACCTGCTACAGCAGGGTCCCTGTCTTTTTCAAGACTTACCGCGGCTGCGTTTGACGGCATGGCGGTTGAACGCCAGATCCTAAAAGGGAAAGGCATTCCAGAAGAAGTCATTCCTACCTTGATTAAGGCACGGAAGGAAGTCACCGTGAAACATTATCACCGCATTTGGCGAAAATATGTAGCGTGGTGCGAGGATCGGAGGGTTCCGACGGAGGAATTCCAACTGGGTCGTTTCCTACATTTCCTGCAATCAGGATTATCTATGGGTCTCAAATTGGGATCCATTAAGGTTCAAATTTCGGCCCTGTCAATATTCTTCCAAAAAGAATTGGCCTCTGTCCCTGAGGTCCAGACTTTTGTCAAGGGAGTACTGCATATACAGCCTCCTGTGGTGCCTCCGGTGGCACCGTGGGATCTAAATGTAGTTTTAGATTTCCTCAAATCCCATTGGTTTGAACCATTAAAAAAGGTGGATTTGAAATATCTCACATTGAAAGTGACTATGTTACTAGCCCTGGCCTCTGCCAGGAGAGTATCTGAATTGGCGGCTTTATCTTATAAAAGTCCTTATCTAATCTTCCATTCGGATAGGGCAGAACTGCGGACTCGTCCGCATTTTCTCCCTAAAGTGGTATCAGCATTTCATCTGAACCAACCTATTGTGGTGCCTGCGGCCACTAGCGACTTGGAGGACTCCAAGTTGTTGGACGTTGTCAGAGCCTTAAAAAATATACATTGCAAGGACGGCTGGAGTCAGAAAATCTGACTCGCTGTTTATATTGTATGCACCCAACAAGTTGGGCGCACCTGCTTCTAAGCAGTCGATTGCTCGTTGGATTTGTAACACAATTCAACTTGCACATTCTGTGGCAGGCCTGCCACAGCCTAAAACTGTAAAAGCCCACTCCACAAGGAAGGTGGGCTCATCTTGGGCGGCTGCCCGAGGGGTCTCGGCATTACAACTCTGCCGAGCAGCTACGTGGTCGGGGGAGAACACGTTTGTAAAATTTTACAAATTTGATACCCTGGCAAAGGAGGACCTGGAGTTCTCTCATTCGGTGCTGCAGAGTCATCCGCACTCTCCCGCCCGTTTGGGAGCTTTGGTATAATCCCCATGGTCCTTTCAGGAACCCCAGCATCCACTTAGGACGATAGAGAAAATAAGAATTTACTTACCGATAATTCTATTTCTCGGAGTCCGTAGTGGATGCTGGGCGCCCATCCCAAGTGCGGATTATCTGCAATACTTGTACATAGTTATTGTTAACTAATTCGGGTTATTGTTAAGGAGCCATCTTTAAGAGGCCCTTTCTGTTGTCATACTGTTAACTGGGTTTAGATCACAAGTTGTACGGTGTGATTGGTGTGGCTGGTATGAGTCTTACCCGGGATTCAAAATGCCTCCCTTATTGTGTATGCTCGTCCGGGCACAGTACCTAACTGGAGTCTGGAGGAGGGTCATAGGGGGAGGAGCCAGTGCACACCACCTGACCTAGTAAAGCTTTACTTTTTTGTGCCCTGTCTCCTGCGGAGCCGCTATTCCCCATGGTCCTTTCAGGAACCCCAGCATCCACTACGGACTCCGAGAAATAGAATTATCGGTAAGTAAATTCTTATTTTTTAGCTGGACATTTAACTTCTTTTGAATTATTCAATAAAATAAGAGATTTAAGGAATTGAAAAAATTGGTTTTTAGTTTTATTTATTGTATATTCTGTACTGTGCGCTGGGGAAAAATCTTGTGTTTTCGTGTCTAATATGTAACTAAATCACATGATCATCCATTTAACAATCTTACAGTTCTGATTACAATACCACGAACCATTCCAATAGGAATTATACTTTTTATGGAAATATGTGAGCTGCACCACTGACAATCTATGGAGGTTTATGTCAGCCTTCATAGGTTTTGTTCTGGTTATCTGTATCTTTTTTGGTAAGGTTCAATGGCTATTTTAATTTGACATTCATAATGTTGGTGGGGAAGGGGCTAGACTGCACACCCTAATTCCAAACATAATGAGAGGTGCTACCATGCTGAAACTTGCAGTTCCACAAGTAAATTTTCAGCATGTTGACAGTGATTTTATTTTTGGGCAAAATGTCGACAATGTGGTATTTAAGATAAGCCTAATGCAAATGTCGACAATTCATATGTCAGCATATTCTAGGTGTTGACATTTATGATGTTGCCATTTTATTCATGTTGACATAATAAATTCTGACATTCTGGTGTTGAAATTATGAATCTAGACATTGTCTAACTGCATACCGGTCCATCCTGTGAGGCTGTCACCCTCTTTTGTAAGTGCCCCTATTGTTTATTTGCTGTTGATTGTTTTTTATGTATAGTATAGTTATCTCTTTTGCGTGTTTTCTCCTGCTCAGCGTATTGAAGGCCATTCATGTAAGCGATGACTTCCATGCTCGGTTTAAAGCGCTGTCCCGTACGTACCTTTACCGCGTTGTGACTGGATGTAAACAGTCGGAATTGCCAGTATTTGAAAGGAATCTGTGCTGGTCAGCAAGTGTAAGGTAAGCATAGCTGTCTGGGAAGAGCTACAGTAAAAGTTATGGACTCACATATTGCTAGAGACTTCTTGGGGGTATATTTACTAAACAGCAGGTTTTCAAAGACGACAATTCCCAGCAACTCTGACAACTAAATTTAAACAGCAATAGTGATAAATGCCAAATCAGTCTTGTTACACCATAAAATGAAGGATGTTGCTGTAATCATCTGGGGCCACATACATAAATAAGTGTGGTAAACCGCTACAGGTTGATAAGGTGCTGTATAGTGATTATTGCTTTGTGTAAGATTCAGTGTCTGGTTTTTCCTTTATCTTTAAATCCTCTGGAGACCTGGTCTTTGGTGCCTTAAGATCCTCTTCCCACTAACTTGGTTTTGCGGACCGCGTTTGAGAACCTCTGCAATAGGGTATGATGAAGAGTGAATTGCTAATTTTGGTTGGTTTTCTATCCTTGTATACTGCAGAAACCATTTTGCTTAACAGATATTACCTGTTTTTGAGCAAAGGGAATACATTACTGATAGCCAGGTGTTGCGGTACTTACCCCGGTAACATTTGTTAGGTGAAGCTCCTGTTGATAAATCAGTACTGCTACTTCTTGGGGCTGTATGGAGGATATTTGACTAAGCCCGTGTATAGGGGCAGAGCTAGCATTTGGGTATCTGTGTATTATGTCTCCATTCATAAGGTCGACATAAGAATGTGGACATGGCTGTTATGTCAACATTGAACATGTTGCCATATTCATAATGCCGACATTGACCCAGTTGGCATTCAGCATGTTGACAGTCTGTTTCATGCAGATCTATCCCTAACCCCAATGGTAACCCTAATGCTAATCCTAACTCTAATGATAACTCTAACACCAGCCTTAACCTTATGCAAATGTCGTCATTCTGTTAATGTCAGCATTTTCCAGATGTCAACATTTTAACTATGTTGACATCATAAATGTTACTGTCAGCTCCCTAACTGCACCCACTCAACCTTCTTAGATAATGATATATAAGAGTGCACTAACATGTATTTGACATTAATGGTTTTGCCATACTGCCTAGCTGTGCTTTGATACAGAGGAGAGCATTTTAATATGGGAAATATTTGGTACCTGAGATTTCTCAAGACGTTTTAACATACAGCTAAGTAAGAGTGGATCAGATCTCTTTAGTTTAAAGTATGTTTTGCATCCAAGGTAGACAAAGCTTTTGAATGTCATCTGGGCAGTCAGTGGTTTTCCATTCTAGATTTGAGATGTGGATACTGTCAGATCCCCATTAGTGCTGAAGATCGACAGAAAACTCGTTTCATTTGCCCCATTGATTGCTAAGAATTTCTCAAGATGCCTCAGGGAATGCTACATTATAGAGAATAATGGGAAAGACTGTGAGGCTGGTTCACTATGTATTCTGCAGCATTGCCAGCCAGGTTAGGAAGGTAGAGATCACAGAACTGATGTAGCCATCATATATTACCCATGCTTCATTTGTGATACTGATCCATTTCTATGGAGTTCTAATATGTGTTTTCTATTTTTAGGCTTTGGTCACCAAGTATGTACTCCCTCATGTACTGTGTCTGGTTTCTATTCACAGTAGTCTTGACATGCCAAGGGTCCAGGAAGCTGCACAGTTACTGCTTGGGAAACATGACTTCAGTGCCTTCGCATCTACAGATAAGTCTGCTCCATTTAAATCTCCAATCAAGACTTTGCAGCTGGCAGATGTCACACCCTCCACCAGCCTCTTGCCATATCACTACTGCAGGTAACGCAAGCATCTTATTCAGGATGGCCATAATTAAACTTCCCCTATTCAAGGACACCTGTAGGTACCATTTTATTTCCCTGCTTCATTATATTGAGCAACCTACATTAAGAATTTCCCCAGTTCTCTAGTAATTAGCACCATTCAGGCTCCTATAAAGATGCTTACATTTCACTGATTCGATGACCTTGAACAATTTTGAATTCTAATTACCAGTTGACCCCGAATCAGATTTGTGTTTTGAAATATGCCTCCTGCATACATCGTGCATTCTTGGGTCATGTTTGTGGTTCGCTGTTTACATTAGAATGAGTACTTTTTCTCTAACGTCCTAAGTGGATGCTGGGACTCCGTAAGGACCATGGGGATTAGCGGCTCCACAGGAGACTGGGCACAACTAAAGAAAGCTTTAGGACTACCTGGTGTGCACTGGCTCCTCCCACTAAGACCCTCCTCCAGACCTCAGTTAGATTTCTGTGCCCGGCTGAGCTGGATGCACACTAGGGGCTCTCCTGAGCACCTAGAAAGAAAGTATCTTTAGGTTTTTTATTTTCAGTGAGATCTGCTGGCAACAGACTCACTGCAGCGAGGGACTAAGGGGAGAAGAAGCGAACCTACCTAACAGGTGGTAGTTTGGGCTTCTTAGGCTACTGGACACCATTAGCTCCAGAGGGATCGACCGCAGGACCCGACCTTGGTGTTCGTTCCCGGAGCCGCGCCGCAGTCCCCCTTACAGAGCCAGAAGCACGAAGAAGGTCCGGAAAATCGGCGGCAGAAGACTTCACCAAGGTAGCGCACAGCACTGCAGCTGTGCGCCATTGCTCCTCATGTACACCTCACACTTCGGTCACTGATGGGTGCAGGGCGCTGGGGGGGGGGGCGCCCTGAGGGCAATAAATAACACCTTGGCTGGCAAAATATACATCATATATAGTCCCAGAGGCTATATAGATGTAAAATTACCCCTGCCAGTATCACAGAAAAAGCGGGAGAAAGTCCGCCGAAAAGGGGGCGGGGCTTCTCCCTCAGCACACTGGCGCCATTTTCTCTTCACAGTGCAGCTGGAAGACAGCTCCCCAGGTTCTCCCCTGTAGTTTTCAGGCTCAAAGGGTTAAAAAGAGAGGGGGGGCACTAAATTTAGGCGCAATATATGTATACAAGCAGCTATTTGGGGAAAAATCACTCAGTTATAGTGTTAATCCCTGCATTACATAGCGCTCTGGTGTGTGCTGGCATACTCTCTCTCGGTCTCCCCAAAGGACTTTGTGGGGTCCTGTCCTCAGTCAGAGCATTCCCTGTGTGTGTGCGGTGTGTCGGTACGGCTGTGTCGACATGTTGGATGAGGAAGGTTACGTGGAGGCGGAGCAGAGGCCGATAAATGGGATGTCGCCCCCTGTGGGGCCGACACCAGAGTGGATGGTTAGGTGGAAGGTATTAACCGACAGTGTCAACTCCTTACATAAAAGGCTGGATGACGTAACAGCTGTGGGACAGCCGGCTTCTCAGCCCGCGTCTGCCCAGGCGTCTCAAAGGCCATCAGGGGCTCAAAACAACGCCCGTTACCTCAGATGGCAGACACAGATGTCGACACGGAGTCTGACTCCAGTGTCGACGAGGTTGAGACATATACACAATCCACTAGGAACATCCGTTACATGATCTCGGCAATGAAAAATGTGTTACGCATTTTCTGACATAAACCCAAGTACCACATAAAAGGGGTTTTTATGTTTGGGGAGAAAAAACAGCCACTGTTTTGTTCCCCCATCAGATGAATGAATGAAGTGTGTAAAGAAGCGTGGTTTCCCCCGATAAGAAACTGGTAATTTCTAAAAAGTTACTGATGGCGTACCCTTTCCCGCCAGAGGATAGGTCACGTTGGGAGATATCCCTTAGGGTGGATAAGGCGCTCACACGTTTGTCAAAAGGTGGCACTGCCGTCTTAGGATACGGCCACCTTGAAGGAACCTGCTGATAAAAAGCAGGAGGCGATCCTGAAGTCTGTATTTACACACTCAGGTTATATACTGAAACCTGCAATTGCCTCAGCATAAATAGTGCTGCTGCAGCATGGTCTGACACCCTGTCAGATAATATTAATACGCTAAGACAGGGATAATAATATTTGCTAACATTGAGCATATTTAAGACGTTGTCTTATATATAAAGGATGCACAGAGGGATATTTGCCGGCTGGCATCCAGAATTAATGCAATGTCCATTCTGCCAGGAGGGTAGTAGAAACCCGGCAGTGGACAGGTGATGCTGCATTTAAAAGGCACATGGAGATTCTGCCTTATAAGGGTGAGGAATTGTTTGGGGATGGTCTCTGGGACCTCGTATCCACAGCAACAGCTGGGAAGAATTTTTTTTACCTCAGGTTTCCTCACAAAAGCCTAAAGAAAGCACCGTATTTTCAGGTACAGTCCTTTCGGCTTCAGAAAAGCAAGCGGGTCAAAGGCGCTTCCTTTCTGCACAGAGACAAGGGAAGAAGGAAAAAGCTGCACCAGTCAGCCAGTTCCAGGATCAAATATCTTCCCTCGCTTCCTCTGAGTCCACCGCATGACGCTGGGGCTCCACAGGTGGAGACAGGTGCGGTGGGGGCGCGTCTCGGGAACTGCAGGGATCAGTGGGCTTGCCCACAGGTGTATCCCTAGGTTCTGCAAGTAGTATCACAGGGATACAGGCTGGAGTTCGAGACGACTCCCCCTCGCCGTTGCCTCACATCAGCCTTGCCTGCTGCCCTCGGAGAAAGGTAGTACTGGCGGCAATTCACAAGCTGCACTTCCAGCAGGTGAAATCAAGGTACCCCTCTTTCAACAAGGCCGGGGTTACTATTCCAAAATGTTGTGGTACCGAAACCAGACGGTTCGGTGAGACCCATTCTAAAATTGAAAACCTTGAACACTTATATACGAAGGTTCAAGTTCAAAATGGAATCGCTCAGGGCGATTATTGCAAGCCTGGAAAATGTCAGGGTATCACTGGACATCAAGGATACTTACCTGCATGTCCCTATTTACCCTCGTCACCAGGTGTACCTCAAAATTGTGGTACAGGATTGTCATTACCAATTCCAGACGTTGCCGTTGGTCTGTCCCCGGCACCGAGGGTATTTACCAAGGTAATGGCCGAAGTACTTATCCCGTACTTGGACGATCTCCTTATAAAGGCGAGGTCCAGGGAACAGTTGTTCGTCGGAGTAGCACTATCTCGGGAAGTGCTACAACAGCACGGCTGGATTCTGAATATTCCAAAGTCACAGCTGGTTCCTACAACGCGTCTACTGTTCCTGGGTATGGTTCTGGACACAGAACAGGATAAAAAGGGTTTCTCCCGGAGGAGAAGTCCAAGGAGTTGGCGTCTCTAGACGGAGACCTCCTAATACAAATACAGGTATCGGTGCATCTATGCACGCGAGCCTTGGGAAAGATGGTAGCTTCTTACGAAGAATTTCCATTCGCCAAGTCCCATGCAAGGATCTTCCAGTGGGATCTGTTGGACAAGTGGTCCGGGTCGCATTCTCAGATGCATCGGCGGATAACCCTGTCTCCAAGGGCCAGGGTGTCGCTGTGGTGGTGACTGCACATCTTCTAGGGGGCCGCAGATTCGGCATACAGGACTGGGTCCTGGTGACCACGGATGCCAGCCTTCAAGGCTGGGGGGCAGTCACACAGGGAAGAAACTTCCAAGGCCTATGGAAAAGTCAGGAGACTTCCCTACACATAAATGTTCTGGAACTTTGGGCCATTTACAATGCCCTAAGTCAGGCTAGACCCCTGCTTCAACACCGGCCGGTGCTGATCCAGTCAGACAACATCACTGCGGTCGCTCATGTAAACCGACAGGGCGGCACAAGAAGCAGGATGGCGATGGCAGAAGCCACAAGGATTCTCCGATGGGCGGAAAATCATGTGTTAGCACTGTCAGCAGTGTTCATTCCCGGAGTGGACAACTGAGAAGCAGACTTTGTCAGCAGACACGACCTCCACCCGAGAGAGTGGGGACTTCATCCAGAAGTCTTCCAAATGATTGTACACCGTGGGGAAAGGCCACAGGTGGACAGGATGGCGTCCCGCCTCAACAAAAAGCTACAAAGATATTGCGCCAGGTCAAGGGACCCTCAGGCGATAGCTGTGGACGCTCTGGTAACACCGTGGGTGTACCAGTCGGTGTATGTGTTCCCTTCTCTGCCTCTCATACCCAGGGTAATGAGAATAATAAGAAGGAGAGGAGTAAGAACTATACTCATTGTTCCGGGTGGCCAAGAAGAGCTTGGTACCCAGAACTCCAAGAAATGATCTCAGAGGACCCATGGCCTCTGCCGCTCAGACAGGACCTGCTGCAGCAGGGGGCCTGTCTGTTCCAAGACGTACCGCGGCTGCGTTTGACGGCATGGCGGTTGTACGCCGGATCCTGAAGGAAAAGGGCTTTCCGGAGGAAGTTATCCCTACGCTATTTAAAGCTAGGAAAGAAGTGAATGCAAACCATTATCACCGCATATGGCGGAAATATGTTGCGTGCTGTGAGGCCAGTAAGGCCCCAAAGGAGGAATTTCAGCTAGGTCGCTTTCTGCACTTCCTACAAGTCAGAGGTGACTATGGGCCTAAAATTGGGTTCCATTAAGGTCCAGATTTCGGCTCTATCGATTTTCTTCCAAAATAGAACTGGCTTCACTGCCTGAAGTTCAGACTTTTGTTAAGGGAGTGCTGCATAGTCAACCCCCGTTTGTGCCTCCAGTGGGATCTCAACGTAGTGTTGGATTTCCTGAAGTCGCATTGAGTTGAGCCACTTAAATCCGTGGAGCTACAATACCTCACGTGGAAAGTGGTCATGCTGTGGGCCGTGGCGTCGGCCAGGCGTGTATCAGAATTGGCGGCTTTGTCATACAAATGCCCTTATCTGTATTTTATATGGATAAGGCGGAATTGAGGACTCGTTCCCAATTCCTTCCTAAGGTGGTATCAGTTTTTCATGTGAACCAACCTATTGTGGTGCCTGCGGCTACTTGGGACTTGGAGGATTCCAAGTTTTCTGGACGTAGTCAGGGCCCTGAAAAGTATATGTTTCCAGGACGGCTGGAGTCAGGAAAACTGACTCGCTATTTATCCTGTATGCACCCAACAAGCTGGGTGCTCCTGCTTCTAAGCAGACTATTGCTCGCTGGATCTGTAGCACGATTCAACTTGCACATTCTGCGGCTGGAATGCCGCACCCTAAATCTGTGAAAGCCCATTCCACGAGGAAAGTGGGCTCTTCTTGGGCGGCTGCCCGAGGGGTCTCGGCTTTACAAATTTGCCGAGCTGTTACTTGGTCGGGTTAAAACACTCTTGCAAGAGTCTACAAGTTTGATACCCTGGCTGAGGAGGACCTAGAGTTTGCTCATTCGGTGCTGCAGAGTCATCCGCACTCTCCCGCCCGTTTGGGAGCTTTGGTATAATCCCCATGGTCCTTACGGAGTCCCAGCATCCACTTAGGACGTTAGAGAAAATAAGATTTTACTCACCGGTAAATCTATTTCTCGTAGTCCGTAGTGGATGCTGGGCGCCCATCCCAAGTGCGGATTGTCTGCAATACTTGTATATAGTTATTGCCTAACTAAAGGGTTATTGTTGAGCCATCTGTTGAGAGGCTCAGTTGTTATCATACTGTTAACTGGGTATAGTATCACGAGTTATACGGTGTGATTGGTGTGGCTGGTATGAGTCTTACCCGGGATTCAAAATCCTTCCTTATTGTGTCAGCTCTTCCGGGCACAGTATCCTAACTGAGGTCTGGAGGAGGGTCTTAGTGGGAGGAGCCAGTGCACACCAGGTAGTCCTAAAGCTTTCTTTAGTTGTGCCCAGTCTCCTGCGGAGCCGCTAATCCCCATGGTCCTTACGGAGTCCCAGCATCCACTACGGACTACGAGTAATAGATTTACCGGTGAGTAAAATCTTATTTTCTGATTATTTTAGTTTTTAAATAATAATAATATTTTTAAAATGTTTAGATTTTTTTTTCAATGTATTCTTTACTTGGAATAGACAAATGGTAAAAAAAAAATACTAATAAAATAGTAAGAAGTTTACATACTACTTTTTTTTCTCCAAAGGGAAATTATAGCTGTTGCTAAGAATATAGTTGAAAGGAGGGGGAGGGTGTTTGTTTGTGTGTGTGTGTGTGTGTGTTTGGGGAGAGGGGGGGTTTTGTGTAGGTTACGCTTTGAGGCAACATATTCAAGAGGTGACCGGGTGAGTAGATTACGTTGGGCATTAGATACCACTGGGCATGCAGTGAGACTTCCTCAGAAGTATAGAATAGAGAAATGAAGACTCATTATGTTAAGAGAGATTTATATGAAGGAGAAACATAGAACTCCAGTCACTAAAATAAAATGGATTTGAATTCTAAGAATCAGTCAATGGTTGATTTTGTCTATTTTCTTAACCACTTGCCTGGCATGGTCGCATCAGATGCGACCATGCCTGCAAGTGCTCTATCTGACCTGGTCGCACAGGATGCGACCAGTCAGATAAACTGTGTTAGCAGCAGCAGGGAAGGGAAACTTCCCTCTGCTGCTGCTGTCAGAGGGACTGGAAGGTCCCTTCTCCTCCCTGCACCCTCCCCTCAGTGTTGCCGTGCTGCGGATCACTGCTGATCGGTCAGTACTGCAGGATTCCCCCTCCAGCGGCTGTAGACAATGGCAGTCGATGGGGGGTGTAAATTAACCCTTCCAAGCCACCCCCAGACCCCCCCCCCCCCCCCACCCCAGTATACCTGGAGGCTGTCCTGGCTTTCAAAATGAAAGCAGTGATGTTCCCGATCGATGTTTTGATGTTTGAAGAAAACATTTTTTTTTTTAATTAAAAAAATATATATAGATTTTTTTTAACTAAAGTCATTTTGGATAGGGTTAAATTCATGTTCTTCACCTAATTCACTCATTAAAAAAAATGACAATTTCGTAGCGTTTTTTGGCGAAATAAATCATCAGTTAAGTGGTTAAAGACTTCTATGTACCCAAACTAGTCTTTTTTTATGAGAGGACAGGTTGATATCGAACAAGCTAACATGAGTGAATTGGGTGCATTATTCACATGTTTTAGTTAGTGGCCAGTGAACCATCACTACCTATAAAAAAAAAAAACCCTGCTTGCATATTTATACACATGAAGCCAGAGACTCTAATGGAAATTTGAACACATACACCCAGGGAGTGCTAAAGTTCAAACTCTACTAAGAGGAAATAATGTCCCAAATAGTGCAATCATTCACCCATTTTGTTTAATCTTTGGTTGTTTCTCGTCTGTACTGACTGCGTTGACCGTGGGGAAGTTGAAACTGGCTGTATTTCTTAAATAATCGAAAAAATACTATTTGAAAAAAGTAATATGTATTCTATTTCTGTAGAATATGTATAATACCTTATGCAATGTAATCTCAGATAAATGACTACTCCAGTCAGGAAGTATGCTCCTTTAAGTCTCTACAGGTCATGTTTTCGGGATTTCTTTAATCATGCACAGGTGATGTAATCTGTATTGCTGGGTCATTAATTATTCCTCCTGCCTCACAGGCAGATATCCTCAAAAATGACCTGTTAGGAAAATTTGAGGGTTTAGGCTGAGAACCATTGGTCTAGAGATGAAATGGTATGCTCTAACTCAGCCAGTGACCTGCTCAATTCCCTACCTGAACCCTCTGGCACTTTCTCTTCATTTCATCCCACAAGTGAAGATGAAGTATCAACACTCTTTTCATCCTTCTACTCCACTACCTCTCCTCTTGATCCTATACCCTCACAGGTCAGTAAAACTTTGTCTCCTGTGCTTATCCCAACCTTAACTAAAATCTGTAATCTCTCTCTCTCTACTGGTATCTTCCCCTCTCTGTTTAAACATGCAGTCATTACTCCCATTCTAAAAAAACACAACTCTGACCCAAACACACTCTCTAACTACCGTCCCATTTCTCAGCTACCCAGTCCCTCCAAGCTACTTGAGAGGCTTGCCTACACTCGCCTTACACACTTTCTTAACTCGCACAACTTATTGGATCCACTTCAGTCAGGCTTTCGTGCCCAACACTCCACAGAGACGGCACTGACCAAAGTAGTGAATGATCTAGTCACTGCTAGATCAAAAGGCCATTACACACTACTTATTCTTCTAGATCTCTCTGCTGCTTTTGACACTGTTGACCACTCTCTTCTCATACAAACACTACAATCCCTAGGTCTTCAGGACACAGCCCTTTCTTGGTTCTCATCCTACCTATCTAATCGCTCTTTCAGTGTTCACTTCTCTGATTCTACCTCCTCTTCTCTACCTCTATCAGTTGGAGTACCGCAAGGCTCAGTCTTAGGTCCTCTGCTTTTCTCAATCTATACCTCCTCTCTTGGTAAACTAATCAGCTCCTTTGGATTTCAGTATCATTTGTATGCTGATGATACTCAAATCTACCTATCCTCCCCAGATTTGTCTCCACCAGTATTGGCTCGTGTCACTGGATGCCTGTCTGTCATTTCATCTTGGATGTCATCTCGCCACCTCAAACTCAACATTTCCAAAACCGAATTAATTATTTTCCCACCAGCTAAGAGTAGTTACCAACCTGATATTTCTATAACTGTTGACAATGCAACTATCCACCCCACCCCACAAGCTCGTTGCCTAGGTGTCACCCTTGACTCTGAACTGTCCTTTGTTCCACACATTCAATCTGTCTCTAAATCATGTTACATGCACCTTAAAAACATATCCAAAATACGCCCTTATCTTACACAAGACACTGCAAAAACTCTAATCCATGCACTCATCATCTCCCGCATTGATTATTGTAATAGTCTCCTTACTGGTCTTCCCAAACATAGGCTATCACCACTTCAATCCATTTTAAATGCAGCTGCGAGGCTTATCTTCCTCGCCAGACGTTCTTCATCTGCTGATCCGCTCTGTCAGTCCCTCCATTGGTTACCGGTATTCTACCGTGTCAAATATAAAATACTTTTACTTACATACAAGGCTATTAACCAAACTGCACCATCATACATCTCCTCACTCATCTCAAAATATCTCCCTACCAGACCTCTCCGCTCTGCACAAGATCTGCGTCTCTCATCCACATATATTACCTGTTCCCACTCAAAATTACAGGACTTTACCCGGGCTTCACCCACTCTGTGGAATGCACTCCCACGCACAATAAGACTCTCCTCTAGTCTCCAAACCTTTAAACGTTCTCTGAAAACTCATCTCTTCAGACAAGCCTACCAAATTTCAGACCCACACACATAACCTTCACAGCTTCCCTATCAAGTTACATCCCCTCTGTACAGTCCACATAAACTCACATTTTGTCTTCCAACATTGCTGGGTGATCATATCATATACAACCCATTAAGAACCTAGCAACCTGGGGAACCATTATGTGACAGGTAGCATCTATCCTTGTGTATCAATGCCTATTTCCCTATAGATTGTAAGCTTGCGAGCAGGGCCTTCCTACCTCTGTCTGTCTGTCTGTCTGTCTTTGCCCAGTTTTGTTCTATAATTGTTGTTCTAATTGTAAAGCGCAACGGAATATGCTGCGCTATATAAGAAACTGCTAATAAATAATAAATAGAGGATTAGGATGGGCAAGTGTGCACTATTTATTGTCATCCCACACTCTTTCCACTGGACTACAGCTCTGCTATCTTGTCCAGTCTATTAGTCTCCTCCGTTGCACCCACTTCGGCAAGCTTTGGTATCATTCTCCAACTGTATCTAAGAATCAGAATCCGTTTATTGGCAAGTATATCAGTACATAATACACAAGGAATTTGTTTTCGATAAACACAGCTCCCAGACAGTATATGATGTACGACAAGAAACATAAAGGTAGGAAAAACACATGACGGATAGTTTTAGTACATGAGTTAAGTACTGAACGAATGAGAATATGACTAAGCTATTGCCGAATTAACCAAGTTAGTTGCCTGAGGAAAAAACCTGTTCCTGTGTCTAGCAGTTCACACAAGCCGCGAGTGGTACGGCAGCAGTCAGAACAGGTCATGAGCAGGGTGGGAGTGGTCATCAATGATCCTCCCTGCCCGCTTCGTAACTCTTTCCCAATAGATATCCTCAACTGCCGGAAGATTTGTCCCTATGATTTTTTCTGCTGCCCTTACAATTTGTTGTAGCCTATTTCTGTCATGGACTGAGGCAGACTATTATCAAGGTGCAGAGAACAGATTGGATAATTGCAGAGCAAAAAAGATCAGTAGTTCCTGCAGCAGTTTAAACTTCCTAAGTTGGCGTAAGAAGTATCTGATAGATGGACCACCATTCCATGTGCTGGTAGGCTATGATGCCCTCATCTTGACAACTGGGCCATGTGCCTCTGCGGTTCTTTTGATTAATGCACAGTTAAAGGTGAATTTTTCCAAGAAAAGATATTAATGGTGGATGATAAACTCAGATGACCGTAATAGTCACTTTGTCTCCCATTGATGACTAATCTAGAATTTCAGCCTGGGCATGCCCAATAGGACATGTTGGTATAGGCATTCTGTCTAAAAGGGCATTGCTAGACACCGCACTATTGCAAGATTTTTAGACAGATACTGTATGACATCCCACATACACATTTTTGCTTTACACCAGGGCCAACATCATTTGAGCTCACTTGTAAGCTTTCTCCTGTTGATTAGTCCAACCACTTGAATACTCTTCTTCCCCATCCTCCTTCGGGCAAATTGACTATTTCATTGTTTTATACTGTGTTACGCTAATCTTCAGATCATACATTTATCACTTAGCTGACTGTGTCTTTGCATGGTTTGATGTCCTTGTCATATGTCCTATCTACTATACCCTCTAGTATCTATAGGGAGATGTTTTACAACATATTTCATAGGGGCTACCTATATCCTCAGAGGAGATTTCTTTTTGGGCTCTCAGATCTGGTGTCTGCCCCAAATATCGTGCTCCTGGTGCCTCTTTTTTAATAGCATATGGAAATGTCCCCATGTGTGTCAATAATGTTTGGAGAGTGGTCAGGCAATACTTTGCTAGCCATTATCTGTATTTCTTTTTACCCTGAAAGGGGTATTTAGGGAAAACATTCCACTTCTTCTCTGCCTAGGGTTGCTAGGGAATGTGTCCTACATACAGTATGTGGATCAAAAGTGAACTCTTCTCTATGTCTTTATTTAAATCTAAATAGTTTTATACTTTTCAAATGAAACTTGTCACGCTCGGCATAAGTTGAGGTTCCGACAACCGAGTTTTGGCTGAAGGGACGGCTGCCTGTGAGGTGAATAAATGAGGTGGTTGAATGTAATTTCTCCTCATGGGGTGGAGGCCCAATTAAGTGGTAGCGTTGGCAGGAAGGTGTAAGGAACTAGGAGGACTCTGTAAGAAGATAACTGTAGTTTTAATTAATAACAGGTTGAACACAAATACTTGGGGAATTGAAAGAAACTAAATTAAAGAACTGGAGTCTATGGTTATACGACTTGAAGAATAAAAGCTGAAATACTCCGGTAATGAAGAACTGGAGGACTGTGGTTAATGATAGAAAGACAAGGCTGAAAAACTTTGACTTTGAAAAAGTGGATGTTGTAGTTGGTGATTGAAAGACGAGGCTGAAGCACTTTGACTTTGAAGAAGTGGATGCTGTGGCTGGTGATTGAAAAGACGAGGCTGAAGAACTCTGACTTTGAAGAAGTGGATACTGTGGCTGGTGATAGATAGACGAGGCTGAAGAGCTTTGACTTTGAAGAAGTGGATACTGTGGCTTGAGGTGACGAGATGTCTGCGGGAACCACCGTTAGCACCCGAAGCACCTCTACGACCTGGGGACCCGTGAGTGCTTCCACGAGTGGCGGCGGGCTTAGACAACAGGACTGCAGCAGCGTTAAAGTACCGACGGATGAGAGCAACCAGGACCAGGACACCAGAAGCAACCTGGGAGCACAGAGCTAGAGAACCTTTCACAGGAAAGTAACTTGAAGCACTGGCACTCGCCCTCTGGGCCAGCCCCTTTTGTAAGGGGAAATCACACAGGATTGGCTGGACACCGAGTGGGAACTTCATTGGCAATTCTCTGGTCTCCAACATGGCTGCTCCCAGCACAGGAGACATACTCAGTTGTAGTACACAGCTTTAGCCCAGCTCTGGCCTCTGACACACTGAGGATGCGTCACACTAAAGGACCCTGCTGCAGCAACTCCTGCTACAGCGCCTGGCTCTCCGGACCCACGGACCCGGCCCCCGGAAGTCGCACACACATCCAGGAGGACTCGCCGCAGGCAGTTCCCTGTCGCCGCAGCCGCGCCAACCACCGGCACGGCAAACCCCGGGAGCCCCCACCGGGGGTAAGGCTCCGGATACTGACAAAACTGAGAGTCGGTGGTTTCTTTGTTATATGAAAAAGTGTTATTGATAAATTGTTGTCCATCTTCCAGGGACTTACCTAAGCATGCTCTAGGCATACTACATGGCACAACTAGGGTTCTTCTTGGTGAGAACCCTAGGTCCTTGTCCAGGATTTTATATAGTACTATATTGATGAAATATTGAACTGTGTTACCCAATTAATTTTTTTTCCGGTTTGTCTTTGCTCATTAACTTTAAGCACGCCTTGGGACTCTTGTTATATTCGTGATTTGCTTCTGAATATTTTTAATTCAACTTCATTCACATACAGTACATCACTTATGTATATTGTGCTCTTGGGGGTCATTCCGAGTTGTTCGCTCGCTAGCTGCTTTTAGCAGCATTGCACACGCTAGGCCGCCGCCCTCTGGGAGTGTATCTTAGCAGAATAGCGAACGAAAAATTAGCAGAATTGCTAATAAATAATTCTTTGCAGTTTCTGAGTAGCTCCAGACCTACTCCTAGACTGCGATCACCTAAGTCCGTTTAGTTCCTGGTTTGACGTCACAAACACGCCCTGTGTTTGGCCAGCCACTCCCCCGTTTCTCCAGACACTCCCGCGTTTTTCCCTGACACGCCTGCGTTTTTTTAGCACACTCCCGGAAAACGCTCAGTTACCACCCAGAAATGCCCCTTTCCTGTCAATCATTCACCGATCAGCAGTGCGACTGAAAAGCGCCGCAGAATCCACAGCAAATCTACTACGTTTTTAGTTAAATAACTAAGTGCATGCGCCCTGCGTGCCTTGCGCATGCGCATTTTGCAACAAATCGTAGCATAGCGAAAACCGGCAACGAATGAACAACTCGGAATGATCCCCATTGTTATTGTGTTCATTCATTTTTCTCTGTTGTTTGCTCCAATTAAAAGTATTAGATTTTTTGAACTCCCTAGCCCCATTACAAACAAAAGGAAAAAAAAAATGTATACTCTGCGCTATATAACCACTGTATCAGATTGAACTATAGTGTGCAGTCTGTCATATAGAATAATTGACTCAGTAGAACTGTGAAAGTATAACAATAAATTCTTTATCTAATATTTAAAAAGCGGTATACATTTCATACAGAATAAGCAGCATGTATTAGGCAACAATTAATTTATAATCACAATTAGTATAGCATATAATGAGATAAAATATCTTTGTTATATTGCTAAAAAATGAAAGTACACTGGCGTCCCAGTGATTAATAAATGTCTCGTAAAAATAATCACAGCTTTATTTAATAATGAACTTTTGTGTATATTGAAGTATAATTACCCATGTGCAGATTTCTGAGAGTATGGATAAACAGGATCCGTTAATATATATGTGCACATAGATGGGTATGCAGTTATTTAAACTGATTGAAGCTGGTTTGGAAAAGGCCGTATATTTATCACGGCTATATTCCGGATAGATAATAGTTCTTATTATCCTGTGTGAAGATCTCCAAAGAACCCACCTCCTCAAACCGGGTGTTAGACCTCACTGCGGAGGCCAGTAGCAGTCACTCGGTACGGGTGAGCGGAAAACTGGACGTCTGTGGTAATGGCAATCTCCTCGAGCCGGGTGTTAGACCTCACTGCAGCGGCCAATATCACTCACTCGGTACGGGTAGGCAGAGAACCTGACGTCTGCAGCACAGCACCTGTACGGATGTCAGCGCCCTCGCCGAGAGCCGCTGGCCGGAGCGCCCGGCGTGTAACCAAGCCGTGGTAGGATGTGGCTGTGAAGATCGTTGGCTGTGTGACCGTTTGGCACGATAGATCAGCAGGTAGTGCCGAACAGCTGAACTTCGGAAAGTGGGCGTCAACGCGTTTCGTCTCCTTGGCAACCGGAGACTTCCTCAGGACGAATACCTCCCCTCTATTCAGTCACATATTTATACTCTTTCTAATGAGATTACTTGCATCAGCTGGATCTATTTAATAGGCTGAAATGTTTAAATTATATGCTGCACATAATAGAAAGTTATTCTTTGTAGTTAAAAATTGATCATACAACACAATTAATACTATATTTAACAACTACTGAGTCAATCTAACAAATTGTATACATTAATGAGTATTTTTTCTCACTTTAAACTTAATTACCATGATTCCTGTCTATTAATCAAACATCACTTTTAGACATATATTTCTATCTTATATAAATTATTGACCAAATGGCTTTCTCTTGTTAGTGAACAAGAGTCCCCAGACATTATGAACTCCTAGACAGAATAATCAGTATTTAGAACTTTACAATATATTTATATCTATATACAAATATTATACCAAAATTTTTTTTTTATATATATACAATTATTATAGAGTTTCAAACACCTATCTCAAATTGATTACTTTTACTAATCTAAAATAGATTAAAAAAACTCCGCATTTGATAAGCAAATTCAGATAGAGAATAATCAAGAGTAAACTAACTTTAGATTTTCTTTTATTTATTTATTATTATTCTTCGTTATTTTTTGTCATTAGCCAGTTTTTATTAATAGATGGACCATTACAAACAGACAAAACTCTTCCCATGACTTTAGGACCGTGTCTTTCTAGAATCTAAACCAAGTCAAAGAACTGTTTCTGTGTGCAGCCGGCTCCTGTATCTGATCAATCCACGCTGTACACTTTTACAGCTGCTGAAAGTGATGACAGTATATGCAGACATTCCTGAAACTGAGCCCATCAAATTAGATTATTAGTCTCAGTCGTTGCGGTTATTGTGAGGCTGCATAAGTGGTAAATAAGGCCATGTGCCAGCTGCGTTATTGATGTGTGTAGCCAGCATTGTATGTAGCTCAGCTTTTCTCCGTGGGTAAAGGGGGAGATGTAAGTAGATGTGGTCAGTGTCAAATTCGCTATAACCAGTGCTATATTACACTTAAAATGGGGTTCAGTATGATTTGCCGGCGCATGGGATCCAGGTGGTCGTAATACCAAAACCGACAGGGGTGAGTAAGGGGTGTGTCCCCCCCCCCCTCTCCCCAACCCCCTAACCCTCCCCACCAGCTAAAACAATGATTTTATGGAATATCATTCAGATGTTACTAAACAACAATAGGCACACTTTTGTGACTTTTTTTTTCACATATTGGCAGGAATAGCTGCTGGTGTGTGTACAAACCTGCGACAGCTCTTGTGGGGGTCTGACTGCGCACAAGATCTCACAATGTGTGCAAAGTCTTGCACTATAGGACCAGCCAGGAGGTAAGAGATGGCGCATCAGCACTATGCTGTTGTGCTTACTAAGAAGCAAGGCAGGAAAAGCTATAGCGTCACAATAAGTGCCACTAAAGTACATCACGCCCATAGTATCTCATTAATATATTGCTAGTACTAACAACTTTCAAAGTCCCAATTGTAGCAAACCTGTGATGTGCTTGCTGGATTGAACTTTGGGTAGCTGTAGTTGAGAGTGAAGTGTTCTGTTCAGCATCTGACATAAGATGTGTGGGTGGCCTCTGCTGGCCAGTCACCGTGACGCATGGTTGGCCTGGTCAATTAAGCTCATTAAGAATAAATGATATACAGTATGAGTATCCAGCAAAAAAATGTTTGTTCGATACTGCAATGTGGGCGTGTGTCTGAGTATTACACTACATTAGTCATAATTGGCCATCACTTCATACATCGACTTCCTCATAAAAATGTTTATTCTGTTCACTCTATTAAAAGGTAGTCACGAATCTGATCCAAGTACCATTTCCACAAAAGTTAATCTCTCTCTCTCTCTCTCTCTCTATATATATATATATAATTTTTTTCATACTTACAGTATATTGCAACATTAGCTCTGGCCACAAAATCTCAAGGCATATTTCAGCGCTGACACACAACCTGTGTAATTTCCTTCTTACTCACAATTAGCTGTTAATGCCAGATTAGCTACTTTTCAGAAAAAGCTATTTTTAATAAAGAGACATTTATGCTGCTAGTATTGGAGGTAGGACAAGTTACTATAGGCAGTAAAAATCTTCTGTATTTGCACCTGTTGTCATAAGAAAATATGTCCATCTAGGGGGGAGGGTAATGAAAATGATGACAGGAGTAAAGTGTGCAAAGGAATGGTTATTAAGAATGAAGATAAAACTTGTGTCTAAAATATTAAGTGGGGTATTTATCAAAGCACGGAGAGAGATAAAGTGGAGAGAAATAAAGCACTAACCAATCAGCTACTAACTGTAATTTTTCAAACAGACTGTAAAATGAGAGAAGCTAATTGGTTAGTGCTTTAAATCTCTCCACTTTATCTCTGTTCGTGCGTTGATAAATACTTCCCTAAGTGTGGTGATGTTTTTGGTGGCATAAGGGTTCCAGTCACCTTCTCACCACGGGGGAATGACAGACGTTGAGGAAATGTCTTTCCGTATGGTATTAGTCATTCTAATAATTATGGTATGCTATGTACACCTGAGGAGAGGAATGTAAACTTGGAGTTGAGTGATATGTATAGCAGCATCCCGCACATATGCTCACCAAAGTGTATATAATGGTGTCAATCCTCTGATAGAGTAGGTGAACTTTGGAGTGCGTCTTGTTGTAAAGGAAAATCTCTTGTTGAAGCAATGATTGCTTGTCCTTGTGCTGATGGAAAACAAAGTATTCTAAACAGATTGATGAGAGAACACCTATTTGCAACAAGAAGCAGACAAGTCTGAGGGTATCCGCAGTAATATACCGATCACTTTCAAGGTTTAATTGGCTGAGCGCATCCCCGCCCCCTCCTAGATATACTATTATCCCTTTACAGAGCAGGACCTCTCTGTTGGGGTTTGCAGCCACTAGCTTCTTCAGCACATTTGGATACAGCGTTAGTTTTCCCAATCCTGTATTATAGGCCCACACCTTTTTTTTAATTAGAAATATAGTCCAAGAACGCCACCACAATAACACACGGTGAATGCGTATAGCATTACAAAATGGCTTTGTAAAAAAACGTATATTAAATTAGTCAAGGAAACTGAAATGAAAACATTGACCGAGAAACTTATCAATGGGATTGTAGGAAAGATGGGCTGGAAAGGTGAGGGGGAAGTGGGAGAGGAGAAGAAGGTACAAAATGGAGTTAGAGGATGTAGAATAATGTGTGGTTCCTCTGCGTTGGCGTCATAGAATATGTCAGCTCCTTGTTAATAACCAGTTGGTTGATGTCTGGTGAGTCCACCATCTCCACATAAGAGATTGTGGGGGAGATATACTAAAACTTTAACCTGAAAAAAAATATCTCTTTACTGACAAGGGCTCATTTAAAGTTCAAATTAAAATATATTTGACAGCGATAAACTACTCTTAAGATTTCTGAACAGTTTCTTGGGAGACCGTGATAAAGGAATTAAATGCTGACTTTTCATTAACTCCTAATGGAAAAATCCCAGGCCCAGATGGGTATATTTAACATGGGTATTCTGCAGGTGGGAAATAGGAAAACTACGTAATTAGAATTTTAATAAACCTCCCCTAAGGGGTTGACATAATGACGTCATTACCGATACGTGGCTTGCGTCGCGTGAACGATAATGGCCATACAGCCAATCAGATCAAAATTTGGATTGCACCTCCAGTGGGTGGAATTTAATAAACTACAAAAATGGGCCTTTCATTTTTTACCATATCTGCTACGGGTGCTCCCCGGGTAACGCATAGAATCATGGATTAATATTTACTGACATTAAGACGTCCCAAATTTACATCTCTATAGATTTACCCAATTTTTGACACTCATTTATATTTACAATCATGAAAATCAGAAACTCCCGTGCGAAGAACGGGTAGAACAGCTAATTTAGTATAATACCTTTCCGTACAATCTCTTGCCTTTATGCGGTATCTGATGAAGATGCTTGGCTCGGTATATTAGATAAACAGTAACAATGTCAGCAGTTATCATGTGGGCATTGAACATGCCGACATGTTCACGATGCCACTGTTCAGTGTGTCGACATGGGTGTTATGCAGACATTGTTACAATGTCAATAGTCAACATGCTGCTTTTCTTATCATTTTGTCCCTGACCCTAACGGCAACGGATAACTGCCTAATTTAGGATCAAAGTTGCAAAATTTGTGGCTGATCTTTATTCCAGAGGACACTGTTAAAGGGCAAATGGCATGTTTTAAATGTAAGTTGCAACCTGTATTTATTCGTTACCTCGAGGTTACCTTGACCAGTAATAATTTCAATTTGTCTAAAGTTTCCACCCTTTAAAAAAAAGAAATGGCTACCCTTGAATTACCCCAGATGGGGAAAATGTATAGAATTTCAAAAAATATCTTACCAAAAGTTATTTATCCTTGTCAGAATCTTGCAATATCTATCCTGGGGGATTTCTTCAGGGATCGTCAGAGAGCCCATGGAGAATTTTCTTGGGGGACACGAGGTTGAAATCAATCACAATATCCTTTTTTTGAAAACTGAAGGGTGTCCCCAGTTATCCTGCTTCATTTAGTATGCCTTGCACAAATTAATATTTCCCAGGAGGAGACACCACTGAAACCATAGGTCTTCTCTCTCTACTCCAATTTACGTTCTTCCCTGGATCCTAGTCTTCCTCACTCTTAAAACCATGCTTCAGTGTTGGAAAGGTTACAGGTATCTTTCGTTCTTTGCTCCAAGGATAGACTATTTACTCTCCAAGTACCAGCTTGCGGGGGAGGCTTGCTGGGACTTGTAGTACTGCTACTAAAAACAATATTCATATTTTTTACACATGGCTATCAGCCCCCCATCCGCCGCCCTTGGATGGGGGGGACAGCCTCGGGCTTCACCCCTGGCCCTTGAGTGGCTGGAGGGGGGTACCCCTTGATTTAAGGGGTTCCCACTCCTCCAGGGTACCCCAGCCAGGGGTGACTAGTTGGGTATGTAATGCCAGGGCCGCAGGGACCAGTATAAAAGTGTCCCCCGGCTGTGGCATTATGTACCTGGCTAGTGGAGCCCGGTGCTGGTTTCAAAAATACGGGGGACCCCTACGCTTTTTGTCCCCCGTATTTTTGGAACCAGGACCAGGCGCAGAGCCCGGTGCTGGTTGATGAAATATGGGGGTACCCCTGTCATTTTTCCCCCCATATTTTGTCAACCAGGACCGGCTCAAAGAGCCCAAAGCTGGTTGTGCTTAGGAGGGGGGACCCCACGCAATTTTTTTCTGATTTTTAACGACTTTAAACACCTTTTTAAGGTACACAATGAAGCCCTGCACGGATCTCACAGATCCGGCCGGGATTACTTGTGTTTTGTCAAGCAGTGTTTTACTCATCACTCCCGTAAAACACTGCCTAACATTACGAATCACATCGACATCGGAAAATACGAATTGGGAAAAGTCGGCAGCTTAGTGAATGATCGTATCAGGATTTAAAAAGTTGCAGTAAAATGCACCCGATACCATTCGAGTTCAAACACCCTTCAAAACGGCAAAAACACGAATCTTTGTAAATATACCCCCAGGTCTAAATCTGATACTGCCCACCATGGACCCTAGACCTAACACAAGCTAATCACCATTGCAAACCTCATTCTTGATATACTGTATATCCGATTCGGTCCTCTGTAGTTTAAAAAATTAAGGGGTGTACTTACTTAGCATTCCATTCTAAAACCTGGCCCTTCCCATTATGCCTGAAATTTTAAAGGGCAACGCTTTAACTAGCAAAACATGGCTAGTAAAAATATTGCCCTTTCAAATTTAATTTCAAAAACACAATCAGAGGTGCCAGGTTTTAGAATCCATGCTTAGTAAATAAATCCCTATAACTCATTTTATATAGTGCAATTTGTGTCTGTGGAAACAAAATGTTTTCTTCTGGGTACGAGTCTCTTGAGTGACCTTGGAATAGCCCTGACTAAGTAACACCAGCAGTCCAGACAGGAATATGTATGTGCATTATAGCTGGACATGGGTTAGAAGAAAGACATGAAAATGATGGAGAAAGCTGGGAGAGGAAAGGCAGTGCTGTTTCTAGCGGCGGTCGAGCCGTGCAACCGCACGGGGCGCACGCCGCGGCACTTTGTGTGTCCTTATCTCCTCTCCTCCCTCTTCCCGAGCGCTCCTGCTCGGGGGGCGGAGTTTCGCGGAATGACGCATTTGCGTCGTGACGTCACGTTGCAAACGCGTCATTCCGCGAAACTCCGCCCCCCCCGAGCAGGAGCGCTCGGGAAGAGGGAGGAGAGGAGATAAGTCTGGAAGGAGGAGGCGGCCGGCGCGAGGGCCGTGAGGCGGCCGGACCCGAAGAGCGGGAAGATGTAAGTATTATCTCTATCTCTCTCTCTCCCCCTTCCTTCCCCCCCACTTGACACCTGCCTGCCGCACTGTGTAAAATGGGGATATCTGCCTGCCGCACTGTGTAAAATGGGGACACCTGCCTGCCGCACTGTGTAAAATGGGGACACCTGCCTTCCGCACTGTGTAAAATGGGGGCACCTGCCTGCGTACTGTGTAAAATGGGGATATCTGCCTGCCGCACTGTGTAAAATGGGGGCACCTGCCTGCGTACTGTGTAAAATGGGGATATCTGCCTGTCGTACTGTGTAAAATGGGGATATCTGCCTGCCGCACTGTGTAAAATGGGGACACCTGCCTGCCGTACTGTGTAAAATGGGGGCACGTGCCTGCCGCACTGTGTAAAATGGGGATACCTGCCTGCCGCACTGTGTAAAATGGGGATACCTGCCTTCCGCACTGTGTAAAATGGGGACACCTGCCTGCCGCACTGTGTAAAATGGGGATATCTGCCTGCCGTACTGTGTAAAATGGGGATACCTGCCTGCCGCACTGTGTAAAATGGGGATATCTGCCTGCCGCACTGTGTAAAATGGGGAGACCTGCCTGCCGTACTGTGTAAAATGGAGGCACGTGCCTGCCGCGCTGTGTAAAATGGGGATACCTGCCTGCCGCACTGTGTAAAATGGGGATACCTGCCTGCCGCACTGTGTAAAATGGGGATACCTGCCTGCCGCACTTTGTAAAATGGGGACACCTGCCTGCCGCGCTGTGTAAAATGGGGACACCTGCCTGCCACGCTGTGTAAAATGGGGACACTTGCCTGCTGTAATGTGTAAAATGGGGACTTTTTTTATTTTTATTTTTTCCCCCCTGTGGTGGGCGTGATGATATCAGACGAGGCCACGTCCACTTTAATGAGACCACGCCCATTCTAATCAGGCCACACACCCTTGTCGGGAGCGCACGCGCCTTCGGCGCGCGCATGCTTTTTCTTTTTATAGCTATATGGGGGGGGGGGGGGCACGCTATTTTTTTTTATAGCAATGGGGGGGGGGGGGGGGGCGCATTTTGAAATCTCGCACTGGGAGCCAAATTGTCTAGAAACGGCCCTGAGGAAAGGTTAGTTCTACTAAAGGTATTACTAGTGTAGTAGTGTATACATGACTTTTATGCAGGGGCAGATTGGGATAGAAAAACAGCCTGAGAAGTTTCAGGACCTGATTCTGAGTTGGAGGCACTTGCAGCTTTCCTTGCAACTTTTGCGGCAGTTGTGTCTGTGACTTGATGCTAATTCCGCTACAGTGCCCTTCTCTTGTGTGCAGATGTGCTTCCAAATATGCAAGGACTGAGATGCCCACCATCGGTCTCACCATTTAAACATTCACCAGCCCTATATGATCCATCTGAGTCTGGCCTCCAATGTGAGCAATTCAGCATCCTTGTACCCAACGAATTTCAGCAACACTGTCTGATTATGTAACCTCACAGAAACACTCAGCACATTTCTAATACACTTCTCGGTATGTGCGCTTGGATCTGTACTGCGCCTCTGTATGGACAACACCGCACACATGCGCATACAAAAAACATTGCACAAGAAAAATAAATAGTACACATGGCCCCCACAGAAAATAAAGTAAGAACAGACACATTAGCCCCCACATGGCTGCTGGCCTTATTGACATATTTGTTGTGCCTCCTGCTGAGTGACCTCCTCAGCGGCTGATTTCTGGGTCAGTCTCTGGGGCCGTAGTGATACAGTGGGTAGTGTATGTTCTGGATGTCGGAAGGGTAGGGCGGGTTACGATTAAGGACTACCACCAAGAGAGCAGCTGAGACAGCAACAGAGACAGCAAGACAGCAGCAGAGACAGCCAGCAAGACAGCATCAGAGACAGACAGCAAGAAATCAGCAGAAAGAGAGAACAGCAGAGAAAGTCATTCAGAGAGCAGCAGAGAGATATAGTCAAAGAGCTGCTGAGACAGCAAGACAGCAGCAGAGACAGGCAGAGAGAGACAGTCGGCTCGCAGCAGACAGCCAGAGAACAGCACATAGAGTATCAGAGAGCAGTAGAGGCAGCCATTCAGAGAGCAGCTGGGACAGCAAGAGAGCAGCAGAGACAGGCAGAGAGAGACAGGGAATGGACAGAGGATATAGAGCCAGTGTCCCAGGTTCGCCTTCACCTGCAATTGGATGCATGCTGAAAGCTTCCTCATCGTGCAAAGGGATTTGGGAGTCACATCCATCATCCACCAGGTCTCCTGGGGACAGTCCGATGGGGTGCTCAGGGTCACAGTGCTCCGATCCCATCTCTTGGGGTGGCAGGCTCCCGTGTGATAGAGGACCCCACTCCACCCCCTTGGTGTGTCTGTTGTGTGCGGCTACTGGCTGGGGGTGCCCAAGTCATATTTATGCTGTGCCAGGCTCTCCCTGGTTCTGGCTGCAAGTGGTCACAGTGCCATCACACCAGCTGTGTCACTGGAAGTGCCTGCTAACCGGTGCAAATCATAGCTTTCCGGTTTGCATTCCGCAGTGGTTCAACATCCGCCCAGCAGCCACATGCAATAGCCTGGACTAAGGGGGGCTATGGGACTAGCCCAGTGGTAAACCTTCCCAATGCCACGGCGGGCTAATCCGCCCCTGCTTTTATGTCACAGTATAATAAAATTAAATGTAAAACTGGAGTTAGGAAAATATGGCATCATATTGAAGTAAATAAGTTTACTATGTCTCTATAGCATATTTTAATTGCACTTCATAAGTTGCTGCAGGGAAAACTCTGATTTTGCGATTAACATTTCTAAAGTCATTTTCTGTTGATGATATTACTGGTTATTTAGGAATTGATTGGGTTAAACCAGTATTCACAAGTATTCTGACAAAGCACTTGTACCTCCCCAGTGTGTAGCCATCAGTTCACTTTAATACAGCCTGCAAGGAGTTAAGTGAATGCCTAGGGCGGGAATGAATGGGAACATCTGCTGCAAATAACCAACTTTCCCCTGGGTCTTTTGTGCAAGCGTCACAGCCGACTCCACCCGTCATTGTAAAAACATGACATGTCTAAGTTGTAATATTGGTACATCTGCAACCAAAAGTTACTGTAAGTTGACATATTAGTGTAAGTGATACCTTCTCAATTCTCTGACATTTCCTAGCAACGTATTGCAGCATTATACACCCTGTGCAGGCCTCTTTGCAGCCTGTCACCATATATAATGTCACAAGAAGGTCTCAGGCAGTCTGCAAGGACATCCCCTATAGATTTTGTGTAAGCAGATGTTTATATATTAGACTAAGCGTCAGTGTGCAGCATGTCCCTAATTTCCAGGGATAGTCCCAGGTGTTTTAAAACTTTGCCCTGAAAATGTCCCTAGTTTTCCTGGCTTTCTGATTCTCAGGACTTTGGGCCTAATTCAGAGTTGATCGCAGCAGCAAATTTGTTAGCATTTGGCCAAAACCATGTGCACTGCAGGTGGGGCAGATATAACATGTGCAGAGAGAGTTAGATTTGGGTGGGGTGTGTTCAAACTGAAATCTAAATTGCAGTTTAAAAATAAAGCAGCCAAAATAACCCACCCAAATCTAACTCTCTCTGCAAATATTATACCTGCCCCCAGGGGTGTTTTAAGAGAGGAGGAGGCCCATGTTCAGCCTCCTCCGTTCGGGCCCCCTCCTCTCTGCCTGGAGCGCTGTAGAGGCTGAGCACTAGAGGGCTCAGACTCTACTGCACATGCACAGATCTCAGGGAAAATGGCGCAGCGGCCATTTTTCCTGAGATTTCTCTACTGCCCGTGAAAATGGCCGCTGAGCCATTTTCACTGTGTTCTAATAGCGCTACGGATGCCGGCGCTGGACTAGAAGGGGTGAGTATTTTAAAAATGGGTGCAGTGTGTGCGGTGCTCCACCCATTATAGAAACGCCAATGCCTGCCCGGGGGGGCTGCAGGGGGGCTGCAGTGCACATCGTTTTGCCCAACTGCTAACAAATTTGCTGCTGCAATCAACTCTAAATTGCCCTCTTTATACCTTAACAATTATTAATCAGGTGTATTTGCAATGCAAACCATTGTGTTGTGATCGTGTTTACTAATAATGCGACATGATGGAGGTTGTAGTTCCTCAAGGTCCCATGAGATGTCCATGAGCCATTTCAGCAGCTCAGTGGCCCAGGAAACTATGTGGAATGTTGGCTACTATGGAGCAGTGATTCTTGACGAGATCATCTGTGACCGAATGAAATGTTCTCCCGTTGTATTACCTCGCATGTGTTCATGGCCTCACCATTTCCAGAGAAAAGTAATGATATTACACAGTAAAGGGGGTAAAAGGAAAAGCAGACACCATATTCTGTGGGAGACACTGTAAAACTAATTTTAATTATGTTTGTATTATTTGTCTATTTTTCAAACATTAGAAATAAAATAGGGGTAAATAATAAAAAAAAAGGAAGACCTTAAATGCCCTGCAGACATAATTAATCCTAGGGAAGAAAAGAAAAGCAATAAAGTACAATAAAAGAATAACAAGCAATGACATTGAATGAGGGGAAATACAACCCAAGCCCTTAGAACGGCCTAAACTAAAGATAGAAATGTAAAAGAAGCACTAACAGATATTTCATCAAATATATTGTAGAAACTAACATAGTTATCAGCCTCTACTGTCTACATAAAGTGACTAATATTAAAATCTGCTAAATGTACAGTGGATGACAATTCGATCCAGCTACAACAATCCCCTGTTAAGCAAATGCTGCTGTCCCTGGATGGCTCTCACCTTATTTCTCAGTTATACTCTATTCTACTTGCTTCATACCATGTGACTGACATGCCACGCCTTCGTATACAATGGGAGGCAGACTTAGGCCCCTTATCTCAGGAAGCCTGGGACGCTGCCCTGACTGGCCCACGTATTTCGTCCACTTCGGTGAGGTTTCAGAATATTCAGCTACTCATACTGCACAGAGACGCCTGAGCGTCTGCTTAGACTGGGTGGTAGAGGGGATTCTAAGTGCCCTAAATGCAACTCGCTGGAGGGCACATTCTGGCACCTTACATGGTCCTACCCTGTGGTTAACTTATTTTGGGTTGAGATTATTTGGGTTCTTGTCTCTACAGGTGTACCCCCAGATGCATGCACTCCTGATGTTTGTTTATTAGCAGCTTTTGAGGATGATGCTCTTGATAAAAATATGCAACGCTACATTATCAACCTCTGCATGCTGGCCAAGGTCTATATAGCCAGACTGTGGATGTCCACTAGCGGTCCTAGTACCGCGGCCTGGATATCTCTTACCAATGAGGTTGTCAAACATGAGAAGTATGTGTATATGTGTAGACGTGCTGAAACAAAATACTATTGCATCTGGGAGAGGTGGTTAGAGTCACCATATATACACCGATAACTAAATTTCCTGATGGCTGACAATAGTCATATGTTACTATGTAAATGGACCATGTAGTGTTACTTTCGATTCTGCTCCATTGACTCTGCTGCACTGGTATAATTTCACCTGCGTCTGAAAATAATGGCCGCGCATGACACGTTGTTACTCCAGATTTGTTTATTATGTTCACCTGTAAACTGTTATTGAGACTAATGAATGCAGCATTAATATTTCATTATATTTAAGTTGTTGGGGCGGGGGGGGGGGGGGGGGGTTACAGTTTGTTTTGTCTGTACTGCATATACAAAATTTCAATAAAAATCTTTGAATTAAAAAAAAAAAGTACAGTGGATATTTGGGAGCAATTTTTTTTAAAAAGCAAGTAACTTTGTATTTGGGTAAAACCATGCTGCAGATATTAAATGTGCATAGATATTTCTGGGCATATCTAAGTAGTGGGGATACCCCGCGTGTGAATCTCCGATGGTGGACTGACCCTTGCAGCTTCATGATCTGTGAGGAAAAGTCAGTGAGAAAATGGCAAAATCAGAGGTTCACATGTCAGAAAAACCCATAAATTTCACTATTTACTGTAGATGAAATCCGCAGTGCAATCCCCGATTTTAGGCACGGGATAAAGGCTGTTTAATTGAATAGCCTTTTACCTGCACCATGGGGATTTTAGCCGGCAATTAGCTGCCGGGTAAACCCTGCCCTTAATATAATATGCCTGGAGTCTGGAGGAACATGTCCAAACTCAAATCTAGAGTGCAGTATAAAAATAAAACTGTATGGTATTTGTGGGATACTTGCAGCCAGTATTTACCCTTGTTAAGTCTGATTAACTTTCAGGAAAAGAGCAATACCTTAAATACACAAATGTTCAGGCCGCTGCGTACCGTTAAGCGTGTGAGTGTGAAACCCCTATCAAATGCGTACACGTTGCGTAAGCACGCCGACACGCTGTAAGACAAAGTAGCTACACGTGCGGCGGAATACACTTTTTAACCCCTAACAGGAAAGGAAATGCGACACCAATTGTATATGTTATGTTGAGGCCCAACCCAGCAACAAATATTTAAGAGGGTACAACAGAAATACAATCACATAAGAGAAAAGGCTACAATCAATGGATACATACGTTTGTTCGCCTGCGCAACCCGGTTCCGGTCCTCAGTCAATCTGGATAGATGACCTTCAGAGAATAGACTGAGGCCAGCCAGGAGGCTTGGTTTTATACAATGGTCCAAAGCATGAAACAAAGGAAACTGTAATCTCTTCTTTCATAGGTCAAAGAGCTGGTCATTTACAGTACATGAGTGGTCATAGGTTGGTTTGAACAGGTGGGCGATGCTTAGTCCAGGTGTACTTACAGATGTCTTCCACTGGGTTCCCGCCGAATATCAAGAGTACAGTACATACAGTGTGATATTAATACTTTCTGCAAACTGCCATCGGAATATTGCCCTTGAAAATACTGTACAACTGGATACCAAACACCACCTCCTAACCTAATTCTGTCCCCTCATATCATGTAAAGTTGAATCCATTTCTAAAGTAAATGTAACTTGCTGGTGTGGTGTTTGTGGGCTATGTGTAATTATGCACTACGTGGATGAAATGTCAGTTATGTCTTTGTGGCTTTTCCATGCGAATGTGTATGCTACCATATTTACTCATACCACGCGCTAATACGCAGGGCCTCGTGAGCCAATATACGCAACATGCGAGTATGCGCACGCACGGCAGAACAAGCAACCGCATGGAGGCCACTCTGTGTGGTGTTTGCACGTGATGCGTGTGACTATATAATATTTTAGACTTCGACAGTCCACCCTTTAGCAGTCAACAATAACTGCCACATATAACTAATAAAACTGAAAATCTTACATATACATTATATACAAAGTTCGGATGACCGGGGGAGAGTTGTAGGTGGGAAATGTATAGCCTAGTGGGATAGGAAAAAGCATGTATGCATGAATTAATGTCTGAGGGGCATGTGTCATTGTGCCGTATATGTTCTAAGTAAACTTCGAGATATTGCGAAGTATACATTAAATCCTTCTCATCTCGTATTAAGGGTCTGTACATGGGCAAACAAACACTACCGAGCTCTTTTTTGGGCAAGGGTCATTAGCCCTCACCTTTCCGGCTTCTTATACCAACAAATGGGGAGCACATTTATCTGATGATACATGGAGGGGAAAAGTATGTGTGTGCTACTACATGTAGATAACATTTATCGACTGTGTGCCATTAACTGAAGGTTGCAGAGATGAGGGTAAGACACATAAAAATACATTTACATAAATTTGGGTATGGTTGACGCCTTTTCCAGTTGGATGTTTTTGAGTAGAGGAGGAAAACAGAGAAGAATGGTGAAAGAAACAGGCCATGAAATTCATTTGCAATCCTTAGCATAACACTGTCTCTATAGATGGGTCATAAATCAAATCTGCCGCTGTAACAACGCCCTCGCTCCTTAGACTCATCAAATTTGTGCTGTGTTTGCGCCACATCAAAATTCTAACACATCTGAATATCAGACCAATAATTACGACAACACCCAGGATACAAAGGAGAAACTTTCCTACACTCGCAATTACATTTTGTGCCCACTCTCCTAACCCCGAGAACCATTTGAGTGGGTTCAACCATGAGGCCCAGCCGGTCAATTCATTATCCACAGCCGTCAAGATAAGGTTGTGTTTCCTTCTGAACTCCCACTTTAACTGCAAGATCTCGTCCATCTTTTGATCGATGATCTCCGTTGGGTCTTCAGTACTATTCGTAATATACGTGCAGCATTTCACCCCATACTGAGTTGCCAGAGTAACACAGTACCCACCTGTCACAGCCGTGACATAATTCAGGACCATCCTTTGCTGGACCAGCTCCTTCTTGTAGGCTTGTAGCTCCCTACCCGTATACCTGAAGGTGTCATCATACATCTCAGTGATATTATCTATCAAGTTCACCAGCGCATGGATGTACCTATAATTTATAGTTCCTCTGGCAGTAGGGGTGATATCTAATGCGAGAAGGAACTGAATCCCGGTGGATTCAAGGATCAAATCAGAGGCTGCGTGCTCTGTCCTCTCTATGAGGTGTCTCTTGATGATATGTTCATAATTGGTATGAGTATAAGGAGTCTGAGCGTTGCGGTGAATGTCTTTCATTTTGTCGTGTGCTATGGTCATAACCTCTGGTAGTACTCTCCCAATATAACACAACCCTTCAGAGCTCGGAGTAAGCCACTTGTACGTTTTCCTCCCACATATGAAGTAGGCATCATCTGGAAGAACATAAGGGACAAAATGCAACAGAACCATATCACATATCTTCCTTATAAAGAAACCGGTCCCCAGTTCTCTCATTTGCTCAGTACAAGTATCAGGCTGGTGATGTGGGCACAATACCCCTGCAGACTTTTCCAGCCCACATGGTTTTGATCCCACGTGTATACCTATACCGAAAGTACTTCTCACTGGTGGCTATCTTGCGTACGAGTTCAGATGTCGATAGGTATTTTATCAGCTCTGTGTGAAAAGGTCATTGTCTGGTTATTCCATATCACTTCCCAATTTCCTGGTTCCCGGAAATTGGACACATTAAAGCACAATAGTGACCTATCTATGTGGTACTGGTGGAGCTTCAAGCTAGGGGGCCTAGATATATTGAATTTCTTGTCCACCGGTCTCCCACCCCGTAATTCGAGTACCTCATCTATCGTTAAAGGGTATAGCACTAATCCCGACTTACTCTGTCCTTGAGGTACCTGGGAGCACACCCAGCATTCTGTTTGGTGTAATACCGTACCCACTAATCAGTGGTAATCACTCAAAGGATGTCTGCCAATGTCAATATTACTGTTTGACTGACATCTCTGCATGCACCCATCTTTGACTATGTTTTCGCAATGCTTACATACTGTATGCAGTATTCATCAGACAGTAACCCTTCACATTGCCTCCGAGCTCCATGACTACCAGATCTCTTACTGATACCAGCCTTGACCAAAGTGATGCGCTGATCCTGGGGTCCTACAGATCCGTACTCTCCATCAGAACCCATTCCAGATCCCTGCTTGACGTCTCGGGGGCCCTCACAAAAACAGATTGTCCTAAACAAAAACAGAGTCACAAGAAAAAGCCGAAATACAGTCTCTTGGTGTGGGTCCATTTCGTTAAGGAGCAAAAATAGGAAGAGAAACAAAAAGAAAAATGCAGTGGGGGGGGGGGGGGGGTGAAAAAAAGAAAAATGGTACGACAACCGTCCTTGATTTTGTTGTTCTCCTCGCTCATGTGCCGATCATAAGTCCTGCCTCTCAGCTTTCCCGGAGCAAATTCTCTAGTCATACAATGTTCTCTTCACCTTTCTCTTTGTCACGAGTTTTCTCCGGGTCAGCAACCTTCTTGCAGTGGGACGAGTGGACCCAAGTCTCTCACTCGGCAACCTTTAGTGCTGTCATGCTGGTCAACAAAACTACGGTCCTTCCCACCTGTCAATGAGGCAACCTGAGCATAGAAAATGTTGAATCATCACATAATCTCCAGGTTCAATGTCATGACAATTACTGTTTGGTAGGTCAGGAATCGCCAGTTTTAGATACCTTTGCTGGTTTCTCAGTTGCTGGCTCATCCTAACCAAATATTGCACAGTTATTTCGTTATTGCACTTCAAATCATCCTGGGGGTCTATCATTACATGGGGTTGTCGTCCAAAAAGAACTTTGAAGGGTGATAAGTTAAGCGATGACCTGGGAGTGGTTCTGATGCTGTACAACACTAGTGGCAATGCTTCTGGCCACAACAATCCAGTTTCAGCCATCACTTTGCTCAGCTTGTTCTTAATAGTGCTGTTCATTCTCTCCACCTTCGCACTTGCCTGTGGCCGGTATGGAGTATGCAGCTTACTATTAATACCCATCAGTTTGCACATGACCTGAAAGACTTCACCTGTAAAATGGGTTCCTCTATCACTTTCAATCATTCTAGGGATACCATATCTGCACATAAATTCCTGCACGATTTTCTTTGCAGTGAACACAGCAGTATTTGTGGCAGTGGGGAATGCTTCTACCCAATTTGAAAAGACATCAGTACATACTAACACATACTTTAAATTCCTACAGGGTGGTAACTGTATGAAGTCAATTTGTATTACCTGAAAAGATCCGTCTGTAGGAGGGATATGGGATGGCTCCGTTGGTTTTGCCTTACCAATATTCTTCCTCAAGCAAGTAAGACATGTCATTGCTTTCTTACCTGCATGAGAAGAGAACCCTGGTGCACTCCAGTAGGCTCTTACCAATTTGCACATACCTTCCTTACCCAGATGAGTTAGACCGTGTGCCGCCTCAGCTAGGCTTGGGAGATATGCCCTGGGGGCCACTGGCTTACCGTGTCCATCTGTACAAAGTCCTGAGGACTCCTGACCATATCCCTTCACCTTCCAGACCGCCTTCTCCTGTAGGGAACACAAATTTTGCATTTCAATTAACTGTTGCATATTTACCGTGTTAAATGTCATCAGTGGTGTGATGTTAGTTTGTATGGTGGGCTTGCTGCTGATTTTGCAGCTTCGTCTGCCCGGCTGTTACCAAGTGAAACTGGGTCTTGGTTGTAAGTGTGTGCTATACACTTGATAGCAGCCACTGTGTCCGGTTCCTGTATTACTGTCAGAAGCCTCTTGATGTATGGCGCATGCGCTACAGGTGTGCCAGCTGCCGTCATGAAATTTCTGAGGCGCCACAGGGACCCAAAATCATGCACCACTCTAAAGGCATACCTAGAGTCCGTGTATATATTAGCTGACTTACCCTTTGCCAACTCGCATGCTCTGGTCAGTGCTACCAGTTCAGCGACTTGTGCTGAGTGAGGTGGGCCAAAGGGGTTCAACTTCTATGATACCTTCGTCATCTACAACTGCGTATCTGGTGCACAGGTCTCCCAATTCCATCTGTCTGTGGCAACCACCATCAGTGTAGAAGGTAAAGTCTACTTCCAGTGGGTTGTCACTGATGTCAGGTCTCGCAGTGAAAGTCTGGTTCAGGTATTCCTTACAATCATGCGTATCAGTTCTGCACTAAATCCTCCTTCACCATCGTTCTCATCCTCCACCCTTTGTGCATGACCAGGTACACTCGGCAAGTAAGTTTAGTGTGCTACACCTATTTTTGGTGATGTTTACAGGGGCCATCAGTGACAGTTCCCACTTTGTAAACCGAGCGGATGTTACTCACACCAGGACTAACAGGAGTATACCGGTGTATGAACAGAGAGGGAAGCAAAGCAAACGAACTCACAGACAGTATAACATAACATACACAGGAGGTGATGGAATAACTAATAAACACAGTGAACGGAGAAGCCCAAAGGCTCAGGAATTGGGTGTCTCCCTAGTGTCAGGAATGCTCAGATGGAATAGAGCGGAAAATGAAGCGAGGTGTAGTGATTTAACATGTGGAGCACCTGAAATGATGTTGCTAAGAGCAACAGAAAAAACCCCAAAGGGTTACCAACGGGTGTGGGAATAAACTCCTTGGTCAGAGATAGAAATATAGACACAAGGAGAGTATCCACAATCCTAACCCCCCACTTGCAGGGCACAGGTTCAGCTTACTGCCACTAAACTGACACCTGGACGCCCTGCACAGTGAGGGAGGATTAAGCAAGCAGGTCTGAGAGTACAGCCACAAACCTGCTGGGTTCACAGAATAGCAAAAGAACCCCAGCAGGTCAAACAACTGACTCCAGTCTTACTGCTAGGTCCGGATTGGCAGAATGAAGTACCGAATCCCAAGGCCTATTCGCAGTAAGCAACAAGTAAATACAAAGTCACACAGTACTAGCTAACTCTCTGGAACTGACTAACAAACAAAGATTCAGCAGCATTTGCCTAGCCTGAGAGGATGGTTTATATAGCAGGTGCTGTCCACGCCCCACTCAGACCTCACAGACTGTGAGCACAAAACCAGCGCCGGATTCCCTGCCGTGCACAGAGCCTGTAACCACTACACAGTAAAAACCCGGACCGGAGTATCAGCTGCGCTCAGGTTACTTCGCTAACACTTGCCTCCCGGTTGCCATGGCGACGTGGCAGCACAGAGCAGGAGATCCTAACAGCGGATGAGACATATCTGGTTTGGGCGAAGTTTAGCAAGGCTGATACTGCATGTGGTGTACGGATGGTCAAGTCGTGTCCTAACACTACCTCCTTGCTTTTACTTACCAGCAAAGCTATGGCTGACACACTTCACAGGCAAGTGGGGAGAGACCGTGCTACAGTGTCCAACTGTGCACTGTAGTAGGCTACCGGTCTGCTGGCATCACCATGTTTCTGTGTTAAGACTCCTGCCGCGCACCCAGCGCTTTCAGTACCGTACAATTCAAAGGGATTCTCGTAATCTGGCATCCCCAATGCTGGTGCTTGTGATAAGCACTGTTTTAGTCTCTCAAACGCCAGTTCGGACTCTTTTTTTGTATGAGAGACCCATTCTGATTTGGTCGAGGAGACCATTTCCTGCAAAGGTAGTGCCAGAATAGAGAACCCTGGAATCCAATTCCGACAGTACCCACACATTCCGAGGAAAGTGCGGATCTGTTGCTGAGTTTGTGGCAGAGTCATGTTGCGGATGGCCTGTATTCTGTCAGTGGTCAGGTGCCTAAGTCCTTGCGTCAAGCAGTGTCCCAAGTATTTAACCCTGGTCCGGCACAACTGCAACTTATCCTTTGAAACCTTGTGTCCTGTCTGGGAGAGATGAAACAGAAGCTGTTTATTGTCTGCTAGGGACGACTCGAATGAGTCAGAGCACAACAACAAGTCATCAACATAATGAATTGGCACCGACCCACTCTCAGGTTGAAAAGATTGCAAACAGTCATGTAAGGCCTGGGAGAAAATACTTGGGCTGTCAATGAAACCTTGGGGGAGACGGATCCAGGTGTACTGTACTCCCCTGTAGGTGAAAGCAAAGAGGTATTGGCTGTCAGGGTGGAGAGAGACAGAACAGAATGCAGAACAGAGATCAATGACAGTAAAGAACTTAGAGGTGGAGGGAATCTGCATGAGGTTGACCGCTGGATTGGGCACTATGGGGAATTGACTCTCAACTATCTTGTTTATCCCCCTTAGATCCTGCACTAGTCTGTAACCCCTCCCCCCACTTTTTTTCACAGGGAAGATGGGACTGTTGGCTGTGCTGGACATCCTGACTAGGATGCCCTGCTGTAGCAGCCGTTCTATGACGGGGTATACTCCTAATTCCACCTCTGGTTTCAGAGGGTACTGAGGGATTTTTGGAGCTATCCTGCCAACTTTTATTTGTACTACTACTGGGGCTACATTCGCCATCAATCCAGTGTCTTGTCCATCTTTGGTCCAAAGGGAACCCGGTATTTGCGAGATAATTTCCTCTACCTGCGATGAACATGTGTCTATAACGGTAGAGTGTAACATTAGCCTTTGAGGGGTGTCTAATATATCTTCTACCTCCTGTGCATGGTTCTCAGGGATATCTAAGAACACACCCTCAGGGGTACAGTATATGACACACCGCATTTTACACAACAAATCTCTGCCGAGTAGATTAGTCGGAGCCGATGCAGCCAACAGGAAAGAATGTTTGGTTTGCAAGGGCCCTATCGTAATCTCTGCAGGTCTACTCAAAGGGTACTGCTGCACCTTTCCCGTTACTCCTATTGCCAAAATCGTTTTTGGCCGTGGTTGTTACACCTGTGGTGGAGTTTAACACTGATCTGGCCGCCCCTGTATCTACAAGAAAAGGTAGTGGTACACCAGCTACATCAACCATGACCTCAGGTTCACTACCAAGGCGAGCAATCAATTTCACCGGCTGCAGACTACAGGTATGACCTAACCTCTATTGTGTGGTGGGACCCTCCCACAGGGCATTGGCAGCTACCATATGTGCGGGGGATAACTGTGGGTTTTCGGGGGTCTGCCAGTCCCTCCTCGGTGGGTACTGCCTTGTTTCCCCTCTATGCGGCTCATAATCCCTTCTATGTGTTCCCTGATCCCAACTATGTGTCTGCTAACGTGGTTCGTATTCAGGTCTAGGGGGTCTATATACGTTATGTGTCCCGTTACTTCTACAATCCCTTGCAAAATGCCCTTCTCTCTTGCAAAAGAAACATATTATTGACCGTGACTTACCATCAGGGGTCTGGGGTATAGGCTGATAGAACTTCCCTGTGAGAGCCTGTATACTTACCATCATCAGCTTATCCCCTTGCGACTCCCTGTGTTAAGTTATGTTGCCATCATGCTCAATGGCAGACTCTCTTAGTGCAGCTACCGTGATACCTCTCCAATTTGGCAGAGAGGTTTGCACTCTGGTCCTCAATGCCTCTTTCAGTCCATGTCTTATGGTGAAAACTTTGTTCCACTTAACAATAGTAGGGAAATACAATCCTAATTGTATGTTAATTTGTCTTACATTCTCCTGGTTGTACTCATCAGTGAGAGGCCATTCTACATCTAGTTTACAATCAGTTATGAATTTTGGGATGTCAGTATTTGAGGGTAAGCTCGCTCTTAGCACTGTCCGCCAATCTTTGTTCGTGGGCTCATGGGCATTACCCAATTCTCTAATACATTTCTGGCATCCGACTAGATCTTTTCTGGGATCGGGGAATTCTGACATAATTGACCTCAGTTCTGATCGGGACCAAGGACAGTGCATTGCAATGTTCCTGATGGGGGTTACTCCCTGATTATCAGTTCTCCCATTGGGGACTGCAATCACCCTGACTGGATTTAACTCAACCACATCGTTTTTGTTTGTCTCTATAATACGGGGAGCTATTGTCTCTGCATAATGTATGGTGCGTACTTACCAGTGGACACGACCTCACTCACCCCTCCACTGGGGGGCATCGCCACTGCTCTCACCGGTTGGGCCGTGCCCACCTGAGTGTTAGGTATGGTAGCTGCTAAAGAGAGTGCTGATATCATGCTAGGCTCGTCCTCTTCCTCACAACCTTGGGGAAAATTCAAAATGGGATACAACTGGCAAGGGTTAACACATTGATTATGCATTTTGCTATCATTTACCGATGTACCATTGGTTGTAGCCAATTTCTCCCCATCGACAAATGGCGGTGGTGGTGCGCTCGCAATCACCTTCCTGTCAGGTTTGGAATTTGCTGTGCAAGGAAGTTCCCTTTGCACATCTCCCTCTTGTTGCCACAGATTTAAACAATCAGTATGTCTGATCCTCTGTTTCCTAGATTTGATCAGACATATTCTAATCCTTACACTCTGCAGTACCTCTGGTTCAAAACTACCCATCATAGGAAATGATGCATTATCATCAGCAGTCATACGTACTCATTCGTCACAAAAAGCCTCCGCGTGTGGACCATATTTCCCACACATTATCAACCTTGCTGACCCCCTGGGCCGCAGCTCTCCAGCCTGAACCCTGGCTGCCGAACACCTTCCGCTTGTACAGTTGTATCCCATTGCAGACTTTTTAAACACAATACTCAAATGCACACCGAAAAGACGGCGAAAGTTAACCTAGCGCTTTCACTCGCTCCTGCCCATGCTGGCCTATACTCCGACCCACTCCACCAGTGGAAAACCCGGTGTACCCAACCTCGGACTCCTATCAGACCCTTCAGCACCGTAATTTCTTTTGGTGTAGGTTCTGTTGGAATATTTTCCTGAGAGAGCCAGCGAAAAATTCCTTTTCGGTATCTTTCCACTGGAATTTTTATAGGGAGGGAAACATACTATCGATACCCCTTTCCAGTGGACGCACACCAGGGAGATTTCCTGTAAAGCGAAAAACCCCTTGTTTACACAATCACGTCTGCATATGCTTTCCACGACGCATATGACACAATAGTATCACGTTGTGCTGTGTAGAACACAGTTCAATCGCACGGCCTATAGATACTTGTTATCTATATGCCCTACGATCGCGGGAGTCGAATTCACAAGCTGCGCTCCTCAGCCGGAGCGTAACACAAAAACCTTAAACTTCAATTCACAATCTATACTCTATCACGCGCCTGTGCAAGTTTCCTCAAAACTTGCGTACTTCTTCATATATTAACATAAGGTAGCGGACCTCGCGCCACCGAGCCTCTGCTAACTCAGTGTTTCCACGGGATCCCGAATTTCCGGAGTTCAATCCTCTCACTCTTACTTTCAGCTCACACAAATACACAGTGTTTTTCTGTACAGAAAAATATCACTCCCTTTAACTGATAGTTTTACCCCAGAGGCAGTACAGTTTAAACAAAGTCTTACAATAATCTGCTTTTGAAATCGGATAGTTATGTGCTATAGTATTAAATATATTCTATCCCGCCTTAAATTGAACTGCTATCGTGTGGTTATACCTTGTGCTCGCAACTCTACGCAACCTTGCGTAAACACGCGACCGTGCGTGTCTCTACGCCATGTGCGCGCTTCTGTATGCTGTCCTCACGTACCGTACCACGTGTACAAACGTGCGTTCGCAATTCAATAAACCACACTATTGATAAATGTGAGCAACAAAACTACTATTGCTCACTAACACAACACACAATTGTTCGTGTTTTACAATTACTCCCTTAACACACTATTTCAAATATATATATAGCAAATAAATGTATCCGATTTCACACAGATCTATAATGACTGTAATAACCTATGGCAACAATATTTGAGAATGTATGCAAAGTATCGGTACGCTTTGTGTACGTTTTCGCGCCAAAAATTACACACAGATAATAAACGGCTTTTTTCCTGTGTGTCATTAGGGTTACACCAGCACCTCTAAGACTACAGAACAGACGTGGTCTAACAACACAAAAGAGAGATTCAAACACAGCAACAAAGCAAGGTTACTTAAGATGCGTCTCCACCCTTCGTTGGTAGACCAAAGTTTGTTATGGCCTGTAAATCTGTGAGTGTGAGATGAACCGGACAGAGCTCCCAATTGTTAAGTCTGATTAACTTTCAGGAAAAGAGCAATACCTTAAATCAGTGGTTTCCAAACGTTTTTGAATCACGGCACCCTAGAATATCATAATTTTTTTTCACGGCACCCCTAGGCCAAAAATTTCTTATTAAGAAATTTAAAAAGAAATATTACATTAAGTAGATCGCGTTTATATGTCATCCTTAGGGTCAGTTGTGTGGTGAGGGCAAGATTTGCTTCTGTTTGGCCACATATTTTATGACTGGCAGCCACCAGCATTGGTTTTGCCTATTATATTGACCATGAATAATTTTAATTGGTCCTGGACCACCAACCCAGGGCACCCCTGCAAGTGTTCCGAGGCACCCCAGGGAGCCACGGCACATAGTTTGGGAACCTCTGCCATAAATACACAAATGTTCAGGCCACTGCGACCATTAAGCGTGTGTGTGTGAAACCCCTATCAAATGCGTACACGTTGCGTAAGCACGCCGACACGCTGTAAGCACAAAGTAGCTACACGTGCGACGGAATACACTGTATAACCCCTAACAGGAAAGGAAATGTGACACCAATTGTATATGTAATGTTGAGGTCCAACCCAGCAACAAATATTTACTCAAAAGGGGGTACAACAGAAATACAATCACATAAGAGAAAAGGCTACAATCAATGGATACATACGTTTGTTCGCCTGCGCAACCCAGTTCCGGTCCTCAGTCAATCTGGATAGATGACCTTCAGGGAATAGACTGAGGCCAGCCAGGAGGCTTGGTTTTATACAATGGTCCAAAGCATGAAACAAAGGAAACTGTAATCTCTTCTTTCATAGTTCAAAGAGCTGGTCATTTACAGTACATGAGTGGTCATAGGTTGGTTTGAACAGGTGGGCGATGCTTAGTCCAGGTGTACTTACAGATATCTTCCACTGGGTTCCCGCCGAATATCAAGAGTACAGTACATACAGTGTGATATTAATAATATATTCCTGCGCATATCTATGCGCAGGAGCATGCTACTTTCTGCAAACTGCCATCGGAATATTGCCCTTGAAATACTGTACAGCTGGATGCCAAACACCACCTCCTAACCTAATTCTGTCCCCTCATATCCTGTAAAGTTGAATCCCTCTATTGTTCCATTTCTAAAGTAAATGTAACTTGCTGGTGTGGTGCATGTAAGTTATGTGTAAATTATGCACTACGTGGATGAAATGTCAGTTATGTCTTTGTGGCTTTTCCATGCGAATGCGTATGCTACCGTATTTACTCATAACACGCGCTAATACGCAGGACCTTGTGAGCCAATATACGCAACGTGCGAATAAGCGCACGCACGGCAGAACAAGCACCCACACAGAGGCCACTCTGTGTGGTGTTTGCACGTGATGCGTGTGACTATAATATTTTCGACTTCGACACCCTGTATGTCAAAAATAATACATTTGTTTGTCGTGTGCCCTCCCCCTCCTTGCATTGCAACATAAGTTTGTTCTAGGTGCATATTTACTTGTTTGTTAGTTTTGTTTTGTTTTGCTTTACTCCCAACTCAAAAAATGTAAAGCAGACAATCTAGGCCAGAGGTTCTCAAACTCGGTCCTCGGGGGCCTACACAGTGCATGTTTTGCAGGTCTCCTCACAGAATCGCAAGTGAAATAATTAGCTCCACCTGTGGACCTTTTAAAATGTGTCAGTGAGTAATTAATACACCTGTGCACCTGCTGGGTTACCTGCAAAACATGCACTGTGTGGGCTCCCGAGGACCGAGTTTGAGAACCTCTGATCTAGGCACACAATTACCCTATTGCCCTGAGAGTATGACTTTTTTGTCATCATCCTAGTACAACTCTGAATTATAGATTCATTTAATAACCATCTATGGTATCAAACTGTGCAGCTGATTAACCTTAACTCCTTCACAACTAAAAACAAGCGGGACTCATCCACCAGGTTACAGTTAAACTGCTAAGGACGAGCTCCACTCATCCTAAGAATTGTAGGTGTTCAGATTAAGGAAAAAACGACAGTACCTCCAGCACCAGAAGGAAGACAGGTATTGCTTTTGGTGCTGGAGTTGTGGACAGGGCAGCCCTTGATGACTAATCACATTGGGGGCATTATATTGCAGTTATGCCCCACTGCCACACATCCAAAATACTGAAATCAACTCTAAATTTCCAGGAATAAATCCTACACTAAATAAATCAATAATGGTCCGCAGATAGGGGCGTATCCCTCTCGTTCTGGCCTATGGGGGTAATTCTGAGTTGATCGCAGCAGCAAGTTTGTTAGCAATTGGGCAAAACCATGGCCCTCATTCCGAGTTGTTCGCTCGTTATTTTTCATTGCATCGCAGCGATTTTCCGCAAACTACGCATGCGCAATGTTCGCACTGCGGCTGTGCCAAGTAAATTTGCTAAGAAGTTTGGTATTTTACTCACGGCATTACAGGGTTTTTTCTTCGTTCTGGTGATCGTAGTGTGATTGACAGGAAGTGGGTGTTTCTGGGCGGAAACTGGCCGTTTTATGGGAGTGTGTGAAAAAACGCTGCCGTTTCTGTGAAAAACGCAGGAGTGGCTGGAGAAACGGGGGAGTGTCTGGGCGAACGCTGGGTGTGTTTGTGACGTCAAACCAGGAACGAAACTGACTGAACTGATCGCAGTGGCAGAGTAAGTGTCGAGCTACTCAGAAACTGCTTAGAAATTTCTATTCGCAATTTTGAGAATCTTTCGTTCGCAATTCTGCTAAGCTAAGATTCACTCCCAGTAGGCGGCGGCTTAGCGTATGCAATGCTGCTAAAAGCAGCTTGCGAGCGAACAACTCAGAATGAGGGCCCATGTGCACTGCAGGGGGGGCAGATATAACATTTGCAGAGAGAGTTAGATTTGGGTGGGTTATTTTGTTTCTGTGCAGGGTAAATACTGGCTGCTTTATTTTTACACTGCAATTTAGATTTAAGTTTGAATACACCCCACCCAAATCTAACTCTCTCTGCACATGTTATATCTGCCCCCCCTGCAGTGCACATGGTTTTGCCCAACTGCTAACAAAATTGCTGCTGCGATCAACCCAGACTTAGGCCCTATAAAAAAATTACCATCAGTTACAAGAGGTGAGTCACCTCCTTTTTATATTGGCATGTACGTTGTACTTTTTATATTGGCAGCTGGAGTATCACAACTAGTGATTCAGAACAGTGGAGATCGTAAATTTTTTTTTTTTTTTTTACCCCTCTCACAGTGTTGTCCACAGTTTTAGTGTACATGCAGGACTCCTCATCCGCAGCAAAAGTGTTACAAATTATTAAAGTTTCCAACCAGCAACAAGTGAATAAAAATTGTTGCATTTAAAAATAGGATTTCTGCAGCGGGGTACACTGGTATTCCACAGGGAATAACGTTGGGGTGTAGAGTTGGATCTTGATCCGAGGCACAAACAGGCTAAAGCTTTGACTGTTCCCAGGATGCGTTGCACCGCCTCATCTATAACCCCGCCTCCAGGCACTGGAGCTCAGTTTGTAAGTTGGTGCCTGCAGAGCAGGCAGCTAACAAGTGGGGCTGTGCTAGACAGCCCTGAAAATGGCTTTTTTTTGAAGACTTCAAGGGCCGCAGCACTTTTATGTCAGTCTGACATTCTGTGCTGCAGCACCATCACCTCCACAGCAGCGCTGCATACTCCCACGGCCTGGTTCCCGGGTACTTGCGGCGGAGGCGCATCGGACTTCAGACACACACCGCTGACTCTCACCTGGATCGCGTGGTAGCACATCAGGGAGGAGGTAAGAGGGTCGCCCAGGTGGGACCCCCCGGTAAATCGCGATCCGGTCGCGGTCCCAGGAGACGGACCGTGCCGCTGACGTGGACACTGTACAGTGTTAGTTAAGAAAAAGTGTACTGCTATCTGAATATTTGGTACAAGTATTCTGTGGTATAAATCCAGTGTCTACTGTGCATTGTTATATCTATACTCATACATAGTTATATGTAAATTACTAGTCCTGTGCAGTTGTATTGTTTATATGTAATAACTCTGCATTGTACCTGTGACTGAGTGTGCCTGTAGCTGTTGTGTGGGATTGCATTCTCCTGTATCACATATTGCTATCACTATATTCTGTACCCTGAGGGGCTAGGTGCGTCAGGGTCCCATATATATACAGTAGTGTCACACAGAATATAGGATTTGTTATTTTTCCTGTGTTTTTCAGTCACCTCATACCACTAAAATCCGCTGTTCTGTGTCCTGTATTTACTGTCACATTACATATGGAGTTATTTGCAGGTATTGTGTTTGTCTGGCTATATTGTACCGTTACGCCCTACGGGTGGATATGTCTTACGCCCCCTGTGGGACCTCCTGTGCCATTGCAGCCTCATATTGTCCCTGTAGTTAATCCGCTCTGGGTGGATACTCTGTCTACCCAATTACAACAATTAAATCAATCTTTGGTTAGACAAAGTCTACCCCACGCCCCTCTGGGGCCAAGGGGTCATCTAAACTGGCCATTTCTTCCTCACAATCCACTAATATTTTGGATAATTCTTCCGATGAGGATGGGGAATATACTGATCTGTCAGACACTGATACAGTTGCTTCTGATGAGGAATCGACAACCCAGGTTGATTTTCCTGACCTAGTAGAGGCTATCAAGCTAATTCTTCAAATAGATGATGACATTGAGCCTACTACTGCGTCTAAGAAACCTAATAAGTTCAAACGTCAGAAGGTTGCTAAAGTAGTCTTACCACATTCTGACCATTTAGTTGACATACGTCAGGAATCCTGGTCGTCTCCAGAAAAGAAATTTTCCCTGTCTAAAAAGATGCTAGCTCGTTATCCTATCCCTGCCGAGTTGAGTAACAAGTGTGAAACTCCGGTGGACTCTCATGTCGCCCGTCTTGTGGTGTTATCTAGTCTGCCTGTCACCACTGTCCCCTCACTTAAGGAACCGACGTGGAGGGATGCCTGAAGTCTATTTACTCCCTTACTGGCGCTGTTCATAGACCCACTATGGCAGCCTCCTGGGCTACGAAAGGTATTGAAGCATGGGTTCAGGCAATTGAGGATGAGCTGCCTCAGGATTTTTCTGACACTGCCAGATAATATCTGTATTATATTGCCACAGCCTCCCACTATATTCAGGAGGCAGCCTCTGATGCAGGTGTAATGGCGGCCAAGGCTTTTACTACATCCATCCTGGCTCGTCGAATTATGTTGTTGAGGTCCTAGAAGGTGGACCTGAACTCCAAAAAGACTTTGAAGGTGCTCCCTTTTAATGGAGATATCCTATTTGGGGAGGATCTGAACAAGATTGTAACTGACTTGGCTACTGCCAAGACTGCGTGTCTCCCAAATACTAATACTTCTGTACCGAAGGCTAAGAGTACCACCTTTCGTTCATTTTGACCTCCAGGAAAAGCTAAGGGTCAGGCGTATCCGCGACAGGCTTGTGCTTCCAAAACCACTAAACCTAAATCTAAACAATCCTGGGCTGCCCGTCAGCCTGCTCCCAGACATGACAAGCCTGCTGCATGACGGGACGGGCCTCCCCCTGGGGGACCCCAGGGTGGGAGGTCGACTTCTGCAGTTCACCCAGGCCTGGTTAATGACCACTTCGGACGCCTGGTTACGAGAAGTTGTCTCTCACGGGTACGCAGTCTCCATCAAGAGATGTTCCCCTCACCAGTTTTGCACTATGGTTATCCCTTTGGATCCGTTAAAGGCCCAAGCTTTGCAAAAGGTTGTGAGTTCTCTACTGAATACAGGAGTGGTAGTGCCGGTTCCTCTGGCCCAGAGAGGCAGAGTTAACTAGTCGACCCTGTTTCTAGTTCTGAAACCCAAAGGGTCTTTCTGGCTTATACTCAACCTCAAATCACTGAACAAGTTTGTGAGAGTGTCCAAGTTCCGTATGGAAACTCTGCGCTCAGTTATACTGGCTATGGAACCCAGAGACTATATGGTATCTCTGGATATACAGGATGCGTACCTGCATATACCTATTGCCGTGTTGCATCAGCAGTACCTGCAGTTTGCTATTGGCAACCTCCACTATCAGTTCCAGGCTTTGCCATTTGGACTGGTTATGGCTCCTTGGATGTTCACCAAGGTCATGGCCGTAATAATGGCCAATCTCCGTCGCCAGGGAGTCAGGATCCTGCCATATCTGGATGACTTGCTGATTCTGGCAAACTCCCACGATGTTCTCCTCAGTCATCTACAACTGACGGTAAGCTTCCTACATGCCCACAGGTGGCTAATCAATTGGAAGAAATCCTCGCTGGTCCCAGCTCAGAGCATGGTGCACCTGGGGGCACTCCTAGACAGACACAAACAATGACTGTTTCTGTCTCCAGAAAAAGTCCTGAGACTTCAAGACAGGGTAAAATGCTTCCTTTGTCGCCCCAGAGAGTCGATACATTCGGCAATGCAAGTTCTTGGCCTGATGGTGTCGGCATTCAACATGTTAGAGTACGCTCAATTTCATTCTCGCCCCCTGCAGAGGTTAATCCTTTCCAAGTGGGATGGCCTACCTCATTGGATCAGGTCTCACATTATCACTTTGACTCCGGAGGTTCGTCTGTCGCTGACCTGGTGGCTACAGGACCAGCAATTGAGCAGGGGCCGTCCCTTCTGGATCCCCGACTGGGTCCTGCTGACAACGGACGCCAGTCTGAAGGGATGGGGTGCAGTGTTAGAGCAACATTCTTTTCAGGGTTGCCGGACCAAGGAGGAGTCACTCCTCCCAATAAACATTCTGGAGTTGCGGGCGGTGTTCAGTGCATTGACTCTTGTCCTGCCTGTACAGAACAGGCTGATTCAAGTATGATCAGACTATGCCACTATGGTGGCATACATAAACCATCAAGGCGACACTCGAAGCCGCATGGCTATGATGAAAGTGTCAAAATTCATTCGTTGGGCAAAACGCCATCTGCCAGCAATATCGGCAGTGTTCATTCCGGGTGTCCTAAACTGGGAAGCGGACTTCCTCAGTTGACAGGACGTGCACGCCGGAGAGTGGATTCTTCATCCAGAAGTCTTTTCAACTCCTAGTGAACAAGTGGGGCCTACCAGATGTAGACCTAATGGCGTCTAGACACAATCACAAGGTTCCGGTCTTCGGATTAAGGACCAGGGATCCTTACATATCCTTGTTGTTATGGTTTAAGACAAACATTGCGTCTATACCTGACGTTCATACATTCACTCATGGTGTCTTACGGATTCAGCCTCCCTACATCCCTCCTGTGGCTCCATGGGATCTGTCTGTTGTCATGAATACCCTGCAAGAATCTCCATTTGAACCTCTTGAGACGGTGGACCTTAAATGGCTCACGGCCTAGGTCTTGTTTTTACTGGCTATTGCCTCTGCAAGAAGGGTGTTGGACTTAGGCGTATTGTCCTGTCGTCCACCCTTTCTAATATTTAATTGTGACCGGGCAGTTCTTAGAACTCGCCCAGGTTATTTACCTAAGGTGGTGTCATTTTTTCACCTTAAACAAGAGATTGCGGTTCCGGCCTTTATCTCTTCTGATTTGTCCTCCAAAGAGCGTTCTTTGGATGTGGTATGGGCTCTCCGTATATATGTGGAGAGAACTACCTCTATCAAGAGGTCAGATTCCCTTTTTGCGGAATTATCCTGTGGGATACATAGCTTAATTTACATATATTATAATTGTTTTTATATGATATGGATATGAAGGATGTACTTTAATATGTGATATTAAATCAATAAAACATTTTTCAGTGTAAAAGTGCCAGCGCTGTTCTTCTTCTTTTTTGTATTTTCCCTTTTTGTTTTGTTTGGTTTTCACAAGCGTTTCTGACCTGCGAATAAGCAAACCTTGGCCAGATGGATTAGAATGGTGATTGCACAAGCGTATGCACAGACTGGTCTCCCAGCTCATGCTGCTATTAATGCCCATTCTACTCGATCTATTGGACCTTCTTGGGCGGCCCGCCATGGCGCGTCCGTAGAACAATTGTGCAAGGTGGCTACGTGGTTCTCTGTGAACACATTTATTAGGTTCTATGCCTTCGATACTTCCGCCCCCAAGGATGCTTCCTTTGGATGCCTAGTTCTCATACCCTCTAAGGCGCGTTCCCTCCCTTTAGGAACTGCTTTAGGACATCCCTGATGTCTCCCTGTGGAATCCAATGTAACCTACTGTAGAAAAGGAGAGCTATGGTAGACTTACCATTGTTAACTCTATTTCTGCGAGGTACATTGGGTTCCACAGGGCGCCCACCCTGATGCACCTAGCTTCTATGGGTTTGTATGGCATTAGCCGCTGGTCCTTTTTTCCTGTCGTGAGAATGTGGTACTATGTGACTAACATCTACCTTCTCTCTTACCTGCTCCTGCATTGGACTGGTCATAGTGCCTGCAGGCGGGGTTGCAGAGGAGGCACCAATGCATCCTGGGACAGCCTAAAGCTTTAGCCTGTTGGTGCCTCTGGATCAAGATCCACTCTACACCCACTCTATATTGAAGTTTTTCCATTTCGTTTAGTTATATTTTATATGTACTGCATCACTACTCTCCAAATATAAGTGATGACATCACTAAGCTCAGGGCCTGTTTAGCAAAAAAAAAAAAAAAGAGAGGCCCTTTGGCCTTTGCAACAATTTCACAGCTAACAATATGCAGTCAGGCCCACCATCAAGGGGGCATGGTCAGGACTTCAGTCACGGGCCCAAACTGAGATGGGACTCGGTATGCAGCAGTGTGGATTAGGTGCCACAGAGGGACAGAGCCTCTGTGGTATTATGACTATAAAGCTGGACGTGAGCCAATTGGTGGCTCTGTCTTTCCATAGCTGCCTTGACAGTGCACAGCTGTCCCAGCCCCGATCCACACTGCAGCCACCCGGGGCCCTCTCGGTAACCTTTGGGGGATGCAGGGGGAGCGTGTGTCTTTCTATGGGGCTGTGTGTGTGTATGTGTGTGTCTATGGGATTATCTGCTATGTGCGTGTTTCTATGGGGCAGTGTGTTTGTGTCTATGGGACTGTGTGCTGTGTGTGTCTATGAGACTGTGTGTGTGTGTGTGTGTGTTTGTTTGAGCCTGTGTGCGTGTGTGGCTATGGGGCAGTGTGTGTATGTGGCTATGGGGCAGTGTGTGTGGTGTGGGGGCCTTGTCTAATTTGTCAATCCCAGGATCTATCATATCTGATGGCAGCCCTGCATGCAGGGGTGTGGTATGTTAGGTAGATTAGACTTAGGTCGACCACTATTGGTCGACAGTAAGTATGTCGACATGGTTTCTAGGTCAACAGGGACTCTAGTTCGACATGTACTAGGTCAACATGAGAAAAGGTCGACATGAGTTTTTTTTACTTTTTTTGTGTCATTTTCTCCATACAGTGACCGGGAACCCCAATTAGTGCACAGTGTTCGCTCGCCATGCTTCGGACAGGTTACCGTTCCCAATTGTAGTCCACATAGATCGTAAAGTATGAAAAAGTTCTAAAAATTAATAATAAAAAAACACACCTAATGTCGACCTTATGTCATGTCAACATAGAACATGTCGACATAGTGTCCCTGTCGACCTAGAAACCATGTCGACCTACTTAGTTTAGACCAATAGTGGTCGACCTAACGACCGGATCCCGAATGCTGTACTCCCATCTATTATGGCTAACACACACTACCTACAGATGTAGCCACCTTTATCTTGACTGTTTCTCCGCCGAGACGGGCGTTTAGTCACGCTAATGCGATAGCTGAGTTTCATCACAGGCAGGCGCGTTGAGGCGATCTAGATACTCATCATGCATTACACATCTCCACCACTGTGTCGCTAATGCTCCACTAATCCAGTACTTTCGATCGTACAGTATAGCGGCGGATTGATCTACAGCTCTGGCAATACTGTAGGCGTAACGGGAGGCGGTGGAAAAAGTATGGAGTACTGTACAGTATGTGTATGGAGACGCAACTACAGTAATTGTGTAAAAGGAAGAATGTACAGTACAATGTATAAACACCGTGCTTTTAAAATATATGAGCGTCTGAGTTCGCTAATGCATAATGGGAATGGAGGGCTAGCCGGAGGCGGAGGAAAACACCGTGCTTTACAAATGCGAGCGTCCGAGTCCTCTAAGGCATAAACCAACAGCAATGGGGCGGGGGCCGGCCGCTGTTTGCAGTACTTTCACACATGAAATTGGAAATCTCTCATGAGGCGTCGTGGGCTAGGGGTGAAGGCTCCCACCTCCCTCGCTGGGGGTCCAGGGTTCGAGACCTGATGTGCTTTCTTTCTTTTTTTTTTTTTTTTTTTCTGTAATAATGCACTGTATTCTTTTATTTACACTGTAAGACAGTCAATGGAAGGATGCACACAGATTTCACATAAATCAAAGTACATCTGCAGGAGCGATTCTTTACGCTAAATGCACCTAAACAGCGGGAATGAAATGAGTGTATTCTGACGCTACCAACTGAGCAAAACAGTACTGTACTGTAGATCTTCAGCGTTTGTGTATTGCACAGGACCTGAATTTCCTCCCTGTGCAGGCCCCCAGGGGGGAAGGGTGATGGGGGTAGGGGGGAGACGATGGAAAATACTGTGCCTTTGAAATGCAATTACATGAGCGTCCGAGTACACTACGGCATACTGTAAACCAACACCAATGGGAAGGAAGTGCCAACCTTATTTTTAATGTGTTCCCGTGACATTCACTTTAAAAAAAAAAAAATTCTCTCCAATACAGTACATCCAATGGAAGGATGCACACAGGTTTCACATACTGTACAGTAAATCAAAGTACATCTGCAGGAGCGATTCTTTACGCTAAATGCAACCTACAGTACAGTACTGTAAGTGAGCAAAACAGTACTACAGTGGGCGTTTGTGTATTGCACATGACCAGCATTTGCATTCCCTCCCTGTCTACTGCATGATCTGTGCAGGCTCCCATGGGGGAAGGGCAGCAGGCTAGCCGGAGGCGGAGGAAAACACCGTGCTTTACAAATGCGAGCGTCCGAGTCCTCTAAGGCATAAACCAACAGCAATGGGGCGGGGGCCGGCCGCTGTTTGCAGTACTTTCACACATGAAATTGGAAATCTCTCATGAGGCGTCGTGGGCTAGGGGTGAAGGCTCCCACCTCCCTCGCTGGGGGTCCAGGGTTCGAGACCTGATGTGCTTTCTTTCTTTTTTTTTTTTTTTTTTTTCTGTAATAATGCACTGTATTCTTTTATTTACACTGTAAGACAGTCAATGGAAGGATGCACACAGATTTCACATAAATCAAAGTACATCTGCAGGAGCGATTCTTTACGCTAAATGCACCTAAACAGCGGGAATGAAATGAGTGTATTCTGACGCTACCAACTGAGCAAAACAGTACTGTAGATCTTCAGCGTTTGTGTATTGCACAGGACCTGAATTTCCTCCCTGTGCAGGCCCCCAGGGGGGAAGGGTGATGGGGGTAGGGGGGAGACGATGGAAAATACTGTGCCTTTGAAATGCAATTACATGAGCGTCCGAGTACACTACGGCATACTGTAAACCAACACCAATGGGAAGGAAGTGCCAACCTTATTTTTAATGTGTTCCCGTGACATTCACTTTAAAAAAAAAAAATTTCTCTCCAATACAGTACATCCAATGGAAGGATGCACACAGGTTTCACATACTGTACAGTAAATCAAAGTACATCTGCAGGAGCGATTCTTTACGCTAAATGCAACCTACAGTACAGTACTGTAAGTGAGCAAAACAGTACTACAGTGGGCGTTTGTGTATTGCACATAACCAGCATTTGCATTCCCTCCCTGTCTACTGCATGATCTGTGCAGGCTCCCATGGGGGAAGGGCAGCAGGCTAGCCGGAGGCGGAGGAAAACACCGTGCTTTACAAATGCGAGCGTCCGAGTCCTCTAAGGCATAAACCAACAGCAATGGGGCGGGGGCCGGCCGCTGTTTGCAGTACTTTCACACATGAAATTGGAAATCTCTCATGAGGCGTCGTGGGCTAGGGGTGAAGGCTCCCACCTCCCTCGCTGGGGGTCCAGGGTTCGAGACCTGATGTGCTTTCTTTCTTTTTTTTTTTTTTTTTTTCTGTAATAATGCACTGTATTCTTTTATTTACACTGTAAGACAGTCAATGGAAGGATGCACACAGATTTCACATAAATCAAAGTACATCTGCAGGAGCGATTCTTTACGCTAAATGCACCTAAACAGCGGGAATGAAATGAGTGTATTCTGACGCTACCAACTGAGCAAAACAGTGCTGTAGATCTTCAGCGTTTGTGTATTGCACAGGACCTGAATTTCCTCCCTGTGCAGGCCCCCAGGGGGGAAGGGTGATGGGGGTAGGGGGGAGACGATGGAAAATACTGTGCCTTTGAAATGCAATTACATGAGCGTCCGAGTACACTACGGCATACTGTAAACCAACACCAATGGGAAGGAAGTGCCAACCTTATTTTTAATGTGTTCCCGTGACATTCACTTTAAAAAAAAAAATTTTCTCTCCAATACAGTACATCCAATGGAAGGATGCACACAGGTTTCACATACTGTACAGTAAATCAAAGTACATCTGCAGGAGCGATTCTTTACGCTAAATGCAACCTACAGTACAGTACTGTAAGTGAGCAAAACAGTACTACAGTGGGCGTTTGTGTATTGCACATGACCAGCATTTGCATTCCCTCCCTGTCTACTGCATGATCTGTGCAGGCTCCCATGGGGGAAGGGCAGCAGGCTAGCCGGAGGCGGAGGAAAACACCGTGCTTTACAAATGCGAGCGTCCGAGTCCTCTAAGGCATAAACCAACAGCAATGGGGCGGATGTGAATAAAGAAAAGAGAGTGGAACAGGCACGGCGATGGATTGAGAGTGGTGAAACATTTGATGATGTCATTTTCACAGATGAATCGTCTGTTGCCCTTGAGCGGTTCTCCAGAATGTCATTCAGGAAACGTAACCATATCTCTTTAAAACCACGCCCAAAGCATCCATTGAAAGTCCATGTATGGGGAGGCATATCACGATTAGGAGCTGGTCCCCTATTATTTTTCGAAGGTACAGTACTATACTTTATTCTGTGCCTGTGTTCTGTAAAAATACATGTTGTACTGTAGAGTACGTGTAACTGCACAATAAAAGGAGTTGCTTATTAATGAACAACATTTTTTGATTTCTGTAGGAATCATGGATAAGAAATATTTCCAAGAAACAATAGTAGAGAAATGTATGGTGCCATTTGTGAATAAATATTACCCAACTCACCATAGGATATTCCAAGACAATGATCCTAAACACTCCGCCTCAGCCAAATTTATGGAAGAGAAAGGTATGAATTGGGAACGCACACCACCAGAGTGAGTATTCTTTCAACAGTGTACAAGTAAAATTTTGGATAGCACTCTAGTACTGTAAAAAAAATTTTTGTTTAATAAACAGTACAATATTGTATGTTTAATTTTCTCTATTTACTGTAATGTAATTAATTTTTTCTATACGCTTTTTTTTTATTTTTATATAGATCACCAGACATGAACCCAATCGAATTAGTGTGGGCTCAATTGAAGAGGTACGTTAGGAGTGTTGCAAAGCCAACAACAAAACAGCAACTGGTGGATGGGATAAAGAAATTTTGGCTAGAAGTACTCACACCTGAACATTGTAATAATTATATAAATCACCTGTATAAAGTATTACCTGTTGTAGTTGAAAGAAATGGTCAAGCCACAAATATGTAGTTCTGTATTTTCTGTTTAAAATTTTAAATTGGTGCATTATTAAAAAAAATGATAAAATTGCCTTTGTCTGATTATTGCATAAACTAATGTAGAATATTATACAGTAGTAATGTTATTGATGTGTACTGTATGAACAGTTATTTTCAGTTTTATAAGTCCTGAATAAGAGTACTGTACATTTTGATCAGTGCAGTACATGGAATCGGATGTTGTAATACTTTATTTTTACATTAATATTGATGTTTTTCCAATAAATATTCAATTTTACAGTATGGTACGGTACAGTACATGAGGGTACCTGTACAGTATGATACGTCATTATGGGGGAGAAATACTGTATCCACTAAATGTACAGTAAAATGTTTTTTTCTTATTACAAACACACAAATGCATCTCAGATGGAAATATGCTATACACAGCAGACAGCTTATGGTGACAGAACTTCCCTACTGTATCCCCACCCATAGTCGTGGTATATTTTAGATTGCCTAATGAGACACTCCTGCAGCATTGCCAATGATTCATGTAAAACCTGTGTGCAAACAGTATCTGTATTGAATGCAAAGTACAGTAAGAGTACAGTATACAGTATTATCAGAGCCAAACCTGACCAACATGATGCCCTAGGCTAGATTTTGGCTGATGCCCTCTTGCACAGATGCTACGTAGTTCCGCCTCTAACCCTGCACCCCTTTCCCAGCACCATCACCCATTTTGGCGCTCCTACCCCCTATAATCTAAATAAGAACAATGTGCACATTTAGTGCCAGCCCAAAACAGTGTACAGTATGTTCTTGCTGGGAAGGGGCATGGTAACACAATAATACCCGAAGATGAAATGACACAACACAGTACTGCAACTTTATTCACATTATATCATGCAGTGGTGTCTCTTATTCTCATGACATCATATCATAGTACCACATTACTCCTAACAGTAATGCCCCTTATTCACATTACACCCCACCACATTCATCTTTATTTACATTAGACCACAGGTTCTCAAACTCAGTCCTCAGGACCCCACACAGTGCAGGTTTTGCAGGTCTCACAGAATCACAAGTGAAAAAATTAGCTCCACCTACTGTATGGACCTTCTAAAATGTGTCAGTTAGTAATGAATACATCTGTGCACTTGCTGGTTTACCTGCAAAACATGCACTGTGTGGGGTCCTGAGGACCAAGTTTGAGAACCACTGCATTAGACCATGCAGTAGTGCCCTTTCCTTATGTTACACCAGAAAATATTGTAGTACACCTTATACACATACAGTACAGTAATGCCACACATTAGTAATGCATTTCATATTTAAATTTTCTGATTTAATTTCATAGAGCCGCAGTCACTCACAGAATATAGGCATGTACTGTAGCATCTCATTTTATTCTGCAGAAGCTGATTATTCCCGTTTGGCTAGTTTGCCGCCTCTGTACAGTATATCACAATAGAAAAAAGTTATAGTGTCAGTGAAAAAAGCACCTCATGACAGATACTGTACACAAGCTCATGTCTAAATACTGTATACTGTAAGCAGTGACATTAAGGGGTACAGTACTGTATATGCAATTGCAGTCGAATTCCGGAAGGAATACGGAAAAAATGGACACGGGATCCCCCATCTTTTTAGAACCAGCACCGGGCTCTGCGCCTGGTCCTGGTGCAAAAAATAAGGGGGACAAAAAAAGCGTAGGGGTTCCCCATATTTTTTGAATCAGCACTGGGCTCCACTAGCTGGACAGATAATGCACAGCCGGGGGAGACTTTTATACCGGTCCCTGCGGCCATGGAATTAAATACCCAACTAGTCACACCTGGCCGGAGTACCCTGGAGGAGTGGGGGCCACTTAAATCAAGGGGACCCCCCTCCAGCCACTCGATTATCTCTATCACCCCTGTGTATTGTAGCTAGGGGATTGTGACGCTCCTTCAGCATTGCCCCGTAGCCTGCAAAATCTGTGCTGTTATTTGCTCCATAGCTGAGTGCCTCCTAGGAGCTACTGTAGGAGTCACAGGCGGTAGCCATTTCAATTGAGTCTGCCCTGCTATAGAATTGTACAGGTATGTGTACATTACCGTACGGTGCATAGAACCTTTACAGTAGAAACTCTCCTGCAGCTTTGGCCTGCTTTACTGTATGTACTGTAAAACTTGTGTTTTGTCAGTTTGCTATGCGACCGAGCCCGGTGTAACGTACAGTACTGTAATGTGCATAGACCTCGCTTACAGTATCTCTGTGTATTTTGGCTAGGGGATTGTGACGCTCCTTCAGCATCGCCCCGTAGCCTGCACAGCTTATGCCATTTCTCATTCCATACCCAACTGCTGCATGCCACGAGGTGGGGGTTCAGGAGGTGGGGGTTCATGGGTAGTGGTCGTTTTTACAGTGTGCTATGCGATTGAGTCCGGTGTACCGTAATACTGTATGCAATCCTACAGTGGCTTATCCCTCCCCTGTGTATTTTGGCTAGGGGATTGTGACGCTCCTTCAGCATTGCCCCATAACCTGCACAAGGGTTCAGGGGCGGCGGCCATTTTGCCAGTGTGCTACAGTATGTCATCGAGTCCGGTGTACCATAATATGCATACTGTGTATTTTAGCTAGGGGATTGTGACGCTCCTTCAGCATTGCCCCATAGTCTGTACAATCTGGACTATTACTTGCTCCGTAGCCTAGGGCCTCTGTGGGGCAAGGAGTCATAGGTGGTAGCCATTTCTATTCAGTCTGCCCAGCTACAGAATTGTATGTGTACTGTGTACGGAGCATAGTACCTTAACCTGCATAGAACCTGCACATTATGGTACACCGGACTCGATCGCATAGAACCGCTCATGCAGCTACTGTATGCCCTGGTTTACAGTATGTGAATAAAAAAAATAATAAAGTGTCTGAAAAAAACTACAGTAACATGCATTCGTACTTAAGGAATCGAACCCTGGACTCTGAGTATAGGAAGCGAAACACTTCACCACTTCGCCGCAGACAAATGTATAAATCCGTTGGTTTTGATTATGCTGTAATGGCTACGGGATTAGGACGATAACATACTGTAGAAAATTCCTAATCTTAAGAGGCAATAGTGAACTTGTAACACACATCCATTTGCGACAGTGTACACTACTGGTTTTACAGTACTGTGTTTTGTCTGCGGGACTTGGACGCTCACATACAGTATTCATAAAGTATTGTAGATGGATCATATACTGTATGCTGTACTACTGTATTTGCGTCGGTGTCGTACTGTATATACAGTACTGTATTAAATAATGCAGCGTAATGAGTACAGTATTTGCTGTATGCAGCGTAATGAGACGCCTTAGTAAAGTAGTCCTTATTATGTATGTCAGTATTGTATTTTACGGGAGACCACACGCATGCGCAGTGGTGATTGTAAAAAGCGACATCTGGTGGCTGATCGCAGGTATTACACGTAAAGGTAACGCCAAACGTCAAATGTCTGTCTCCGTGCGATTAGATAGCCTCTCTGTGGCTAGGCGCGCCTCGCTACGCCACAGTACGCTGCGTATGGTCGAACGGGACAACCGCCGCGGCCACTCAAGATAAAGGTGGCTACATCTGTAGCAATATGAAATTTGTTTCTTTGGTGTTGTACATTTTGGGCAGCAATATGTAGTATGCACATTAAATGCAATACTTAATTACTCAGCAATGTAATACTAAGCTATTTTATTTTAATTAGAAATTTGGAGTTTTTCAAAATTTGTAGCCCTAGGCAGTTTTCTTGGGTGTTAGACCTAAAGCCTGCCGTGCCTACACTCCAAATATAAAGATATATTTTACTATTTGACTTGTATCTTTATTTTGTTACAGTTGTATAAAAAAGACTTTCTAATATTTGTGAGTGTGTACTTATTTTCATTTATGCTTGGACTCTGCTGTCAATATACTGTATACTTTTTTTGGTCATTTTTTAAATCTTTGTGTTTTTTTAAATTTAAACTCAATTCAGTTTTAGTATAATTTCTACTAGAAAATGTTACTAGAAAATGCACTGGAAGAGCTGAAGTGTTGCAGATATCGGCCCTCATTCCGAGTTGTTCGCTCGCTGCTATTTTTAGCACAATTGCTAACAGGCTAAAATCCGGCAGTTCTGCGCATGCGTATGCACAGCAGGGTGCACGCGCTAAGTATTTTTACACAAAACTATGCTATTTTACTCACGGGCGAACAAAGCTTTTCAATCGCTCTGCTGATCTTAGTGTGATTGACAGGAAGTGGATGTTTCTGGGCGGAAACTGGCCGTTTTCAGGGAGTGTGCTAAAAAACGCAGGCGTGCCAGGTAAAAAACGCAGGAGTGGCTGGAGAAACGGGGGAGTGGCTGGCCGGACGCTGGGCGTGTTTGTAACGTCAAACCAGGAACTAAACGGACTGAGGTGATCGCAATCTAGTGGGTAAATTTACTAAGATGGGCGTTCTATTTAAGATGGGATGTTGCCCATAGCAACCAGTCAGATTCTACTTCTCATTTATCTAGCACCTACTAAAATATAATACCTGAAATTTGATTGGTTGCTATGGGCAACATCACTTCTTAAATAGAACTCCCATTTTAGTAAATTTACCCCTAGGAGTAGGTCTGGAGCTACTCAGAAACTGCAAGGAAATATTTAATAGCAGAACTGCTAATCTTTCGTTAGCAATTCTGCTATGCTAAGATACACTCCCAGAGGGCGGTGGCTTTGCGTTTGCATTTCTGCTAAAAGTAGCTAGCGAGCGAACAACTCGGAATGAGGGCCATCATGTGCCGCACCTTTTGTTACCTTACTAAAAACTAGCAGCTGCAATCAATGCTGTCAGAATCCATGCCTTGTTCTTAAATGTCTAGAAGTATATTAACCTTTTATGCCGCTCCAACGCATTGAAAGATGTAACTGACTTCAAGATTTTTTTTTTGTTTACAGGGACCTACAATTTTGGGATTTTACCTTCAAAAGTAAATCGTTTGCTTACAATCAGGTACGGGAATCCCTGCTTATGGTCCAGGCATGTTTAGCATGATTCTAATAATTTACCTTAATAATAATGATGAGGTCTAGAGCAATAATAGTCAGTGTTTCTAAAGCGTGGAACACTAGAGCGACGGGCATTCCTGCCAACATCGGAACAAATGCCCGCCAGCCCAGACTGTGTGTACTCACTGGAGCAAAGTTAATGAAGGACTGAACAATCTCATGTTTTGTCCTTCATTAGCATACTACAGGATGCTAGTGATATCGCCATGTTTGATGTGCAGTGCATATTGGGCATACACACTGAGCGATATGCCCGATATGTTGTTCCGATGGGTGTAGTATGGTATGCTGGCGGACCACCGGCATACCGACAGCGTGGCAAGTGCAAATGAGCCCCTTGCGGGCGAGCGCAGGCGCCGGTATACTGTACGCCGGGATCCCGACATTCGGCAACCTGAAGACAACCCGTTCCGATTCGGCATATATACCTGCTGTCGCTCCAGTGTGTACCCAGTTTTAGTCATTAAACTGTAATGTTTCTTTTGGTTTATGTGTACTGTCAACACTAACCTCTATGCATTTTATTTGTTTTTAAACCACCACTAGAGCTTTTCAATAAGAACAATGTTTCTCAGTCTCACCATATTAGAAGGGAATTACTTGATAGAAATGCACCTAGCCAATCAGCTTCTAACTGTCATTTTTGGGCTGTGTTTGAAAAATGACAGAAGCTGATTGATTGGTACTTTAGGTTCTATTCAGACCTGGACACAGAAGCGCGTTCGCATACAGGGGGGTCTGCGCACGCACACTGGTCAGAATACTTTGTGATAATATTAGGCAGAGCCGGTTGCTCAGTGTTCATGCAAGACAATTGTTCCTCATGCTAAAGTGGGAACTAGCAACAGTCCTGCAGCGTGGGGTTGTTCTGTCATAATGTGAGCTAGCACAAGCCTACACTGTGTCATGATTTGTCCTGCACCAGTGCCCCTTTATAGTGTTATCTGCACCAGTGCCCTTTCATAGAGTTACCTGCACCAGTGCCCCTTCATAGTGTTACCTGCACCAGTGCCCCTTCATAGTGTTACCTGCACCAGTGCCCCTTCATAGTGTGACCTGCACCAGTGCCCCTTCATAGTGTTACCTGCACCTGTGCCCCTTCATAGTGTTACCCGCACCAGTGCCCTCTTCATAGCGTGTCCTGCACCAGTGCTCCTTCATAGCGTGTACTGCACCAGTGCCCCTTCATAGCGTGTACTGCACCAGTGCCCCTTCATAGCGTGTCCTGCATCAGTGCCCCTTCATAGCGTCACCTGCACCAGTGCCCCTTCATAGCGTGTCCTGCACCAGTGCCCCTTCATAGTGTTACCTGCACCAGTGCCCCTTCATAGTGTGACCTGCACCAGTGCCCCTTCATAGTGTTACCTGCACCTGTGCCCCTTCATAGTGTTACCCGCACCAGTGCCCTCTTCATAGCGTGTCCTGCACCAGTGCTCCTTCATAGCGTGTACTGCACCAGTGCCCCTTCATAGCGTGTCCTGCATCAGTGCCCCTTCATAGCGTCACCTGCACCAGTGCCCCTTCATAGCGTGTCCTGCACCAGTCAACCGTCATAGTGTGTCTTGCACCAGTTCACCATCATAGCATGTCCTGCACCAGTGCCCCTTCACCTGCACCAGTCCGCTATTATAGTGTGACCTGCACCAGTCCCCTTTCATAGTGTGACCTGCACCAGTGCCCCTTCACCTGCACCAGTCCCCTGTCATAGTGTGTCCTACACCAGTGCCCCTTCACCTGCACCAGTCCCTAGTCATAGTGTGACCTGCAATAGTGCCCCTTCACCTGCACCAGTCCCAAGTCATAGTGTGACCTGCACCGGTGCCCCTTCACCTGCACCAGTCCCTAGTCATAGTGTGTCCTGCACCAGTCCCCTTTCATAGTGTGACCTGCACCAGTGCCCCTTCACGTGCACCAGTCCGCTATTATAGTGTGACCTGCACCAGTCCCCTTTCATAGTGTGACCTGCACCAGTGCCCCTTCACCTGCACCAGTCCGCTATTATAGTGTGACCTGCACCAGTCCCCTTTCATAGTGTGACCTGCACCAGTGCCCCTTCACCTGCACCAGTCCCCTGTCATAGTGTGTCCTACACCAGTGCCCCTTCACCTGCACCAGTCCCTAGTCATAGTGTGACCTGCAATAGTGCCCCTTCACCTGCACCAGTCCCAAGTCATAGTGTGACCTGCACCGGTGCCCCTTCACCTGCACCAGTCCCTAGTCATAGTGTGTCCTGCACCAGTCCCCTCTCATAGTGTGACCTGCACCAGTGCTCCTTCACGTGCACCAGTCCGTAGTCATAGTGTGCCTTGCACCAGTCCCCAATCATAGTTTGACCTGCATTAGTCCCCATTTATAGAAACAGAATAGCTGGAGAAACTAATGGCCATTAAACTTAAAATCAGCTATATATATTAATTCTCTAAGGACTGTCTCATCTCTAACGTGCATACATAGTGGGAGCCAGGGTGCACACCCCTGTGGTTGCCAATGCTAGGAACATGGGACATATTGAGGAAAAGAACAGAACCCGCCAGGAAATGGATAAATATGTGGGTGGGAAGGAGCAGTTGGGTGGTGGGGTAGATGAGACGGAGCAGCGGGGATGAGGGGCTGGTCAGCAGGACAGGAGCTAGGGGGTCAGACTTAGGGTCCCTTTACTAGTTTTATAATATAATGCTCAATTCTAGCCTTATAAAATGTTTTTTCTCCTGCGCTAACTAGAGTATTTTGAAACCATAATATAATTGTATAATATCTGTGTTGGGTTATCCTCCTTACTCAGTAATGAGCTGTTTGTAAATAAGGGAATGTCCATTCCATATAGGTATTATCACACCAAGTGGTTTATTTACAAATACACATAATACCGCAGTGTCCTGGAGATATAGTAACTCCTAGAATGGACACATATGAATTCAATTTTACTTCACAAATCACAGAATAAAGAAATAAGATGACATAATATACATATCATAAAAAAGTTGTATAGATGTACTGTATGGACAAAACATTAGGAACAGGTAATAAAAATATTTTGTAGATAGGTCTGGTTCCTCAGGCAGCGGTGATACCTATGTGGAACTGACATTCCCTTATTTTAAAATAGTTCATTATTGCTATAGAATTTTGGTGAGATGATTGGGAGGACCCTATTTTTCTCCTTGGCTGCAAAATAAGGTAATTTTTTCCATTACATTGGCACCAGTCACTAACCTTTCTATGTTCCTTATTCTAGTCCTGAGAACTATAATCATTTTTAATCACAAATTGAACAGGTGCTTTGACTGCAGTAAAACCAATTTAAAATGTTAAATTTGCTTAGTGAAAATTATCTAATGGGGCATCTGACATGGCTGTGCTGCTGATCCGATCTCATGTTTCATGATGAATGAATAGGAAATCTGTGTTACTTTTCAGGTCAGGAGGATGACAAGTGCTCTGGTTGCGGTGGGTCTGGGTCTTCTCTCACCACAACAAATTAGACTTCATCTGGAATCTTGTGAGCCCCTTCTTTTCTCAGGAAGGATCATTGCTCCACCCTGTGGTCTTTTTCTAAAAGAAGTTGAGTATGCCAAGATAGGTGAGTATTGTAATAGACGGCAGGTTGGCCACAATACTTTCCTCCTTCAACCTCAGTATTAAGGGATTCTGGGAAAGCAGGTTTTGTTAGTAACTGAGTAACTGTTCTGACCCTGTATTCTGTAGAACCATAGATCAGTCCGTGATTCCTCAGTTGCAAAACTACCTAAAGTTATAAATGCTTTTACACCCCATTACTTTCTCTTTGAAAATATATCTTCACTCATGTTGTTTATTTATTTATTTATTTACTTATTTATTAACATAAACTTATAAAGCACCAGCATATTCTGTTGCACTTTACTATTAGGACCAAAGCAGTAATGAAACAAAACTGGGTACTAACAGACAGACAAAGAAGTAAGAGGGCCGCCGACCTCGGGCGTCATTACATCCAGCCCTATATATTGTATTTTAAGATATTGTTTAATGTGCTTTTTGTGTGTAGGTCAGTGGTTCTCAAACTGTGTGTTGTGGCACCCTGGGATACCTCGAGACACTTGCAGGAGTGCCTTGGATCGGTTGTCAAGGACCAATTCAAATCACTTATGGTCAATGTAATAGGCAAAACCAGCGCTTAAACTAGGTGGACAAACAGAAGCAAATTGTGTCCCTCACCACATAATAGAACCTTAGGATGACATATAAACACAATTAACTGAATATTTCTTTCTAAATTTCTCGATAAGAAAGTTTTGGCCTAGAGGTGCTGTGAAAAAATCCTGACACTCTAGGTCGCCGAGATTCAAAAATGTTTGGGAACCACTGGTGTAGGTTGACAAGACTGCTGCTGATTATTATTATTATTATTATTTATTATTATTATTCATCCCCTGGTTTAGGCATACAATAGGCCATGTGATCACTATATCTGATCATACAGACCCATGATGGTGATGACAGTAGTAATGTTTATGATCATGAATCCTTTATACATTTAGATTCGTGCATTCCAATGCGTGCAGTTAGTTTTACATAAAATAAAGATGTTGCAAGTAATATCCGAATTCCAGTAATTAGATTGATATGATTTTCTTATTAGGCAAATGATACTGACCTTTAACCTCCTTGTTAAATAAATACGAGTTACAGATGTGTCCTCGGTACGCCATGCAGCGTGAGATTCCTGGGCCGAGTGGGCCGCTAGGTCCTGTTAGACTCTTCTAGCGTCAGGGATCTTTTTCATTATCCTGAAAATGCAACTAAGATGAATTTTGAGCAAAAGAATCGCCCACTGCTAGCAGAGTCTAATGGGATCTGGTGCTGAGAGAGGCTATGTGGCACGACTGCAGCAATGATGTATGAGGACATACGTGTACACCCAGAACTTTGTCCCAGTATAGTCCCGGAAGATACTAGGCAAACCAGTTCACTTCTAGGAGAGAAAACACAGGCTACAGTACATACCCAGATTAAACCATCTAAAATGGTTTATATCAGGGGTTCTCCGCTCCAGTCCTCAAGTAGCAATAGCAGGTCTGTGTGTTTTAAATTCTTTAATCATACACAGTTAACCGTATTTTGCTGGGCGACTAATTATTCATCTGTTTCCACAGACAGAAGTCCTGAAAAAATGACTTACTGGGAAACCTTGAGGATTGAGGATGAGAACCACTGGTTTATATAGATCCAGTGTGTGCACACTACTCTCTGTGCTACAGTATAGGGAACAGTAATGTGCATGCACACTCTGTAGACTAATCGCTGATGGCATTTCCTAAGATGCACAGCAGGAGTATACAGTAGGCGCACGCCTTCCCCTGCCAACGGCTGCTACTGTGAGGGAAGAGGTAATAAAGTTGTGACCACAGCCTGGGTAAGTGTAGGATTGGGGATTTCGGCATTCGCCGGGATCATTATACTAGTTTATAATACAGATAATAGGTAAAGAGCAAAAGAAATACAAAAAAACATATGTAAGAAGATCTTGCCCTTAAAAGCTTCCAAGTAAATAAATATAAATGTATAAATTCAAAGCGAAATGAACAAATATTGGTGCATTTGTCAATATGAGCTCTCACAAAACAATGTAGGATGGATCACTTACAGTATATGATTGGTGTGTGAGAAGGGGATACAGTTGTGGAGGGCACAGGAGAGAAAAGGCTGGTAAATAGGTAAAGCTGGTGTAAAGATATACTAGCAAACTGCCTTCAGAAGAACACAAGAAATAAGAAAGCATATAGCTGAAATTAGGTCACTCATAAAACCAGGTACAATACAAGCAAGGCTTTTCAGCCAAATCAGCAGAATTTTGCATGGTAAAAACAATATTAATCTTATTTAAAGTGAGCTGAGCAGATTTAAATAAAGCGTAAGATCTGTTTCATGCTACACAGACTTTACGTATATCAATATATTCATTTATTCCATATTTCTTCTTACTCCACAAGGGGGCAAAAGCAAACACTGGGTTTAGCCTGGAGAGGAGGGAGTCTGGGCACCAAATATTTACTTCTTTTTTTCCCCTGCAATAAATGACTCCCATTCCACTATGCCCCACCCCCAGCAACTGGCCCGATAGTTTGCGTTTGGTGCCGGATTTTAACCTGATCTGAATGTCCTGCTTATCCTGTCCCAGTCATTGGATGTCTTCAGGGATCCAGTCCAACAGAAGAATCATCAATTGGAAAATATCTTCCCGGAGTCCATCCGGTGTTCCTCCTTGCAAACAGACTTCTTATCTTACAATGAACAGAACAATGGAGTACCAGAGATGTGCGCAAATACTGTAGATGCTCTAACGAGAAAGATTCCCATATAAAAGGTATCACCTCACCCAATAAAACATATAAGTATAATATCTGAAAATAGGGAAAATGGACTTGTTGAAGCGCAGCTAATTAAAATTAAGTGGTATACATTTCTTATACATTGTGGGGTTGTGTCCTTATTCCTTATGTCCTTCTCTTGCTTGTGGAGATTTCAGTGATCGGCTCCCAATTCCGGTGGGTGGGTATATGGAGAAGAACAAATCAAACAATGTGTAACATTGTCTAAGAATAACAACTTCTATCCAGCCCACAGGATCCCACAGAGATTAGATGAAGGCGGTGTAGGTCAAACAGCGTACCCCAACTCACAAGAAAGCCCCACAAGATGTGTACATAAAGGTTTCTTTATCTTCTCAAAGTCCCATGTGACCTTCACCAAAAGTAATTAAGGAAGATGCGTACCCCACTCACTTATAATAAAGGGAGATATGAGCAGGGCCGTCTTAACAGCAGTGTAGGCCCCTGGGCACAGCACTGCACTGGGCCCCCTACCCATCCTCCAGTGGTAGGGGTGGGGGGTGCTATCAGCGGCAGCTTTGATGTCCCCCGGGCGGTAGAGGGTGTTCTATCTTCTGCTCAGCATGTAGGACCTGGAGCAGTAATTTCTGCTAATTACTCCTTTACTGCACAGATGGGGCTAAACTGTAGGAGGGGGCATAGGGCTGAATGAAGAAGCCCTAGTACATGACTTCCAGGGTGGTAGGGGGTGTTTAATACGTAGGGGAGGGGTGGATAGTGGAGTGGGCTTAATATTCATCATTTTCTGGTGGAAGGGCAGCTTGCTTGACTGCAGATATATCAAGTTCCTGAAATTAGATTTCTTAGCTTTGAATGGGATAAAAAAAACTAGAGAATACCCCCTTTCAGGAGATATTGGGGACTTGGGGATCAGCGCTCAGGAGCCAGAGCAATTCACCAATGCAAATATAAAACTGCATACCAGGCGTGTGGAGCTGGAGCAGGGATCAGCTGCTTGAAGGCTGATATCTATGGTTCTGGTAAAAGCAGAGACAAGCTGCCAGTGTCCTCCAAAAGGGGAGAGTCCCAGCTTTTGGAGTATACCCTCAGAAAAATTCTAAGTCATACAGAAACCGAGATATCTGGCTGGGAATAGCAATTAACAGGCTTGGATGGGGACCACTGCTTTCAAGTCAGATATCTCCAGTTCCCAAGGGCCGATTTTCAAAAATCTGGTACCCCTGGAAAGAGGGGACCCTCAGCTATCAGCCTAGGGCCCTTATACACCAGGGGCCCTTGGGCAAGAGCCCATTGAGCCCATATGAAAAGACGGCCCTGGATATGAGCAGAAAAAGCTATCCTTATCTATGAGGCTGTTTCACAAATAATGTGTGTACCACACTCACGGGTCAAATGGTTGTATGAATCCTATCTGAGTTTCTTTTTCCACTGTCCTAGGCAATCATTCTCACAGGCTTCCAAATCCAAAAAGAAACCACAAACGTCCATAGAGCAAACAGTAGTGTAAGTTAGTCCCAAAGATCCAAAGGACAGGCAATGGTATGAGCCAGTTCATGTATTCTTTTTAAAATGTATTGATTACAAAAACCCCATAGTTGAGATGAATCAACATGAAAATACGTATGTATTTTGATTAGAGATGAGCGGGTTCGGATTTACTCGGGTAAAGTTCGGTTTTCCGGATTTTTCTTATTGGCTATTTAAAACACGTGACATCTGTGAGCCAATAAGATGCCGTTTTGAGAGCCGAGTAAAACCGAACCCGCTCATCTCTAATTTTGATGTTGATTCATCCAAACTATGGGGTTTTTGTAATCAATAAATTTTTCAGACATTAATCCGGCTTCTTGGACATCAATAGAATGGTGTCTCCACATAACTACTGGCTGCTGACACACTGTTCCTGTGCCTGAGTGCTTCGAGCCCTCCTGATGGACGCTCCAGCATACAGAGCATGCTCCCGCTCATATACATCTTTCCTCCTATGTCAGAGACCCTACAATTCCACCACAGGTCAAAATTACAGTGATGCCATAGTGTACAGATCTTCTACGCCTTCCCATCAACGCTCCTCTGCGGCGCGCCTTGCTTTAACGGGGTGGCTGTTTGTACATCTGTCTTGAGAGCAAAGGGATTTTCTAAGAGGGTCATTTGTACCATGCTTAATGCTTGCAAGCCTTCTTCAGCTAGAATTTATCACCACATTTGACGGACTTACTTTACATGGTGGTCGGCCAGAGTCTTCAACCCCAGGTCATTCTGGCTCTCTCAATTCCTTTCCTTTCTACAGGCGGGTCTGGATTTGGGTTTCCGGCTCTCTTCCTTTAAGGTACTGGTCTCCATCCTGTATGTCCTCTTTCAATGACAAATTTCACTCTTACCAGAAGTATGGACCTTTTTCATGGAGTCCAGCCACCGTTTGTTCCTCCAGTAGCTGCAGTGAACCTGTCCTTAGTTTTTCGGGCTCTCCGTTGCATCGGCCCAGAGGGTGTCCAACTTGAGCACCTTGCGTTTTTGATCTTCCATTCGTATTGGGCAGTTCTAACCAGGAGATTGTGGTGCCATATTTCAGAATACGAACGCTTCACCGGAGGAAGACTCTCTGAATGTAGTGTGGACTCTCCTGATTTATATGGACAGGACCAGGAATGTCCACAAGTTGGATTCTCTCTTTGGGCCTAATTCAGACTGGATTGCGGCATTGATCGCAGTCTGAAGCTCTTCGCGCACCCCGGGAGCCCAGTGAGATGCTAAATGCATCTCAGGGCTGCGATCGCCTCTGCGAAGTGAGCTATGTGAGGGGACACAGTGCACTAATTGGGGTTTCCGGTCACTTTACGAAGAAAACGAAACCAAACCTCATGTCGACCTTTTTCGTGTCGACCTTTACCATGTTGACCTAATGACAATTTCGACCTATTTCAATAGTGGTCGACTTTATGACTGTCGACCTAGTTACTGTTGACCCAATGATCCACACCTGGAGGCTGGGTATAGTGGAGAGGGAGTCCTGGGCTGCTGGGAAAAAATAAGTAACTATTTGGTGCCCAAACACTCTTCTCTGCAGCCTATACAGAGTGTTTCCCTGTGCCCCCTATGGAGTTTAAGAAAAAAATTAACCTGATAAGAACATAAATCACCTTTTTTATACTAAAATTATCTACTTAATTTAAAAGTTCACCATAAACCTTGTATCTTTGAGTGTACTTTATATTTAAAATGCACCATTCATCACATACAGAACCAGTATTCATTAGAATGTTGTTTAGCAAATCAAAAGTAACTAGTGACCGCGCAGAGACAAGACGTAGGGAATAGACAGGCTACATTCTCACACGTATTGCTCCAGGCTATTAAATGCTTCTGTGATCACTCATTTAAATATTGGTTCAGAATGAACAATCATTTGATGTCACTTACAGTAGGAAGCACATTTGTTACACAATGCAAATATGAGTTTATACTAGTGCACCCAACCTGAGCTACTCAATCTAAGGTGAGCAGGTTCTTCCCAGTACATCAGCAGACTACAGCTGTGCCAATATGTACATGTACACTGGACATAAGAATAACAGCACCACAAAGTCCAACCTCTTGCCTTTTTTTAGGTATTTTCCTCAAATACTACTTGATTTATCCTACTTTGCAGCTAACGTTAATCTTGCGTGTGTGAAGACATCAGACCTTCCTTTATTACATGTTGCTTCATTATACTCTGTGTGGTATTTTTGCATGTTTGAAGTCTTTATCTTTTTCACACGGTGTAACATGCACCTAGAAACACGCTATTGAAATGCGGTTGCAAGATAAAAATTCATCCCGTTATAAGTATAGGACAAGATCCGAGTAGCTTTGCAACCTTCCACAAAGCAAAGGACTTTCTTCTCCACTGTTTCATCTCCTCTCATAAATCGGACCTTGCAAAGCATGCCGCAACAGTGCTGTAACGCCTATATTTTTCAAGGAGACGCATAGCTTTGCCCATGTCCTCCCACAGGCCTGTGTACTACATCTGTTCCCTGCAAAAGTCACCATTTTGCTCTGCAAACCCATGAATGTTGGCATCATTGCAAATGTGGCAGAAGATTTTGTACTGTGCCTCAACCATTTCACATTTCATATAAGAAGTTCCCCTGTGTCCAGGTTACCACAGCTGTGATTGGGTTATGGAAGGACCATCGCTGGGAAGCAGTATATGGATGAACTGCTACAGTAGTACAAGACAAGATTCATAGCTCGTCATTGTGTTTGTCTCCTACAAAGACACCAGTGCTCTTCATTTAATGAAGCCTGTTTAACTGAGACAAAGGAGGATCGAGCTTCTTATGGTAATTTCCCACTTGAATGGCAGGATTTCAAAGCACTTCCTCTTATCTTATTATTGCCAATAAGGAATTAAGAAGTGAAAGGAGTTTCCTAGTGGTCACAATGACAAGTCTGTTATACTACGTCTATACATATCAGCACTGGTTCTTAATTGTCTTTGTCTGTCCATGCTGCATAGACATACAGCTGGTAACATAATACAGCCACTGTAATTATTACACAGCCGGGATATACTGTACAGCACCTCTGAATAATTCTCTGTAAACCACTATCTAAATATACAAAGTGGGTTATCTGCACTGTTCATAGGGGTTCCTCATGGTTTTTCTGCTGTCTGGGATGGTTGGAAGGATTTCCCACCCTTCTTCATTTAGATAGCTTGTGTATACTAATCATGGGATGAGTGCTGTGATTATCCTGTTTTCTTTATACAGTATCATGGTTCATTATATAGTATCACATACTGATATTTATGTGGCAGTACCCTAATCCAGTATATTGTTCACATTTTTATTTTGATGTCAAAATAAGTGCAATTCATATTATGGATGTCAAAGGCTACATAAACCATTAACAGCATAAATATTCTGCATTTCCTTTTAGGATATTCCAGATGGTCTAAAATAATAAAAATATTTCTTCTATTACTTTAGACCAGCATTAATATCCTAAAAGGAAGTGGCCCTGAAAGCTCTAGTCAAATCCAAACTGGATGGTGGGTTGGGTCTCCCCAATTTGCGTGTGTATTCCTTGGCCGCCCAATTAGTATATCTCTCTGCTTGGATCTTGGGTAAGGGAGGAACTATATTGGGTGGGGTCTCCTCTCCGGTTCAATTTCTGCTGTCTGGTTCTTCTACCTCTACTCTTCCCCCTATTCTACGACAAGCTGTATTGATGTGGCTCATGACGCACACTTTTTTTGACTGGCAGGACCTGGACGAACAGTCCCCTTTGTGGTTCAATGCTTCATTTAAGGAATAATATATGGTTGAGGGCGGATATTAAAACAGTGAATCAGCTGTATGACAAGGGTAATTTTAAGACATTTGAGCAGATACGGAATGACTATGCTATCCCTAATTCTGCATTTTTCCCATACCTCCAGCTGCGTCGTGATGCAAGCGCAGTTTGGTACGTTGCCCCTAGACATTTCAATATCTCCGATCAAAAGACTGCTTGTTAATTTGGGCTTGAGGGGGCAAATCTCTATGGTATATGCTACATTGAATCAACATGTCAATATGCATCTATTTGACCCCTTGAAAACTAAGTGGTAGTAGAACTTAGGTGAACATTCAGCAGATTTATTTTTACATATTGCACAGAGTATATCGTAATCCGGTAATGTTGTATAAGGCACATCTTCGTTCTGATACATGTTGTCCTAAGTGTGGTGCAGAGGGGGCTGATTTTTGGCATTTGTTATGGTCCTGTTCCAAGGTACTTCCCTTTTGGGATGATATTACCACCACGGAACCATCGTTACCTAGGATGGACCCTAGGATTTGATTATTTGGGTTGGATATTGAGGAGACACACTCACTGGAATACGTCAGCTATTGGGGTGGGGTGGGGTGGGGGGGGGATTGTTGTTGTAGAGAGAGGTGAGTGAGGTCTGATATGAGAGTACAGGGGTTGACACACATTACTCATTCTCATCCTAATGTAGTAATTAACTTTATCCCTAATGATATGCACTGATCTTATTCTGGGATTAGATACAATGTATTACACCACCATGTGTTCATCAATGTCTGATGCGATGTTGCTACATATTTCTGTCTTGTCATCACCTTTATGGCACTGTATACGTTGCGTTAAACACAACTGACCAGATACTTCTTACTTTTAGCAGTACATGTTTATTATTTGTATCATATATGTTTATACTTATATTGTACTCGTGTATGTTTGTTTGGATAAAAATCAATAAAAATGTATGCAATAAAAAAAAAAAAATCCTAAAAGGAAACATATGTATTGACAAATATTTTTTGTGAATCCGCACACTAAAATGCAGTCAAACATATGAAAGCAGCATTTTAGTAGGTTTGACCATACTCCCCACATGTATCAAGCTCCACAAAGCGAATCTCGATATGCAATGCCATCTAACGATGGTGTTGTTTGTAGAAGTCTATGGACTTCTTTACACATTTATCCCCAAGAGGGAACCTATAGAACTCATGCAGTAGGACTACCCAGAAGTCCTACTGAATAGGAATGCAGTTATTGGAAGAGCTGCCTTTTGCATATTCTTCATATAGCATTAATAAAGGCCACCATGCATGCAATAAGTGTCAGGATGCATCACATGCAATATGCATGCTGCCCTACTGTATATAAAGAAGATGACAATCACAAATCACACCTATATTTGGCATAGATGTGCTATGGAGACACTGTACATTAGCTGTCATTAAAGATCACATCCAGGGGCAGATGCTGTAGGAGTCGGTCTTTGTGATGTGTAAAGTGATCGCATCACTCACCACTTTATGCTGTGGGACCTTGGCCAGCCTACTACACATGTGCGGTCATCAGACTGTGCATGCGTCAGTTTCTATCACCTGGGAGGGATCCAGAGGACACCTTTCCCTGTAAAATCTGTGATCTGTAGCCCATAGGCTACAATGGCTAATGCCATCTTAAAGTGGTGTTAGATAACTGGGCCATGCTCCAGAACATTTTGCATTTTGGAGCTTGGTAATTCTCACATTATAGCAGCCCCCATAGAAACCTGCAGATGTAGCCATTCTCATCTTACTGCCTCACTTACTGATGTTAATTGATATTATTCCTTGCAGGCAAAAATAAATGAGATAAATATGGATGAAAGAATGAAGAAGAATAATTTATTATTCCAATAAACACATTTTAAAATTATTTGTAGCATTTGCTAAATTCTGTGGTTACATGTTATTCCAAACACCTGTGCTGGTTTATCATTCGTAGTCAGTTAGGTTTATCTTGTTTAACTTGTAAGAAAATGTTGTATTTGTTTTTTATTCTATAATGTATGTTTGCCTCAATATTTGATTTAAAAAAATATATAAAACACTAATTTCAGTATTCTTTTCATTGTATTTTTAAATAATGAGCAAGACATGCTGTAACCTCTAGTTCCCCAGCAGCTGGAGGGTGGTATGTTCTCAGCCTTTGAGCAGAATATATTGGCAAAACCATATTATTCTCACCAAGGCTGAATTCTGGCCCTCTGTCAAATCTCCACCTGCCGAGATAATTCCCTTTTCCCCACCAAAGTTTCACTCACATTGGTTAAATCTTCCCATTACCTTAGTTCATGGAAACAGTGAAGGAGTTGCCTTAACATCTGCTGTCCCTAGATACTTGCCTACTGTGGATAATACTAAACTCTGCACTGTTTGTGACAGCTCTTCGTTCACATGACTGATATGCTATTTAACTATGTTTCTCATCTGTATTCTGTAGATTTAAAGACGGACAAGACTGAGCTGGAATGATGTATGTTGGGGGACATGTAAATATCAGAGACTTTTTGCCTTTCTTAGAGATGTTATGGAATATACTGTATTCTTTTATTAAATATTCTTTTTAACATTGTTGTCTTTATATGAAACAAAAATAAGAACTGTGATTTACAGCATGTCCCAGAGGAGATATAAAAACTAGCCACATATGGAGCCATGGCATGAAGTACAAAAATCTCAATACAGTAGGTGGTTCAAGTTGTCACTGATGTCAGCTGAGAGTTGCAGCCTGGTGTACAGAGCAGGAAAGCACACGCAGCGATACCAGAGTACGAGCCCTCCCAATCCACAGTGGTGCATTGCTGTTAATACTCAGAAGCATATGTTGTATCTGTTGAGCATTAATACACCCACTAGGTGACAAATACTTATGTAGACTTTTCTATCAGGAAAATGGACTTTTAAAAATAGAACCTCCATATTGCTTGTCTTTGTCTTAGTTGCCTGGTTTAGTAAACTCAGGACTTGTGGGCGTTATACAGGATCTTCACATTGCAACAATCACAGCCACGGTTTATGCATCTAAGGGTAATTCTACATTTGCCACACAAAAAAAGAACATGCAGGAGCACACTCTAAGCACTAAGAACTCTGGTTATCAAAAAAAATAAAATTAGGGATGTGCGTCAGACCATTTTTGCTAGATTTGGATTTGATTCTGACTCGTCATTTGGATTTGCCAAACCGCCATGACAGGTTTTGGATTTAGATTTGGAATTTTTTTTTCAAAATTGAAAAAAAAAGAAGCTAAAATCACATAATTTGGGCCTTTTTTTTGTTCCTAGAGTACTATTAACCTCAATAACATTAATTTACAGTCAATTTTGACCACCTCACTGCTCACAATTTTGTTTTCACCATATTAGCCAAAGGCTGCAGTGAGCTGGCTGGTTATTCAGTAACAGAGCAGCGGCACAAACACACGGCAGTTTATAGCACAGCGTACTGGGGTACAGTGCACCGAACACTACAAACAATAGAGCTATATTTTTTTTTCTTATAATGCGCAGCTTGGTTCAAACTATGTGGATCACAAGGCTTATAGATGTATGTGAACAAAGCGCACCAAACAGTACAAACAATAGATATACAGTACTGGGCAAACATTTTAGGCATGTGTAAAAAAAATGCTGGAAAGTAAGAATGCTTTTAAAAATAGAAATGTTCATTTATTTTTTATCAATTAACAAAATGCAGTGTGAACAAAAGGAACTCTAAATCAAATCAATATTTGGTGTGACCACCCTTTGCCTATAAAACATCATCAATTCTTCTAGGAACACTTGCACACGGTTTTTGAAGAAACTCTGCAAGGAGGTTGTTCCAAACATCTTGGAGAACTAACCACAGATTTTCTGTGGATGTAGGCTTGCTCAAATCCTTCTGTCTCTTCATGCAATCCCATACAGACTCAAAGATGTATCCTTTTTAGGGCTCCCTGTTCTTCTTTATGCTGAAGATGGTTCTTAATGACATTGGCTGTATGTTTAGGGTCATTGTCATGCTGCAGAATAAATTTGGAGCAAATCAGATGCACCCTGATGGTACTGCAAGATGGAGAAGCACCTGCCTGTATTTCTGAGCATTGAGGACATCATTGATCCTGACCAAATTTCCAACTGTGGAATGCAGCCCCAAATTTTGGAAATCTCCACCATGCTTTACTTTTGTCTGCCGTCACTCATTATTTTACCACTTTCCAAAACTTTGGCGAACAAACGGCCTTCTGTTAAAGACAGATATTTCACATTTTGACTCATCAGTCCAGAGCACCTGCTGCCATTTTTCTGCACCCCAATTCCTATGTTTTCATGTACAGTTGAGTCGCTTGGCTGTGTTTTCACAGTGAAGGTACAGCTTTTTGGCCACAATTTTTCCTTAAAGACCATTGGCCAGACTTCTCCGAACAGTAGATGGGTGTACAGATATATTTAATTGCCTGCGCTAAGGGATTGAGCTGCTTTCTTAGGATTGATTTTTGTAATATTTAAAAGAAAGCGCTGGGAATGTTAAATAAATATATGCATGTGATAATTATTACAATATAAATATGAATGTAAATATAAAGCGGTACCTGTAAAAAAGAAAATATTGTTATTAATATAATGTTTACACTCTTTTGAGTGAATGTGGAAAAGGAGGTGGCCAGCAACACTTTATTTCTACTGAATGTCCATGAATTCCTACCTTTCCCTGTACTTAACTTCGGTGCCGTGGAGAACCCTGATTGCTGAGACCGCCGGGTGCCAATTGAGAAGCCGCTGGAAGCCGCTACGAGCACTGCGGCTCTGATGTTATTCGTCCGCGGCTGTTGGTTGTTGGCGGTGCTGGCGATACTTACGAGTCCCGCTGAGTCCAGGGCTGGCAGCGTTTGCGTGTCCCGCTGTGTCCTCCGAGATGTACTCCGGCGTGATGTTATTACCGGCTTAAGTTGCAGCGGGTGTTTAATTCTGCTTGTGTTGCGGCTATTGACAGGGATTTCCTCCTTAGAGTGTAAATAATGATCACCAACGCGTTTCATGCACTTCAATGCACTTTTTCGAGGAGTTAAGTAAAAAAGATTATTTTTTATTAGATTTATTTATAAATAAATCTAATAAAAAATAATCTTTTTTACTTAACTCCTCGAAAAAGTGCATTGAAGTGCATGAAACGCATTGGAGATCATTATTTACACTCTAAGGAGGAAATCCCTGTCAATTGTTAGGTTCCTGGTGCTCAGAACAAGGGAGATGTTATGAAGCGAGTCCAGAGCACCAGGACGTAATGCTGGGAAAGGGGAATGGAAAGGGAATAGCCCCTGGCGCCCTAACTCCGTTGCCTCGCCCGTGTGGTCAGAAATCCCCTGCGAGACTATGGTTGCTTGAGCCCATGGCAGCCGCGTTTGAAGGGCGGATTATGTCTGCCCAACTCCGATGCCCCCTCAGGTCTTAATGGGAGACAAAGGGAAATCCGAGACAGGGTGATAACAAGGGGCCCTCTGACTAAACAACCAGGCCAGGGGCTACAAGCTAACTGACTAAACCTGAGGTATGTGCGGTAACCCGCCAGGAAAAAGGACAACCAAAATCCACTAGTCCGTACTCCTACCCAGCACCGCTGGATACCAGAGTGGATCTGTGGGAGCGGAATCCTCCGCAAAAGCTCCGGAACACAAATAATAAAAGATAAATAATTAAGCGGCCCAAGCCGCAACACACGGCTACGCCGTGACTCACGAACACCACTGGATGTTCAAAGGTGCTCAGTCAGGACTCCAGGAACAGATGACGACTTCCGAGTACAGGACAACTGAGAACAGGAACGACCGGATACAGCAGGACTGGAAACACTTTCAGCAAACCGATTCAGCATTCAGGAAGCTCAGGAACTAGCAGGAACCAAGCTCAGAACTCAAGCAGACTGAAAACCCAGAAATATCACCAGCATCTGCGAACTGCAATCAGCCAGCATATAACAGAGAGGCCTAATTAATAATCCAGTGCAGCTGGCCTATTGCAGGACTCCAAGCTGACAAGATGCAATTAGCAGCCAGATGAGGCTGAACACATGGGAACAAGCTGCAATTGCACAGACTCACCAGCGGCAGCAGACAAGAGTAATCTAAAACAGAGCAATGGGAAATCCTGGCATGCAAGACAACTAAATAAACATAAAATAGAAATGAACCACTACCTGTGGTTCATAACAGTATCCCCTCCTTAAGGGTGAGCTCCGAGCACCCCATGACACCCACGGGGAACATAAACAGAAGTATAACATAAAATACATAACAAAAATGCAAAACAGGAATGAGCCACAGCCGTGGCTCATAACATTACCCCCCCTTGAGGAGGGGTCAAAAGACCCCAAAATTCAGACTATCCAGAACAAGGGATACAAAAAAAAACAAAAACCTGACACACTGGTCTAACAGACAAGAAAACAAAAACAAGCTGTAGCAACAACTTGTAACAGTGCCCTCCCCCTAACGGTGGCCACAGGACACAAGACAAGGAGAAAAAAAAAAATCTCTTTTTTTTTTTTTTTTTTTAAATCAAGGCAAGAGTCAAAAAATTATTTCTTTTTCTTCTTCTTCTTTTTACAAAGCTCTTTAGGTCTGACCAAGGTAATTCCCCAAACATTGTCTGAACTGATGGTACCACCCAGCAAGGCTGCGTTCAAATCAGAGACAGGTTTCTTACCCTTGGGAGCTGAACTTTCTGGTAAAGTACTATTATTAGAAGAAGAAGAAGTCAAAAAAGCACATCCTGCAGTCAAAACATCGGGCTGGGACTCTTGTGCAGAGTTTACAGTATTTGGTGGACTCTCAGCAGACAAGACGGGTGACTTAGAGGAACCTGAACCAATTTCTTTGGAACCGTATCTTTTAACAATTGCATCACAGAATGCTAGGGGATCCTGAAGAATGGGATCTTCAGCTTTCATTAGGCTGGTTGCCCACTCAGAAGGCTCTCCTCTAAAAGAATAAATCAGATAGAGCCCAAGGTTTTCTGAAGTGATGCCCAGAAATGGTCTAGACAACATAATAGTGTAATAGTGTTTGAAAAGCGCCAGAAATTGGGCGAAGTCCACATCAAAGGTTATGGATGTTGAGATATCAGAGTCAGGATCTGTTTCCTTCTCATCTGACTGACTGGAGTGCTTTGCTAGGACCTGGTCACTATTGACCTTACTCGAGGCTGAGACTCTCTGAACCCCACCCGGGGCTGAGACTTTCTGAACCCCACCCGGGGCAGTGACTTTCTGAACCCCACCCGGGGCAGTGACTTTCTGAACCCCACCCGGGGCAGTGACTTCCGGGAACCCCACCTGGGGCAGTGACTTCCGGGAACCCCGCTGGGGCAGTGGCCTCCGGGAACCCCGCTGGGGCAGTGGCCTCCGGGGACGCCGCTGGGGCAGTGGCCTCCGGGGACCCCGCTGGGGCAGTGGCCTCCGGGGACCCCGCTGGGGCAGTGGCCTCCGGGGACCCTGCTGGGGCAGTGGCCTCCGAGAACCCCGCTGGGGCAGTGGCCTCCGAGAACCCCGCTGGGGCCAGCACCTCGGATTCTTTTACTGGGACCGGGCCGTTGGCCTCCCTGACTGGGATCGGGCCATCGGCCTCCCTCTCTGAGTCGATTATTATCGAAAGTTCTCCCGGGACTATGACTTCCGGGACTTTTGCTGAAGCAATAACGTTCAGATCCTCCACTAATGCTATGCTTCTTAAGTTCTTTCCTGGGGAAGCGACTTCTAGACCCTTCTTTGGGGCTGCGTCTCTCGAGACCCCACTTGGGGATATTACTTCAAAGATCCCTTCTGGGGTTTTGCTTCTCGAGTTCCCCTCAAGAACTATGGTTTTAGAGACCCTTTCTAGGGTTGCGCTTTTCAAGTCCCTACCTGGGGTAACAGCTTCTGAGACCCCTTCCGATATGGACACCTGAACTATAATATTTGATGTCCCTCTATAAGCTAGGGCATCAGGTACCGCTCCAGCACTCTGGGCATCGGGTACCGCTCCAGCACTCTGGGCATCGGGTACCGCTCCAGCACTCTGGGCATCGGGTACCGCTCCAGCACTCTGGGCATCGGGTACCGCTCCAGCACTCTGGGCATCGGGTACCGCTCCAGCACTCTGGGCATCGGGTACCGCTCCAGCACTCTGGGCATCGGGTACCGCTCCAGCACTCTGGGCATCGGGTACCGCTCCAGCACTCTGGGCATCGGGTACCGCTCCAGCACTCTGGGCATCGGGCACCGCTCCAGGACCCTGGGCTACGGGCACCGCTCCAGGACCCTGGGCTACGGGCACCGCTCCAGGACCCTGGGCTACGGGCACCGCTCCAGGACCCTGGGCTACGGGCACCGCTCCAGGACCCTGGGCTACGGGCACCGCTCCAGGACCCTGGGCTACGGGCACCGCTCCAGGACCCTGGGCTACGGGCACCGCTCCAGGACCCTGGGCTACGGGCACCGCTCCAGGACCCTGGGCTACGGGCACCGCTCCAGGACCCTGGGCATCGGGCACCGCTCCAGGAACCTGGGCATCGGGCACCGCTCCAGGAACCTGGGCATCGGGCACCACTCCAGGAACCTGGGCATCGGGCACCACTCCAGGAACCTGGGCATCGGGCACCACTCCAGGAACCTGGGCATCAGGCACCACTCCAGGAACCTGGGCATCAGGCACCACTCCAGGAACCTGGGCATCAGGCATCACTCCAGGGACTTGCAACTCCGCTTCCACAGGAACCTCAATAGAGGAGAGAAACATTCTCTTTTGATTCCTGAATCTATAATGGGGCTCCCTTGCCCAAGGACCCCAATTATAGGACAGAGAGCTTTTTTGTGTGGTTTGTGTGACAAGTGCCTCTGCCACAGTAGAGACAGGAGTAGGTCTTGTATCATGACTCAACTTGGCCAGAGGGCAAGACTCGTCACCACACTTTGGCTTGCGCAACTCACAGGTCTGCAGATAATGGCCTAAACCCCCACAATATAGGCATAAGTTTAAGTTTCTGCGACGCAGACGCTCCTCTTCTGAGAGCCTGGGCCGCAGAAAACTTTTAAACCTTTTCTCTTCAATTAGACCAGAGGATTCTCTTGTCACCATACTGTGAGCAAGAGTCTCTTTAGAGATAGATGTACTCTCAACGACTTCTGGCAAAATGAGCAAGATTTTAGTCAGAAGGTTTTGCAGTTGCTTTAGGGATTGCTGCAAAACTTCTAGTCGCTCTGGTCTCAAAGCACTGAATACAGAGTTCAGAGCTGCGAGAGATGCCTGCAGGGCTTGCATAGTAGACATAGGAGGATTTAAAACTAGACGAGACAAGACAAGGCAAGACAAGGCAAGACTAAATTTTGCTAAACAAAACAAGACTTTTTTTTTTTTTTTTTAAACACCGGACTGGATTCTAAACACCGGACTGGATTCTAAACACCGGACTGGATTCAAAACACCGGACTGGATTCAAAACACCGGACTGGATTCTAGACTAGACACTGGACTGGGCCAAAAAAGAAAAAAAAGTTTTATTTCTTTTTTGTGGTATGGCTGGTGATAATGTTAGGTTCCTGGTGCTCAGAACAAGGGAGATGTTATGAAGCGAGTCCAGAGCACCAGGACGTAATGCTGGGAAAGGGGAATGGAAAGGGAATAGCCCCTGGCGCCCTAACTCCGTTGTCTCGCCCGTGTGGTCAGAAATCCCCTGCGAGACTATGGTTGCTTGAGCCCATGGCAGCCGCGTTTGAAGGGCGGATTATGTCTGCCCAACTCCGATGCCCCCTCAGGTCTTAATGGGAGACAAAGGGAAATCCGAGACAGGGTGATAACAAGGGGCCCTCTGACTAAACAACCAGGCCAGGGGCTACAAGCTAACTGACTAAACCTGAGGTATGTGCGGTAACCCGCCAGGAAAAAGGACAACCAAAATCCACTAGTCCGTACTCCTACCCAGCACCGCTGGATACCAGAGTGGATCTGTGGGAGCGGAATCCTCCGCAAAAGCTCCGGAACACAAATAATAAAAGATAAATAATTAAGCGGCCCAAGCCGCAACACACGGCTACGCCGTGACTCACGAACACCACTGGATGTTCAAAGGTGCTCAGTCAGGACTCCAGGAACAGATGACGACTTCCGAGTACAGGACAACTGAGAACAGGAACGACCGGATACAGCAGGACTGGAAACACTTTCAGCAAACAGATTCAGCATTCAGGAAGCTCAGGAACTAGCAGGAACCAAGCTCAGAACTCAAGCAGACTGAAAACCCAGAAATATCACCAGCATCTGCGAACTGCAATCAGCCAGCATATAACAGAGAGGCCTAATTAATAATCCAGTGCAGCTGGCCTATTGCAGGACTCCAAGCTGACAAGAAGCAATTAGCAGCCAGATGAGGCTGAACACATGGGAACAAGCTGCAATTGCACAGACTCACCAGCGGCAGCAGACAAGAGTAATCTAAAACAGAGCAATGGGAAATCCTGGCATGCAAGACAACTAAATAAACATAAAATAGAAATGAACCACTACCTGTGGTTCATAACATCAATAGCCGCAACACAAGCAGAATTAAACACCCGCTGCAACTTAAGCCGGTAATAACATCACGCCGGAGTACATCTCGGAGGACACAGCGGGACACGCAAACGCTGCCAGCTCTGGACTCAGCGGGACTCGTAAGTACCGCCAGCACCGCCAACAACCAACAGCCGCGGACGAATAACATCAGAGCCGCAGTGCTCGTAGCGGCTTCCAGCGGCTTCTCAATTGGCACCCGGCGGTCTCAGCAATCAGGGTTCTCCACGGCACCGAAGTTAAGTACAGGGAAAGGTAGGAATTCATGGACATTCAGTAGAAATAAAGTGTTGCTGGCCACCTCCTTTTCCACATTCACTCAAAAGAGTGTAAACATTATATTAATAACAATATTTTCTTTTTTACAGGTACCGCTTTATATTTACATTCATATTTATATTTTAATAATTATCACATGCATATATTTATTTAACATTCCCAGCGCTTTCTTTTAAATATTACAAAAGTAGATGGGTGTACCTGGGTCCCACTGATTTCTGCCAGTTCTGAGCTGATGGCACTGCTGGACATCTTCTGATTTTGAATGGAAGTAAGCATGATGTGTCTTTCATCTGATGCACTAAGTTTCCTTGGCCAACAACTTTGTCCACGGTCCTCAACGTTGTCTGTTTCTTTGTGCTTCAATGCTGAAAAATACAGGCAGGTACTTATCCATCATGCAATACCATCAGGAAAGCGGCTGATTGGCTCTAAACTTATTCTGCTGCAGGACAAAGACCACAAACATACAGCCAATGTATTAACAACTATTGACACTTCTATTTTTGAAAGCATTCTTACTTTGCAACATTTTTTCCACACCTGCCTAAAACTTATGCACAGTACTGTATATACAGATGGAGCAACGCTAATTGTGGCTCTGTCTGTGCCTATGCGCACCCGCCCGGGCTCTCCTATCATCGCGTCCGTGACGCGCACGCGCCCCATTCACTAGAATGGGAGCATCTCTGTGCGCTTTCGGCGTGACTAGGCGGACGGCTCGCATAGTCATGCCGGGAACGCTCGTATGCGATGGAGCCACATCAGATGAGCGCGGCTCCATCTGTATATATATATTTTTTATTTTTAACTTGCAGCTCGGTTCAAATGCGTGAATCACAGGGCTTACAGATGCACGTGAACAAAGCGCACTGTGGTAGAGCGCACCAAAACAGTACAAACAATAGAAATATATATATTTTTATTTTTCTGTTTTTTTAATCTTGCAGCTCTGTTCAAGCTGCATGGGTCACAAGGCTTATAGATGCACGTGAACAACGTGCACTAGCATATAGCACACCAAACAGTACAATGTACAGCAGAGTACAGTGCAGCATGCAGTCAATGTACCTCTATATACAGTCACTATAGAGCACAGCCACTTGTGGACACAGCAAAGCTAATACAGCAGAGTACTGTGATGCAAACGACAGAGTGCTTTATTGTGAAATGGCACCGTGATGTCGGGAGGATGACGTTCAGCCTCAACATGGAATCTGAGTCTGACGGATCCCCAATGTTCAGAGTGGTCTGGATTCCTTGGAATCTGAACTGTTCATCTCTAATTATAATAAACTTTACAATTTAACATGGTGTAATTTAGTTTTTTTTTTTCTGTGTCTCAGCAAGGTAGCACCTCTTATGTTTAAAATTAGGGTGTGAAGTCCAGCCCCCGCCCCTTTTAACTCTAATCGTGTATGTACTATATGTACATTTGAAGGTAGAGATGCCTTCTACCTGGTCTAGCACCCACCCACCTGCCCTAAGGTTTTTTTTAATTAGTATGTTCATTTGTTGTCTACATATTAGAATGGACACTATAATAGGTAAGTCCTGTATACATTTACATAATATGTCGGTGTTAGGGATGTTATGGAACCACCTGATGAGGACACCTGCCCGTGGTCGGTGGGCACACATTTTTGGCCGAAATTGTGCTACATTGTAAAGTTTATTATAATTGTTCTGATTACCAGTATTGTTAGTGCTTAGAGTGTGCACTTGCATTTTCTTTTTTCTGTGTGGCACTACAAGTCTCAGCAAGGTAGCACCTCAAATATTTAAAATTAGGGTGTGCAGTCCCCTTCCTGTAATATACAGCAATGGAAGAATGTGTTGGAGGGAGGGAGTATTCACTTCATTACAAATAACAAATATAGGACTAATCATATTAACAGTTACTTTGTCTGTAGATGTAATGTACACTTCTGTGTATGGTTAGCAGACCACCCAACCTTTAAAATTTGTTCATGTATGAACCTCAGTTGCTCCATTTAGCATGCAGCCGTGGATCGTGTATAATGGTTATATGTATAGATACATATTATTGTGATTCCTTCTGAAATGTAAAACAGTTGCACATGTAGTGGCTATGCCTAAAAATCATTAGTTTCTGGGGCCACCTACTGGATATTAGGAGGTACTTATCTTGCAACCTTATTACAAGAACGTTAAGTAATAAAGTCCGATTTTTAAATTGCCAATAACATATGCAGGTATATAAGCAGGAACGACACATTGCACAGAAACATATTGCAGGTGATCTTTTATGTAGTGAAAAGAGTGAAGTTGCCCATATCATCCAATGAGCTTCCACGTATCATTTTATAGATGTACATGACAAATGCTATCTTGAAGTTGATTGTTAATGTATTACGGATGGTGTAATGGTTAGCATTACTGCTTCACAGTACTGAGGTTATGGGTTAGATTCCCACCACATCCCTAACTGTGTTAGCGTTTGTATAGTCTCCCCATGCTTGCGTGGGTTTCCTCCCACAATCCAAACATATACCCCTTTCACACCATACAAATAACCTGGTATCAAGCAGTGTTATTCCCGGGTTGAATGCTGGGTCTGGTGCAGTGTGAACGGGTTGCAGGATTGATGCGACCCGTGACCCGTTCACTACATAGGCAGAGGCGTCGCGGAGATAAGCTCATGTCCATTGCCGCCTCCGCCCCTGCCCCCGATGATGCCGCAGTCCCCGCCCCTGGATAGCAACACGACTCGGTCACCAGGCATATTGCCGTGTCAGGATGGAAGCGTGTAGGGTGCAATGCCGTGTCCCACCCGGGAAGGACCCGTTTCCAATTCCCGGGTGGGACCCGGCATTGGCGGTGTGAAAAGGGTAATATACTGGTGGGTTAATTGACTCCTCCAAAAAATAAAAATAAATTAACCATAGCGTGTAACTGTGTGCATGCTTATGGCAGACTAGATGGGCCAAGTGGTTCTTATTAGGGATGTGCACCGGAAATTTTTCGGGTTTTGTGTTTTGGTTTTGGATTCGGTTCCGCGGCCGTGTTTTGGATTCGGACGCCTTTTGGCAAAACCTGCCTGAAATTTTTTTGTCGGATTCGGGTGTGTTTTGGATTCAGGTGTTTTTTTTTTCTTTTCAAAAACCCCTCAAAAACAGCTTAAATCATAGAATTTGGGGGTAATTTTGATCCTATAGTATTATTAACCTCAATAACCACAATTTCCACTCATTTCCAGTCTATTCTGAACACCTCACACCTCACAATACTATTTTTAGTCCTAAAATTTGCACCGAGGTCGCTGGATGACTAAGCAAAGCGACCCAAGAGGGCGGCACAAACACCTGGCCCATCTAGGAGTGGCACTGCAGTGTCAGACAGGATGGCACTTCAAAAAATTGGCCCCAAACAGCACATGATGCAAAGAAAAGAGAAAAAGAGGTGCACTGTGGTCACTGGACGGCTAAGCTAAGCGACACAAACACCTCAATATCACTGGAATTATTCGTTCTAATCAATGGTATTATTGGTCCAAATCACTGGAAGAAAATGACAAAATCACTGGAATTATTTGTTCTAATCAATGGTGTTATTGGTCCAAATCACTGGAAGAAAATGACAAAATCACTGGAATTATTCGTTCTAATCAATGGTATTATTGGTCCAAATCACTGGAAGAAAATTACAAAATCACTGGAATTATTCGTAAACATTTGTAGAAAGTTGCTGCTTTCTGATTACAGAAATGCTCAGATATTCCTGCGAATCCACAATCCCTTCCCAGAGGAAAAAAAAGTTGAGAAACCGTTGTTTGAGAACGTTTGTTCTCTTTCCCTTACAAAGGAACAAACCACTTTCCAAGAAGACTGACGTTTTTGGGATTATGGAGACATAATGTTTTTGAATATAAATCCTAATGCAGGTGGTGTATTAGAGTAAAAGAGTGCAAGAGACCAGCCATGCAGTTTCTGAAATATTATGACAAAATGTTACTGTATTTCATAAGCACTCATTCCTAACTCTGCTAAGTACTGTTTGGTATACTGTATCTGGCTTCCATGAGGTAGTTGTCCATTAATTCAGCTTCCATTGACCTTTTTGAAAGCGGTAGAAGTTATCGATTCTTTTTTTTTTCCCCCCCTATTTTTAATTTTCTCCTGCATAGCCCAGTAAAATGTTGCAATGTTAAGTATTGATTTGTGCCTTCTTGGGGTCCACTTCTTCACCAAACCCAGCCAAATCTCATCCTAACGCTCTGTTCCACGTTCTCTATGTACCCCATCTGTGTCACCCATGTCTGTCTACCCCTCCCCTTTAGATTGTAAGCTCTCACGAGCAGGGTCCTCTTCCCTCATGTGCTTATCCTTTGTCTTACTTTAATAATCTTCAACTGTACCACATCCAGCAGTCTTCTGCCACCTGATACTTATTCCAGTGTCATCTGCTGATGTAACTATGCTTATTTACCCTGTACTTGTCCTTTACTGTCATCAACTGTAAGTTGCTGTTTTCCTGTTTGATTATTTATGTACTCTGTAATTGGGTGCTGCGGAACCCTTGTGGCGCCATATAAAGGATAATAATAATAATAATAATAATAATAATAATAATAAAAAAGGGTGTATAATCCCCAGGTGTATCTCACACATCACACAGTACAGTATATAGGGTGTATAATCCCCAGGTGTATCTCACACATCGCTCAGTACAGATTACAGGATGTATAATCACCAGGTGTATAACACACATCGCACAGTACAGTATATAGGGCGTATAATTCCTAGGTGTATCTCACACATCGCTCAGTACAGATTACAGGATGTATAATCACCAGGTGTATAACACACATCGCACAGTACAGTATATAGGGTGTATAATCCCCAGGTGTATCTCACACATCGCTCAGTACAGATTACAGGATGTATAATCACCAGGTGTATAACGCAGATCGCACAGTACAGTATATAAGGTGTATAATCCCCAGGTGTATCTCACACATCGCTCAGTACAGATTACAGGATGTATAATCACCAGGTGTATAACACACATCGCACAGTACAGTATATACGGTGTATAATCACCAGGTGTATCACAAACGTTGCACAGTACAGTATACAGGGTGTATAATCCCCAGGTGTATCTCACACATCGCTCAGTACAGATTACAGGATGTATAAAATCACCAGGTGTGTAACACATGTCGCACAGTACAGTATACATACTGGTCACAACAATGCAGCAGATATTGAGCACTGATCAGGATACTAGAAGTGACACAGAGCTGCAAGATACAGCAATGGCCTACTGTACTGTACTATATATGTATACTGTTGGTCACCAAAATGCTGCACTGTACTACTATATATACTGCTCACAAAAATGCAGCACAGATATGGAATGGATACTTGCAGTGACACAGAGCTGCAAGATACAGCAATGGCCTACTGTACTGTACAACTATATACTGTTGGTCACCAAAATGAAGCACACTGAGCACAGATATTTGCAGCACACTGAGCACAGATATGTAGCTTGTCATGCAGAGAACGTAGATATTTGCAGCACACTGAGCACAGATATTTGCAGCACACTGAGCACAGATATGGAGCGTTTCCAGGCAGAGAACGTAGATATTTTCAGCACACTGAGCACAGATATTTGCAGCACACTGAGCACAGATATGGAGCTTTTCATGCAGAGAACGTAGCCACGTCCTCTCCGTTCAATCTCCAATGCACGAGTGAAAATGGCGGCAACGCGCGGCTCTTTATATAGAATACGAATCTCGCAAGAATCCGACAGCGGGATGATGACGTTCGGCCGCGTTCGGGTTAACCGAGCAAGGCGGGAAGATCCAAGGCTGCCTCGGAACCGTGTAAAATAGGTGAAGTTCGGGGGGGTTTGGATCTCGGAGAACAGAACCCGCTCATCTCTAGTTCTTATCTGCTGTCAAATTCTATGTTTCTATGTCTACTTTTCCAGTCTTTTTTTTTATTTAGTATAATGGTTTTTATTAGTTTTGAACACAAACAAAGCCAAGAACAATAGTACACATTACAGGCGATATCCAAGAAAGTTGACTGAATTGAGTAACCAGCATAATTTACATAATGCAATAACCGTACAACGGGATATTCAGTTTACTAATCATGTACTACCGAGTTTGGCGACGAACAAATATAGACCAAAGAAAGCAACAGATAGAGCAAGTAAGAAAGTAAAACAAGGAGAGAAACAATACAGTGACACAAATAGGGAGACATACAGACACGAGCCAGATTCTACTTTTAGAAGTGTTTGTAAAACGGCATAATGAAGCATAGATATAAAGTAGAATAAGAAATATCAAGTGTAATCAGGTAGCATCAGATTGGGGGGAATGCAATTGTGACAGATCTGTAGAGCCAGTAATAGCCATAGGTAGCCCTCTCCGCTCCCGAAATTCCTTCCATTTCAACCAATTTTTCCACACCGACGGAGGCGATATCGAATATATACCTCCTGCTGCCGTGATATATCACCCTTTGCATATGTACAGAGTCAGAGAAATGTAATATAACCAGGGGGAGCTAAGTGCAGCATTGACACTATAGGGGCAGCATGCCTGCCTCTTTCTAACATGGTTAGGGTATATGATATCCTGTTTGGAGTAACAATTCAGTTTCTTCCTGCGTGGTGCACAACCCAGGGGCATTATTTTACCTGCTAAATCTGGACAGGAGAGAGATTAGAAGAGAAGGAGAGATAACAGTAGGTAGAACATCCTAAAGAAGAGAAAACAATGTTAAAGGATCTTTAAACCTACTAGTTGATTCTAGAACTATTAATAACATTGACATGTAAAGAATTCACAATCTTACTATATAAAAAAGAAACTTACTATAAAAAAAGCTACTTGGCACCAGGTTATCATCATTCTATACCATCCAGAGTTATCTTTTGAGGTTGAGAGCGACTTGCACATATTAGTATGTGCCCATGGGATGCGGTCAAAATCCCGCCAGTCAGAAGGACATACAGTAGGTATCCTGATGGTGAGAATCCTGATACATCCCGCCAGTCAGTAGTGTGGTTTTGGTTAGGCTGTTGGGAAAGTTAGGATTCGGGGTGAGGGGGGGCGTTTAGGGCTAGGCTTCAGAAGGGGTGGGTTAGGGGTAGAGTTAAAATACTGTCCGTCATTAATCCGCTGTCGGGATCTCGACTGCTGGGATTTTGTACCCAACCCATGCTCGCATAGGACTAAAGTGTTCTTTCTATGGTACAAAAGCTAATCGCTGTTTTTCTTGCCTATTTTCACACCTATATTAATTAGTGCATTGTTACCTACACACCCTTTGCGGTGTATTCAATTCATGTCGGATCCTTCATTCATGTCAATTCATGTCAGGGTTAAAACCTGTCGAGTTTGGCCGCACTTCCGACAGCACGTGGATTGGTGGCCCCGTGTGCTTTCCGACAAGTCGGATTTCCCAACTTGTCGGAAAAAAGGGGACAGCACTGAATAGGTCAGAACCCCTTCCGACCTAAAACAGTCGAAAACTGCTGTCTTTCCGACAAGACGGCAGGTTCCGACGTCAATTGAATACCCCCCCCCCATTGTGGTTACATTGTGCAGTGACCCATGTCTTTGTCTGAGCTATAACTAGTGGGGGCTCCTACTTTTAGACTTGCAGTATCAATTATAAAAACATACATTTTTCATATACTTATAGATTAGTGCTGGAAAATAATCTTCCTTACTGCTATAGGACAAATATGAACTTGAACACTATTAAAGACTTCATTATAATTTATTATTAAGCCTCTTATAGTGTTCAAAAGATAAAGCTTGGTCTCAGTTGCTGACGTACAGAATGAATACTAGAACATCAATAAGTAAGATTATTTTACAATACTGAGCCGCTATGATTAGTAAAAAAAAAAGAAAAAAAAGAATGCATTTGTTAGTGCAACACAATTGACATTTAATTGGGTTTTATTAAATGTCCTTGATTGATAGTGACATTGAATGAGCATACCTTGGGGTCCTGATCTTAATGATTGATGACATCACTAACATCAGACGGGCGTCACCAGCAATTAATTGTTGCGCATACATGGCAGCTTTAAGGGACTGCATAGTCTGCAGCCAGAAGAAGCCATACAAGGCTGACCATTTTAAAATATTTTAAAAATAATTTCCAGCAACACACTGCTGATTCGTAGGTGCCTACACTGGTGCTTGAAAGTTTGTGAACCCTTCACAGTTTTCTACATTTCTGCTGAAATTTGTCCTAAGACTACCTCATATTTTCAAACAGGTTCTACCAGTAGATAAAGAGAACCAAATCCAACACATGAGACAAAAAAAATTACACGTGGTCCTTTTTTATTGAGGTAAATGATCCAATATCACAAATCTGTGTGTGGCAAAATTATGTGAACCGTTAGGCTTAGCAGATATTTTGAAGGTGAAACTAGAGTCAGGTATTTTTAATCTATGGGATGACAATCAGGTGTGAGTGGACAACCTAAAAGAACAAGTATCTATCAAAGTCTGATGTTCACAACACATGGTCCGGGATGTAATGCCACCCGTACTTGGTGGCTGTGCTGGATGCTTTTTTTTTAAGGGACAATCACTTACAAGGCATGGTTTTACCACATTATTAAATTATTATTATTTTCTCATACGTCCTAGAGGATGCTGGGGATGCTTCAAGAACCATGGGGTATAGACGGGATCTGCAGGAGACATGGGCACTTTAAGACTTTAAAAGGGGTGTGAACTGGCTCCTCCCTCTATGCCCCTCCTCCAGACTCCAGTTAGATTCTGTGTGCAGGGAGTCTGGTCAGACACAGGGGAGCTCTACTGAGTTTCTCTGAAAAAAGACTTATATTAGGTTTTTTATGTTCAGGGAGCACTGCTGGCAACAGGCTCCCTGCTTCGAGGGACTGAGGGGAGAGAATCAGACCTACTTCTGTGAGTTCAAAGGCTCTGCTTCTTAGGCTACTGGACACCATTAGCTCCAGAGGGTCTGATCACTTGGTACGCCTAGCTGCTCGTTCCCGGAGACGCGCCGTCACCCCCCTCACAGAGCCAGAAAAAAGAAGCCGGGTGAGTAAAAGAAGAACCGAAGACTTCAGGTCTTGAGGTACCACGCAGCGGTTGCGCTGCGCGCCATGCTCCCACACACACAGCGGCACTAACAGGGTGCAGGGGGGGCGCCCTGGGCAGCATGTAGACCTGAAATAAACTGGCAAAAGTTATATGAAAAGTGCCTGGGCACTCAATATAGACCCCCGCCAGTATAAATATGCTAAAATGAGCGGGACTGAAGCGCGTCGGTGAGGGGGCGTGGCTTAGCCCTCACAGCTCTGACCAGTGCCATTTTCTCTTCACAGAAGCTGCAGAGACACTGGCCCTGACCTCCACACTGCTGTACAAGTAACAGGGTGCAAAACGGGGGGGGGGGGGGGGGGGGGAGCACAGTAAATTTGCTGCTATTATCTTTATTATAAAAGCGTTAGGTTCTCATTACTTGAGCTTGAGATGCAATGAATATCAGGTCTGAGGCATTGTATATAAAGTTTCAGTTCCGGGATAGGCGCTGGGTGTCTCTCTAACGGGCTTTGCTGTGGGTCTGTCCCCTATAGCCCAGTGTAATTATAGGTGTCGGTACGTGTGTGTCGACATGTCTGAGGCTGAGTGCTCTTCCCAGGAGGAAGCTGGAGTGGGGACAGAAAAGGTGGTGGGAGTGACCCTGTCGGTACCGCCGACTGCTGAGTCGGTAAATATGTTGAGTGTTTTGAATGCAAATATGGCTCGGTTGACTAAGAGATTAGATAAATCTGAGTCTAAGAACCAGACATGGAGGAAATCCATGGAGGATGCATTGTCACAAGCTCAGACCCTTTCGGGGTCACAGAAACGTGCATTTACCCAGATAGTAGATACAGATACCGACACGGACTCTGATTCCAGTGTCGACTATAGTGATGCCAGACTGAATCCTAAACTGGCTAAGAGCATTCAGTACATGATTGTGGCGATAAAAGACATATTACATATCACGGAGGACCCTGCTGTTCCTGATACAAGGGTCTGTATGTTTAAAGGAAAGAAACCTGAGGTAACGTTTCCTCCCTCTCATGAACTGAACGCTCTTTTTGAAAAGGCTTGGGAAAATCCTGACAAGAAGGTACAGGTTCCCAAAAGAATTCCAGTGGCATATCCGTTCCCCTCTTGAGACAGGAAAAAGTGGGAGTCAACCCCCACAGTGGACAAAGCTCTATCGCGTCTGTCCAAAAAGGTGGCGCTTCCGTCTCCTGACACAGCAGCCCTAAAGGATCCTGCGGATTGTAAGCAGGAAAATACACTAAAATCCATTTATGTCACTACAGGTTCCCTACTCAGGCCTGCCGTTGCTTCGGCATGGGTGAGTAGCGCTATTGAAAAGTGGGCAGATAACTTGTCCAGGGTCAGGGATAACGTGCTTTTGACTCTGGGTCATATCAGGGACACTGCAGCATATTTAAAAGAAGCTGCAAGGGATATTGGCCTTTTGGTATCAAGGGCCAATGCCATGGCAGTCTCGGCTAGGAGGGCATTGTGGATTCATCAATGGAATGCTGATGCTGACTCGAAGAAGACTATGAAGTCTCTACCGTTTAAAGGTAGTGTCTTGTTTGGTGACGGCCTCACTGACCTGGTATCTACTGCTACCACGGGTAAGTTGTCATTTTTACCTTATGTTCCTGCGCAACAAAAGAAAACGCCCCACTATCAGATGCAGTCCTTTCAGCCCAATAAATACAAAAAAGGACAAGGATCCTCCTTCCTTGCTGCGAGAGGAAGAGGAAAGGGAAAAAGGTCACAGGCTGTTGCAAGTTCCCAAGAACAGAAGGCCTCTCCGGCTTCTACCAAATCCACCGCATGACGCTGGGGCTCCTCTGTGGGAGTCCGCACCAGTGGGGGCACGTGTCAAACTCTTCAGTCAGGTCTGGGTTCGCTCGGCCCTGGATCCTTGGATATTAGAAATAGTGACCCAAGGGTACAAATTAGAGTTTCAAGACGTGCCCCCTCACCGATTTTTCAAATCGGCCTTGCCAGCTTCTCTTCCAGAAAAGGAGGTTGTATGCGCTGCGATACTAAAGCTATGTCAAAATCAAGTCATTGTCACGGTACCACCGTCACAACAAGGGGAGGGCTTTTATTCGAGTCTGTTCGTGGTACCGAAGCCGGATGGCTCAGTCAGACCGATTCTGAACCTAAAATCCCTCAATTTCTTTCTGAAAAAAATTCAAATTCAAGATGGAATCTCTCCGAGCAGTGATGTCCAGTCTGGAGGAGGGGGATTTTATGGTGTCGGTCAACATAAAGGATGCCTACTTACACATCCCCATATATCATCCACATCAGGCTTACCTGAGATTTGCTGTTCAGGATTGTCATTACCAATTTCAGATGTGGCCGTTTGGTCTGTCCACGGCTCCGAGGATTTTCACCAAGGTTATGGCAGAAATGATGGTTCTCCTGCGCAAGCAGGGAATCACAATTATCCCGTACTTGGACGATCTCCTCATAAAGGCGAGATCCAAGGAGCAATTGCTGAAAAACGTTGCACTCTCTCTGACGATTCTGCAACAACATGGTTGGCTCCTAAACTTGCCAAAATCACAGTTGGTTCCGACGACGCGGCTGTCGTTCCTGGGTATGATTATGGATACAGAATTACAGAGAGTTTTTCTTCCAGTTGAAAAGGCTCTGGAAATACAGAACATGGTAAAACAGATTCTGAAACCGGCAAGAGTGTCGATTCTTCAATGCACTCGGTTGCTGGGGAAGATGGTGGCGGCCTACGAGGCCATTCAGTATGGTAGGTTCCATGCCAGGGTGTTTCAGTGGGACCTGTTGGACAAGTGGTCCGGGTCTCACCTGGACATGCACCGGAAAATACTCCTGTCTTCCAGGACCAGGATCTCCCTCCTGTGGTGGCTGCACAGTTCTCACCTTCTGGAGGAACGCAGGTTCGGGATTCAGGATTGGATCCTGGTGAGCACAGATGCAAGTCTCCGAGGCTGGGCAGCAGTCACACAGGGGAGAAATTTTCAGGGAAAGTGGTCAAGCCAGGAAGCTTGTCTGCACATAAACATTCTGGAATTAAGGGCCATTTACAACGGCATTCTGCAAGTGGAACATCTTCTTCACGGTCTGCCTGTCTTGATTCAGTCAGACAACATAACAGCAGTGGTGTACATAAACCGCCAGGGCGGAACAAAGAGCAGAGCGGCATTGGCTGAGGCCACGAAAGTTCTTCGCTGGGCGGAGAGACATGCAAGCGCTCTGTCAGCGGTCTTCATTCCAGGAGTGGACAACTGGGAAGCAGACTTCCTCAGCAGACACTATCTCCATCCAGGAGAGTGGGGTCTTCATCAAGAGGTCTTTGCAGAAGTGACAAGTCGTTGGGGAAGTCCTCAAATAGACATGATGGCGTCCCGCCTCAACAAGAAACTTCAGAGATATTGTTCCAGGTCGAGGGACCCTCAAGTGATAGCGGTGGACGCCCTAGTGACACCGTGGGTGTTTCTGTCGGTCTATGTGTTCCCTCCACTTCCACTCATTCCAAAGGTGATAAAGATAATAAGAAGAACAAGGGTTCAGGCTATACTCATTGTTCCAGATTGGCCAAAGAGGGCCTGGTATCCAGATCTTCAGGAGTTGCTCATAGAAGATCCCTGGCCTCTTCCTCTATGGGAGGACCTGTTACAACAAGGACCGTGCGTGTATCAAGACTTACCGTGGCTGCGTTTGACGGCATGGGGGTTGAACGTCAAATCCTAGCCCGGAAAGGTATTCCCAATGAAGTCATTCCCACACTTCTTCAGGCTAGAAAGAAGTAACGGCAAAGCATTACCACCATATTTGGAGGAAATATGTGCCTTGGTGTGAATCCAAGAAGGCTCCTATGGAAGAATTTCAGCTGGGGCGTTTGCTCCATTTTTTGCAAGCAGGTGTGGATGCGGGCCTTAAGTTGGGCTCTATTAAAGTACAAATTTCGGCCTTGTCAATCTTCTTTCAGAAAGAATTGGCCTCCCTTCCAGAAGTTCAGACCTTCGTGATAGGCGTGCTGCACATCCAACCTCCATTTGTGCCCCCTGTGGCACCGTGGGATCTTAATGTGGTGTTGCAGTTCCTGCAATCTCATTGGTTTGAACCTTTACGTAAGGTTGAGTTAAAATTCCTTACTTGGAAAGTAGTCATGTTGTTGGCCTTGGCATCCGCAAGGCGGGTATCTGAGTTGGCAGCTTTGTCTCACAAAAGCCCCTATTTAATCTTCCATGCTGATAGAGCGGAGTTGAGAACTGGTCAGCAATTTCTGCCAAAAGTGGTTTAATCATTTCACGTAAATCAGCCTATTGTGGTGCCAGTGGCTACTGATGCCTTGGCGGATTCGAAGTCTCTCGATGTGGTCAGAGCTTTCAAGATCTATGTCGCCAGAACGGCGCAGATTAGGAAAACAGAGGCTCTGTTTGTCCTGTGGGATCCCAACAAGATTGGGGCTCCTGCTTCCAAGCAGACTATTGCACGCTGGATCTGTAATACAATTCAGCAGGCTCATTCAACGGCAGGATTGCCGTTACTGAAATCGGTAAAAGCCCATTCTACCAGAAAGGTGGGCTCATCCTGGGCGGCTGCCCGAGGGGTCTCGGCATTACAGCTTTGCCGAGCTGCTACTTGGCCGGGTTCAAACACTTTTGCAAAGTTTTACAAGTTTGATACCCTGGCTGAGGAGGACCTCTTGTTTGGTCAATCGGTGCTGCAGAGTTATCCGCACTCTCCCGCCCGTTCTAGAGCTTTGGTATAAACCCCATGGTTCTTGAAACATCCCCAGCATCCTCTAGGACTCATGAGAAAATAGGATTTTAATACCTACCGGTAAATCCTTTTCTCTTAGTCCGTAGAGGATGCTGGGCGCCCGTCCCAGTGCGGGCTGTATCTGCAGTTTGGTTATGGTTACACTCATGTTGAGTTAAGTTCCGTCAGTCTGTGGCTGATGTTGGTCATGCCGTTGCATGCGTTGTTGTTGAATGCCATGTTGTACGGCGTGTTTGAGGTGTGAGCTGGTATGTATCTCACCTTAGTTTATAAAAAACAAAAAAAATTAAATAAATCCTTTTCTTCAAAATGTCAGTCTCCCTGGGCACAGTTCCTATAACTGGAGTCTAGAGGAGGGGCATAGAGGGAGGAGCCAGTTCACACCCCTTTTAAAGTCTTAAAGTGCCCATGTCTCCTGCGGATCCCGTCTATACCCCATGGTTTTTGAAACATCCCCAGCATCCTCTACGGATTAAGAGAAAAGGATTTACCGGTAGGTATTAAAATCCTATTATTATTCATAGGAAGGGGGATTGTTTGATCCACCTGTTCCGGATCATGTGATAACATTAAGGGTATATAAGGAGACTTATGGCAACTTACTCCACACTAGGGTTACCACCTCATCCCTTTAATTCTGGACACATATTAATTACACAGGTTCTGTGGCTGATTAAAACCAAGTGAAATGGAGTCCTGAAGTCAGCCAGCCACAGAACCTGTGTAATTAATATTTGTCCAGAATTAAAGGGATGAGGTGGTTACCCTATTCCACACCTTGACAAAAGTCTGTTTCTGAAATGCATCAGTGTTGTGGCTGAGGACCTGACCATTGATTGGCTGGATCCAGTTTATGGGCCTAAGTCAGACCTGATCGCAACAGCAACATTTTTCTCTAATTGGCAAAACCATGTTGCACTGCAGGTGAGGCAGATATAACGTGTAGAGAGAGAGTTAGATTTGGGTGTGTTCAAACTGAAATGTAAATTGTAGTGTAAAAATAAAGCAGCCAGTATTTACCCTGCAGAGAAACAATATAACCCCCCCAAATCTAACTCTCTCTGCACATGTTATATCTGCCCCCCCTGCAGTGCACATGGTTTTGCCCATTAGAGAAAGATTTTGCGATCAGGTCTGAATTAAGCCCTATATCAGATGTATCCAGTTTTATGCTTCCTGGGCTGCGGGAAAATTGTGTTTACTGGATCTCAATCCAGACCTATTTGGGTAATTGATTTAGGTCACAGCATGTTGTGGATTTGCCCATGTACCCTGTTTTCTAGCTTTTATATAATATGTGGTGCGCATTGTTACCACCTTTAATACATTATTTTTGACAATGCATATCAGTGTGCTTTTCCCACTTGTTTTGAGGGGGTGGTCTTCAGGTTGCCGGCGGCCGGGCTCCCGACGACCACCATACCGGCGCCGGAATCCCAACTGCCGGTATTCCGACAACTTTTCTCCCTCTTGGGGGTCCACGACCCCCCTGGAGGGAGAATAGATAGTGTGGCGCACGTAGCGTGCCACTGTGCCCGCAAGGGGCTCATTTGTGCTCGTCCAGCTGTCGGTATGCCGGCGGTCGGGATTCCGGTGCCGGTATGCTGGTCGCCGGGAGCCCGACCGCCGGCAACACATACTACACCCGTTTTGAGGTACAGTATAACAAAACACAGGCACATACTGTATTGGTGGAATACTGAGAGTCTCTGGAGAATTGTGACTGATATATCTACTGGTTACATAAAGGGTTATTTGTGTTGTTCAATTCCTAAAGGAGAATCCTTATTCCATGAAAGGTAAGTACAGCGCTGTTTGCCTTAAGTATACTGTGTGTTTTACCTTGGACAGAGATTAAGTTGAGATGTTGCTCATAACAACCAATCCATCAAAGGTAAATCCTTTGCTTAAAATCAGGTAAGAGAACGTTTGCTTATGGACCAGACATATTTACTGTAACATGATTGTAATAATTCACCTTACTAATGGGGAGATGTATCAAGCCTTGGAGAGAGATAAAGTGGAGAGGTTGGCGAAAGCATCCAATCAGCTCCTTTAATTTTTCTAACACAGGCCATGACAGATATTGATTAGTTAGTAGTTTATCTCTCTCCCAGTACTTGATAAATCTTACCTCCTCCATGCCCATCATATTGTGTTATTAGCCTATTGCTACCAAAATAACAGTCCAGACGCCTTGGCAACCTGGAGTGGTACAGCCAGTGCAATATGGAATTTATCACTGGTCTCCCAAATGATGAATAAACCGCAATTCCTCACACCTACAGTTTGCTTCTATCAGAGGTTTAACCTTGTATTTAATGATTTGTATTGGGATACTGGAGCCTTGGGCAAAGTTAAGGTGCATACACACTGGGCGCTTTTGCCCAGCATGTATGCACAGCGATGATCGCTGACAATACTGGTAATCATCTGCTGGTAATACCAGCAGATGAACGGCGGCCGTCGGCGATGATGCGGGAGCGCGCATCATCGCTCATCGCTTGGGCATACACACTGGGCGGCTTTGAGCTGAAAGCAGCTCAAAACACCAAAAGTGAGCTGCTTTCAGCTCACAATCGCCCAGTGTCTATGAGCCTTTAGTACCTTACCCTCCCTACCCCTTAATAAGTTCTGGAAAAAAAATCCTAACTAAATTTACATCCAAATATAAATAAACAAAAATCACATTTTGAATTTCTTTATTTTTAGGTGGTTTCCATGTTATATTTGGTTCCTTATTTAAAAAGCAGGATCTATATCTAGCTGTTTCTGCAGTTATTTCTAGTGTCGGAATGGTGCTTCTTTCCTGTTAATGCATTTGCATGACATGAGAGCTGTGCAGGTAGTTTACTTCCTGTGGTTACTCATAGTTCATTTTGCATTGAAGAAAGTTAGTTACTTATACAGACACTGTGACAGAGAGACGTTCACTTCTGTTGTGGATTGCTGTGTGCAGTTTCAGGCCTGCTAGACTTTGCTGATGAAAAACGTGTGGTACTGTAAGTCCCTTCTGAGGTTAACCCAAGTTATCCTTCAGTATTGTGATGGCTCAGAGGAGGTCTGTACAAGTGGCCAACCTTAATATCACCAACTTCAGTGAAGAGTGCTACCTTCAGGCAGACTTTCAATATGGATTTTTCACTGTGATATACAGTCTGGTGTTTATACTGGGATTACCAGGGAATGCTTTGGCCCTGTACTACTTGAGTCAACGTAAACAGCGGGCCAGGAGCTCAAACGTCTATTTCATGAATATGTCCGTAGTGGATACTGTTTTCATATGCCTCCTGCCTTTGCGCATTTATTACCATAACACTGGAAATAACTGGGTGTTCGGAGACGTGGCGTGTCGCATCACAGGTACCCTTTTCTATGCCAACATCTACTTAAGTATTGGCTTCTTCACCTGTGTAAGTTTGGACAGATATATTGCTGTTGTTCACCCATTGAAGTACCTACGAGTCAAGTCTACACATTACCCATTGATTTTGACCATTGCCATATGGATGATTTGCAGTGCCATTATACTGCCTTTAATCCTAGGGGGTCCACTAGACAAAGCGCCAGAAAACAGCACGCAGACTTCCTGCTTTGAAAACTTCTCTCCTATGATTTGGCATAATCGACTTCTACCCTATAATATTTGTGCCTTGATTTTTGGTTTTCTGGTACCTTTCATGGTTGTGGGTGTGCTGTTCCCAGTAATGGCACGGAGAGTGTGTAGGATCAAAACAAGCATCCATCGTAAAGTGGCCTTGAGAATCATTGGATTTATTCTTGTTGTGTCTCTAATTTGCTTTTTGCCCTATAACGTCACGCACCTGCTACATTTCATTATGAGACTGGGTTACATCCAGCAGTGTGCAGCTGCCAGACACATCTACAAGCTTCGCCGAATCACTTTGGCCTTAGTAAGCCTCAACAGTTGCCTGAACCCCATACTGTACTTCATCCCATACTTAAG